>NC_060139.1:305123555-305428388 GCF_021461385.2 Schistocerca piceifrons | reverse complement strand
AAAAAATGAGTTTGTGTGTAAGGACTGGTTTTCCAGTCCAGTCTCTTTTCTCTCTTTATACTTGCAAACTTATTCCAAAGCTTTTTCATCACTCTAATACAAATACAAAGGTCTCTCCTCATACTAAACCTCTCTCTCAAAATTCGCAAGAGTCGTATTGCATCTCAAGTGCTTGTGGATGTCATTTGTCAAAAAAATGGTTCAAATGGCTCTGAGAACTATGGGACTTAACATCTGAGGTCATCAGTCCCCTATAACTTAGAACTACGTGAACCTAACTAACCTAAAGACATCACGCACATCCATGCCCGAGGCAGGATTCGAACCTGCGACTTTAGCAGTCGCGCGGTTCCGGACTAGAGCGCCTAGAGCCGCTCGGCCACCGCGGCCTGCGTCATTTGTCAGGTTTCTGGAGTAGAGGTGACGAAAACGCGCGATGTCCATGCAATGTTCCCATGTTTTAGGCGTGACTAAATTCAAGAAATATTCATAAATAATTTACTTATTACTGAAAATACGAGCTAAAATTTTACTCTTACCAGCATAATCGGTACATTGGAATCCACCCAGTATCCTATGTTAAAACGGCAGGAAGCTTTTATGCGAAGTTATTAAATTGCATCAAGTCAAAACAATGGGAACTGTGAAAAGCCAAATGTTCAGTGTAAAAACATTAGGAAAATTTGTGAATAGTAGAACTGTCCCTCTTGTCCTCCCTACATGTCGTGCCTCACCCCCAAAAAGGAGGGAAATGCAAATTAATCCACTTTTATTGAAATAAAATGTCGGTAGAGTCAAGGAGGTCCAGGTACCCTCCGTCCTTCCCAACACAACCTACTACGAGGCTGCAACAGTATCTGTAAAATAATGTGCCAACACGTCTCAGCGTATTTCATGCCCGCCCCATACTTCGCATGTTTGAAACAATCATGGCTCTGAGCACTATGCGACTTAACTTCTGAGGTCATCAGTCGCCTAGAACTTAGAACTAATTAAACCTAACTAACCTAAGGACATCACTCACATCCATGCCCGAGGCAGGATTCGAACCTGCGACCGTAGCGGTCACGCGGTTCCAGACAGAAGCACCTTTAACCGCACGACCACACCGGCCGGCGAAACAATCATGCACAGAAGACTACAGCTTAACTTCATCCGCGTCTTATTCAATTTGAGGTGCCGATCTCTCCACGCGCCGGGTTCCACCGATGAGATCGCACGCTTGAGTCTGATCATCAGCATTTATTCACAATTTTAGCTACATTCACTATTTTTGTGGTGTTTAAATTTTTCCAGTATACCTCCGTAGCCGAGATCGCTGACGAGCGCGTCTGCAATGGTGGTCGGCTCGACGGTAGCCAGTTCGATTCCTTGTGGTGACAAAATTTTTCACGGCCAATATTTGGCCAGCAAAGGTGGCGTAAAGGTCCTGATCACCTGGTCTTAGACAAACTTCCTGGATTAAATTTCAAATTTTTCTACAGTGTTTCGTCGACTAAGGTCATGGGACGTTGCTCACGGCGATCCGTCCGACGAATGCGGACGTTAAGCACGGCAGCGTCCTTGGTAGTATTAGGGAGAAGTAGGCTATGTGCCGGCACCGGATTTCACCATCTCCCTTCTCACACACACGTGATACAGCACTAGTCCGACACTCATTTAGAGTCACCTAAGCTCAACGGAATCACCTAAGACAAAACTCTTATACGCAGCATAGAAAATCGTTATAGTGCGCGAAGGAAGAAAACCTAACTGCTTCATACCTTGCGTTTGCGACTCTCAAAAATGGTATTATGGGCCCTTCTTACTAATTCAGCATTCACTAATTCCCCCTATTAGCACACTACAGATTGGAATAACACGTTAATTGCCATGCCACTGAAAAAGAAGTAAATTATATTTATATCGCTGTAATGCTCAAAATTTGCATATGTATTGTTTACAACACTCACTTTTCTGCATTCTGACTACTCGGACATGGTTTGTGTTAACTGTAGTAGTTTTTTGATCTCGTATCACATACCAATCACAATAGCGTGTTGGCAACGATTGTGAGGAAACAAATGTGCATTGTTCTGTAACCTGGCAGTTTGTATCTCTCAAGCGAACCACAAAGAAACATGTTTCAAGAAACATCGCCCTTTTCACGTGATCAATATTCAGGTAAATGTTCATTCATATCCCTTCATCCTATTTTCTGATATATAAATGTTCGTTGAGAGAGACTGTGTAGCAAAAAAAAAAAAAAAAAAAAAAAAAAAAAGACGAGTCGGATGGAGAGACGTGATGTCTTAGCGTGTTAGTATAGACGCTGGTAGGAAAACATGGATGAGGCTGGTGAACATGCTTGTCTTTCGCAACACCAGAGCAGAAAAAAAGAACAAATGAAAAATCAGTAAACTCCATGCAGTTCTTGAAAAAGCAAGTTAAGAACATTGGCGCCAAGGAAGATAAGGACTAAATTTGGCACAGGTTATACGGAAACTGTGATGGGAAACAAAATTAAAAAATAAGACACAATGTTCTTTGTTTCTTACTCATACATTTAATACTATTTTGGATGATTCTACTGTCTGGGTTTTCTTCCTTATCCTATTACAGTATTCCATTTTCAGACAAAGATGAAGAGTAGGAAACCTGTCGAGACGCTACTTCAATATGAAGCGCGAAAATTCCATCTGCTTCTCATTTCTGGGGTGTGCTGGAGTAAGCTGTCGCCAAGCACACCGGTTGGCAAATATGCATCGCGAAGATCGATAGTAGGCGCTCGATCAAACGCGCCTTCACGAGAGAGGCCAGAGATAGACTCGCGACCTACACGCTGCCAACGCCCTCTCGACAGCATGTATTCAGGCTGCCCCTGACCGGAGAGACTACCTCACTGACTCACTAACTCATATTCCAGTTGGCGTCAGTCAGTTCACATCACATGTTACCACAGTACATAGCGACCAGATTAGTGTAATAGCGAGATTACGGATATTGTCTACAAGAGGACTGTTATTGATGAGCTTTTGCCATGAACATGGACTCTACTCAAGTTAATTAGCAGCTTCTTGTGATTAAAGAACCATATTAATCCACATGTGAATCTGTGTTGCAGAAAGAGGATACTGGGTGCCCATAACAACATCCCCTTCCTTGGTACAAGATTCTGCTGGGGTAAACTTAAATTTTGTTTACACTAGTGCACAAGCCCGTTCTAACATTCTGCGTGGTGTCTGTTTGTTCTAAATCGTGTCTCCCTACCACTTTAGAGCAACGACGCTCTGAGCGTGTTTTCTAGGGAATTGACTAGTTTGAACCTGGGACCTGTTGCTGGTAAGGAGACGCCTGATCACACATGACATGTAGAGTTCAGAAGAGTTCAGTGAGACTAGCGATGATATAATCAAATACTTAATGATTCAAGCGTCAGCTCCACTGCACTCCCTGTAAAATAATCTTAATACTAACTAAATTTAGTGGAAGGGGTTCAAGGCTTTCCGATTTTTTAATTAGCTGGTAAAATACCGTCGAAAATGCAGTTAAGTTTACCATTGGAATTTTTATTCTACTCACAAAATATTGTTTATAAATTGCACTATTGATAACAGGAAATATTTTAATACAGGATGATAAAAACCAACTGCGTTCAACAAAAATGTGAACGAATATTCCCTGAATGGGTTTCCAAGTTCTATAACGGATCGAAGGATGACCTATGCCATATCACATCTATAATCTATGTTTAAGTTAAGTTTCATAAAAGAGAAAAGTATCAAAATGGTCTGCAGTGACCCTCAATTATCTTCAATTACTTATTTAACTTGTAAATTACAGTGGCTGATGTGGTTTCTCAATAATTATATAACAGAAAAATCATTGCGTTTCAGATTTTAACTTCAAGTAGCAAATGTGAATACCACGAAGTTTAATTGACGATCGGCACTAGTATTACGTGAAAAGGGGATGTAACAGATAAGACTTCTGCAGTTATGAGTGAAGCCTTATGCGCTCTTATGTGGCATCGCATGCGTTCATTACCTTGTCGGTGGTTAGGCAGCGTCAGGGGCGGCGGGCTGCGCAGCTCCACACACCTTGCCATCTCGGTAGCAACTGCCTCGAACTTATCCTTACTACTGTTTACCGAATGTGTTTTCAACTGACCAATCAGCGTCTCAATGTTAACCTTAAGATCCGCCTACAGAAATTGTGTCTATCCAATGAGAAACGTTATACTTTTCGTGGTGGGGCAATGTTTTTTAATGTTTGCTACCTAACAGAGACGCGTATAGTCTCACGCTAAAACTTGCAGCTGGTGTGGCCCTTTTAGTGTTATCGTAAGATCTATACTGTTCTTCTGGAGTTCTCTATCTTTTAACATGGGCTGGGGGCTGGTCTTGGCGGTTGGCCGGCGATGTGGGTGTCCCTTATCGTAGGGCCTTCTAGCCTACACCACTCTGTTCTCGGTTTCTGTTCTCGTTTCTCCCCTCGAAACTGCGTCTGTTTCATGGTGCGAAGGTATGACATGCATTTAAGCGTTCTTGTGTTAGTCTGTGGTATTCCATTTGCTCACTCGTTGATCGTATTACTTTGGTTAATTTAATGTCAGGACTTATTCGGAGCTATGGGACATACTGCTGGATTTCCTATCATGTCAGGGTTTTCTTCTGGCGATCCCTTTACGGGTCTCCAGTTATCTAAAATAAGATATTGCACAGAAAAACAGATGCTGCATGATATTTTCTGTTGTTATCTTTCAATATATCACATATTTTCATGAGCTTTAGTGGTTGACATTTGCAATTAAAAAATGGACATATTAATTGCAGTGTGTTGGTTTACTGATTTTTAATTGTTAACTACAAATTTTAGTTATATCAAAGAAAAATCGTAAGCGAAAATTGTAGACAGAATAATAGCCTAGTATGGCAACATGTTTAAGTGTCAAAAGACTCGGTTGAAAGCTCTCTGCAGTGTTTTTCTGTCTGTACATGAAGACTAATCTCAGGAATAACTGTATGGATTTTATACGGTTGTCACTAATGGATGAACTGATACACGAGGAGGGTTTGAGTACATAATTTATAGTTATACTAGTAATTAGTGTGTAATCTATATAGGCCTACAGGGTGTAACAGGTATAAGTGTACCGACCAAAGTGACACAGTGGTTAGCACACAGGAGTCACGTATGGGAGGATGACGATTCCAAACCGCGCCCGGCCATCCTGTTTTAGGTTTTCCGTGATTTCCCTAAATCGCTTCAGGCAAATGTCGGGATGGTTCCTTTGAACTTCCTCACCCATCCATCCCTTATCCGATGGGACTGATAACCTCGCTGTTTGGTCCCCTCCCTGAAGCAAACTGACCAACCAACAGGCATAAGTGCAGAATTTCTATTAGAGACTGCTGGCCGGTGTGGCCGAGCGGTTCTAGGCGCTTCGGTCTGGCACCGCTTGACCGCTACAGTCGAAGGTTCGAATCCTGCCTCGGGCATGGATGTGTGTGATGTCCTTAGGTTAGTTAGGTTTAAGTAGTTCTAAGTTCTAGGGGACTGATGACCTTAGATGTTAAGTCCCATAGTGCTCAGAGCCATTTTCTGTTAGTGTCTGACGATATTTCTGTTGGTGACTGATGACTGCATAGTGAACAACAAATGGCTGTAAGAACTATGGGACTTAATATCTGAGCTCAGCAGTCCCCTAGACCTAAAACTATATAAACCTAACTAACCTAAGGACATTACACACATCCATGCCCGAGGCAGGATTCGAAGCTGCGACCGTAGCAGCAGCGAGGTTCCGGACTGAAGCGCCTAGAACCGCTCGGCCACAGCGGCCGGCAGTGAACAATATTACAGCTGTATTTAAGTCGTTTGCAGACTAATTATTATTGCTATTATAACTCGTATAATTTTAGGTTAGTCGGTACCTGCACGTACGTGTGGCAAGAGCACGTGATTAATACATATTTTCCGTGGGCAGCAGACTATATGCTGAAATGTGGACAAGTGGACACAAAACGGTTAGTCTATTCGGACAGGTGTACTCCAATTAGTGGTACAGTTACGGCCACGCAAAAAAGTCGTAAAGTTTTTGACGTGTTTGTGGGAAGAATGTTCGACGCAGAGAAAAAAAGAAACAACAAACACACTGATAGAAATGTCATCAGCCACTAATATACACGTTGGTCGGTTGGTTTTTTTTTTCTGGGAGGGGACCAAACAGCGACGTCATCGGTCACATCGGATAAGAGAAGGATGGGTAAGGAAGCCGGCCGTGCCCTTTCAAAGGAACCATCCCGGCATTTGCCTGAAGCGATTTACGGAAATCACGAAAAACACAAAACGGCAAAGAAAAAATCACGAGCTTGGCCTTCGCAGCATTAGAAAAATATCTCTCAGAAAAATTTCGTTCTGCCCATATTTCCGACAGCAAATCGACGTTAAAGATTGGCAATCTGGCAACAGTATAATCGCGTGTACGGTAACTACCTTTTTCAGAATATATGCATATTGTTGTGCAGTTGGTGCAATGACTAGCGCTATGGGTTAGTATGCAGGAGATCAAGGGTTCGAATCTACGTCGACGCGTATTTGTTTATATTTGCTAAATGTATTCTGCGTGATACGGTATCTGTTGTATTAATCGTCACTCAGCGATTACAGTGGGTTTTCTACAAAACATGTGCACTTACATACTGCAAATGCAGAAATGGAACTACAGTCGTTTTCACTAACCATCTTTTAAACAAGCCTTTTCCATGTCACAGATTTGAAATGTTTCACACCATTGCATCTACCAGATTCCAAACCTGTTTCTGTGTACCCTCCCCCAATGGCCCCATCGATTAGTACCAACTGTTAGTCTGGTCACGTTCAGGTCCACTACATTTTGTTTTGGCCTTACGTCACCAGTGGGGCTAGCAACGTGCGTTGCCAACAATTTCCAAATATCTATTATGTAAATGCCGGATACATTAGGCCTGAGAAACGGTGTAGACTCCATATTATACGGAAGAATGAAACTGGCAAATAAAAACAAATACACCTCGACTCAGAAACGAACCCTTGACCTCCATGCATACGAAACCAACATGCTAGCCACTACATCAACTGCACAGCAATCCACCTATCTACTGACAGAGGTAGTTACCGTACTTGTGATTACAATATTGCCAGACTGTTAATCTTGTGAAGGACGAAATTTTGTGAAAGATATTTTTGTATTGCTGTTATGTAAAGGATATCTGTTCCATGTTTAACTAACACATACAAGCTATACACTACTGTCTTGTCACAAAATTTCATCCTACGCATATTTCCGGCTGGTCAGCTACAGAAAAGGTGGTATATGGCAGGAAAAGCAATAAAGCGAACAGGCGCCGCAACTAGACAGCACAGAAGCTTCACAGGAATCTATGCGTGCTACAGATTAAATCCCCCTGCCTCATTTTTCTGTCTGTAAATGAAGGGCTAATCTTAGGAACTACTGTAATGCTTTTGGTACGGTTTTCACTAACTCACGAGGAAGTCTACTGTATATAATTTACAAATATTTCGTGCAAACTGCCTGAGCTACACCGATGTTTAGTGATTAAGTAGTGCCTCCTGCGAACTTCCCTGTGTGCTGCTTAAACCATTTAAGTTACTCTTGAGAGGGCTTGGCCAACATTAGCGCTCCCGGAGGTTTTCATCATATGTCTCTATTTTATACTTTTTATTTATCTGCTAAAAGAATTGCTTTTATTGCTGGATTAATTAAATACATTGTATAGTGCTAATACGGTGAGCAGAACTACAAAAAGCATTACATACAGGCATTTAATATTATTTTATAAACTTAGATAAATTTCGATTTTAGAATATGTAATAATTCTGGAACTGTGGTTCGTGATACAATCAAATACATGGAGTTACGCAGATCTGTTAAACCCGAACAGATCTTCCTCAATTTCTGTCTGTGCAGTCGCCAAATATCAATATACACGTTTTTCGTTTCTGTTATTACTATCACTTTTTGCCAAACGCTACTGGAAACTTCAACAAATCCAAAATTATTTTCAGAAGAGCCCTCACCACCACATCAAACGGCCAGTAATACCTGATCGCACACTGAAGTATGATCAATGCTGCCCCAAGAGTATAAGCGAACTTTTTATGTAAATTGAGCTACGAGCAAGGCTGATCTACATCTTTATCTATGTACATACTCTGCAAGCTACCACTGTACGGTGCATGGCGGAGGGTACTACGTCCCACTACTACTCATTTCCTTTCCTGCTTCACTCGCAAAAAGAGTGATGGGAAGACGATTGTCTATAAGCCTCTGTACGAGCCCTTATTCCTCTCATCCTATCTTCCTGGTCCTTAGGCGAAATGCACGTTGGCGGCAGTAGAATCGATCTGCAGTCGACCTAAATTTCAGCAATAGTGCATCTCGAAAAGAGTATCGTCTTCCCTCCAGGGATTTCCATTTGAATTCAAGAAGCATTTCGGTAATACTTGCATGCTGATAGAACCTACCGGCAGCCAACATAGCAGTACACAACTCAATTGCATGGATGGCTTCCTTTAATCCGACGTGGCGGTGATCCCAAACACTCAAGAATGGGTCGCTCCAGCTTTCTATACGCCGTCTCTATTACAGATGAGCTACACTTTTTCAAAAATCTCGCCACAGAACGAAGTCGAGCGTTCACCTTCCCGACTATCAACCTGATGTGCTCATTCCATTTCATGTCGCTATTTAACAGATGTGACTGTGTGAAGCAGCAGATTACTAATGCTGTATTCGAACACTGCAAGACTGCTTTCCCACTCATCCGCCTTAACAGACGTTTTTGCCCATTTAGAGAAAGCTGCTATTTTGCTTAGGTCATCCTGTATCCCTCTTCGCTCATTCAAGGACGACATCTTCCCGTACACCACAGAGTCTTCAGCAAAGGGACGTAGGAGTAATCCGCTGAACTACAGGCCCATATCACTAACGTCGTTTTGCAGTAGTATTTTGGAACATATACTGTGTTCGAACATTATGAAGTACCTCGAAGGAAACGATTTATTGACACATAGTTAGCACGGATTCAGAAAATATCGTTCTTGTGAAACACAACTAACTAGCTCTTTATATATCCATCAACGAGCTGGATGCTCTTGCTGAGCACTTATCCAGAACGAGACCAATGATGTTGTTTCAATAACCAATTTTAGAGTCTGCTCACGCGATGTCTCATTTAACAAGTCTTCTTCACTTGATGACATTTTTAATTTAATTGAGTAACCTTCTTCAAAGGGATTTTTGATTCATTGAATTTAACCATTATTCTCTGGGAACTTGTTCCTAAAAGGAACGTGTAAATGTTTATTTACTGTTCTAGTAAGTCTAATCAGTTGACTTATCATTAATAAAGAATGAAGAATAAAACATATAATCATAGTTTATGACAAGTAACTGAAGTAAATTATCACTAGTTTTAAAAAAGTAGTGGTTGCTAAATTAGCTGTTTTAGATAGAGTTGCTGCAAAAAAGAAATTAGTATTTACAATTAGGACTATTAAAATATTTGTGTGTAATTTAGGAAAACGTATAATTTTAAATTACTCGAGACAGGAGACTAAGGATTTGAGATGATTTGTTATGGCTCTTGTTTTATCAAAGAGTTTACAAAATATCACGTAAGAGTGAAAATATCTCGAAGGAATCTTGTCCCAATTTTTGAGCCCATCGCTGAAGTTTCGGTATCATTTATTCTATTGGACTAATAGGATTTATCGTATGGGCACATCATATATTTACAGTAGGAATGAATGTTGACACATGAACATACTTCCGAAAATATCCAGCTTTCAACAATCACAAGTAGGAATTTGCGAACTTTCCACCACATTCTACATCCGTCAGCAAAATCTTGACAGTATTTTACGCCTCGACAGTCATCGAACGTCACAGAGAAGTAGAATCTGTGTGTGTTCATTGCGCATTTCATCACGCGAAACGTCAAACAGTATTGCGTTTTTAGGCCTTGCTTTAATAAAGTTGACGATTTGAGTTGTATCGTCAAGAACTTTTTGGAACACTCATCCAAATCCTTAACTACAAGAGCTGAACTGTGTCCAGTGAACCAAGGAAGCCACTGACGTAACTTTGGGGACTAAGCTAGTATGAACAGCGACATAGCACGTCCCCCCCCCCCCCACATCAATTATTATACCTATACACTTTGATCAATCTACGAGGGGGTGGTGAGAAGTAATACCTCCGAATTTTTTACGAGAAAACTCCTTTAAAGCTTTTTAAACTAAACAAACGTTATTAAAATTCTACTTCACGTCGTCATCATGACGGGACTGTATGGAGGATGATCGATGACAGTGAATCCAAGGCATCGCGTAGTTACAGATGTCGAAGCGGTCGTGTGTGGAATGACGTTGCCATGCTGAAGGGGAGGGTAGGAGAACTATTTGAATTCGAAACTCGGGTACAACACGCTGTTTCTCGCGCATCGACATAGTCACGCTATAATTAGGAGCCCTATAGCGGAAGAGGACTGTAAATATGAAATATGTAGGCATGAAGAATAAAAAAGTATAATTTTAATAATGCTTGTTTTATTTAAAAAACTTTAAGAGTTTTCGGATAAAAAATTCGGAGGCATTATTTATCAGACCACCCTCATAATTGTACAAGTGTTCCTCAATTATTAGACATTTTTTCTATGTTAGCGATTATCCGTCAGAGCTAGGCATTTTTAAGGAAATTAACAGAGAAAAGAGTTCTTGCGAATCACTACAACCTCAGTCATTGCAATCATCCATACGGTTTCCATTATTCCAGATCTCATTAAATCGGCGCCTGCAAACAGAATAAGCCGGCTTTAACGTTTCCTCTGTTGCGGTTTTGTATAAAACGGTCGTATGCAACGAACGATAGACAGAGGTGTCTGCTACAACAGTGCGTAAATACTACACGGACTGAATTTACCCGTATAAATTAGTAAATTACAGGCAATATTAAGTAACAGTTTTCTCCTTTCTCTCTTTCTTTCTTTATTGTGCAAAGACATAGCTATAAAAATTACTGTATGTGCCGAAATATCAATATCTCAGTTCTACAAACCATCACAAATACGAATTATGTTAGCAGCCAAATATGGAGAAAACTCAGTCAGTTGTAATTCGGCATTATCTCCATGGAAACTGGGTGAGGTGATTCAGTGGCCAACACCCTCATCTCGCATCCGAGAGACCCGGGTTGGCCAACGCGAGGTATTGTGGTGTATGGAGCTACAGCAACTGCTGGTGTCCGGTGAGGGAACAGTGAACATTATCCCAACCATTATGCTGCCATTCCTATGTCAGTAAGGAAAGTTCTTCCAGCAAAACAATGCCCTTGCACACACCTCTTGTGTCACTTCCGCCGCTTTACAAGTTGTTCATCAACTCTGTGTGACCCAATTCAGGAAGAGAAGCTCCACCATGCTTGAGGCTATACGACTGTTATAAGGAATTCTAGAACTGAAGGCATATGAATCTGAATGATACTTGTCTACGTGTGTTGGCTCAGTTAATAGATGAGCAGGTAGGACGAAGATTCAAATCAGCCATAGAGTCTCCGTGATTGCTCAGTGACGTTACAGTAAAGGGATGATTGTACTATTTATCACCTAATGTCTGTCTTGCAAGAATCGGTATGTATAGGCGATAACGCCAAATACACTGTTTTGAAGTCGGTGGATGAGCAGAAAACGGTATTTTGCAGTCATGGACCACACTTCCGAACCGTAGGAAGGAAGTTTTATTTGGTCTAAAACTTTTCTTAGGCCATTTTTTCTCAAAGTTCGAGGCTGTATTTTGAAAATCTTACACAAATTCAACGGTTCAAAGTGCTGGTCATAGCTAGCCATTACTTTCTCCCGTCTTTCGGACAGCATACGAATCCCGCGGTGGAAGAATTGGACATATTTTAAGGAGGTCCATGAATCGATCCAATTTTGTGCAATTTTGCTCTTTTATCACAGCTAGTGCAAATGTCTTGCGGAATCCCTGAGAAACTATTTCTCTGTCCATCCACCCTTTCTTGAGCAAAAAATTGCGTTGTTAGTTTATTTCTATAGCTGTATTGAAAACATTGTGGATTTCAGTATTTTCCAATACCATGAGGGTGCTTTATGACTCCCATATGCATTAAAACATGCCAATAATGTTACACTGTTATTAATTTTTTCCTTCTCTTCTTGGCAGCTAATACTGGCAAAGAAAGCATCTTGTAAGAGAGGGAGGTATAATCAGCATTGCACAAGACATTATCAATCAAATCTTCTTCCTCTATTATATCAAGTATTTTCCTTACAAACTCTTTTGCATGTTTTTTTTTTTAAATTTTCTTTTCTTTTTTGTTAGCTTAGCGACTTTATCCGGTGACTGTCAGCTACCGCACACTATGTCGTTCTCTCCAGTTTCATAGCCAACCCTTGTTTACTGTAAACAAGTTACTGTCGCCAGGATGTTTGCTAAATTCAACTATTCAACTGCTTTATTATCGGTGCTCTAACTGTAAATCCTTTACTGCAGTAAATCCTTTACTGCATTATTGTATGAACCATCTATAAACAGTTCAGTTCCTCAATCTCATCCCTTCGGTTAACCTTCCTTTTTCCCAACTGGCTTTTCGCTCTGTCCAGCAACATCATGGGCCGGATTACTGAGAGGCCCGACTACTGATGCTGATGATGATGTTTGGTTTGTGGGGCGCTCAACTGCACAGTCATCAGCGCCCGTACAAATTCCCAATTTTTACACTATCCAATCTAAATACAGTCACAAATGATGATGATTAAATTATGAAGACAACAGAAACACCCAGTCCCCGGGCAGAGAAGACTCCCAACCTGGCCGGGAATCGAACCCGGGATCCCGGGATCCCGGGATCCAGAGAGAGCAACGTTAGCCACGAGACCACGAGCTGCGGACCCGATTACTGAGGGCCCGATTAATGGTACTTCGGTGCATCGTGTATAGTGACACAACCAGTGTGATACATGAATAAAATTTCAGTTATAAGGGAACTGTTGCTTGAGTGAGATCATTTTTTTTTCATTTTCCATTAGCGTTTTTTATTGTTGTTAGTGACTCTTTGAATTACTATTCCTTCTCTTTTCAGACAGTACAGATGATATATAACAATGGTGTAGCTTAATAGTACTCTGCATCTCCGTAAGCTAATAATGAAAATGATTCGTCACTTGTTACTGCAGTGATGGAAGTTGGGTTGCAGCGTTATTTGTGCCTTACATATTCGTCCGTGAACTTTGGGGCGGCATGAATCAACATAAGATATTAGTATGTAGTGTTTGATTGACATTAACAGCTTACACTTTATAATAACCACTTGAGTTCACCTCAACTGTTCAAAGTAACGTCCATCAGTCTCAATATATGCATAAAATTTTGACACAATCTTCGAAATAGACATGTTGTCCGTTGTAGAATAAGACAGTTTGCTAGGGCCCTACCAACAAGTGCCTAGTTTTTACTAATATTTAATACAAAAACGACCCATCACAGAATATGGTGCTGTTTTTCAAGGAAGCACCACCAATGTAGATGCAGAAACTTCAGCAGTTTGCAGACTCGTGCGTCAATCGCATAACTCACTCTGCAGTTCGTGACACCCGATGTATCCTTTCCGAACCATTTGTTCGTCATCTCATAATGCTCAGTTTGGAATCCTCCACCGTCGCGTTTGGAACACCATGTATGTCCAGACCACTTCTCTAAAGGAGCCTACTGAAAGTTATTTGTAAATATAACATCGACAGTCTTGCACTGTATCTTGAAAAGCCCTTTATTTAGTTATTTCTTTGCTTTCTGTAGAGCGAATAAATGACTGTACGAATTTTTCTGACTTGACAAATAGATGTAGATGTCTTCGAGTCACTGTGATTCAACTTCTGCTAGAGCTCAGTCAGCTGCTTGGGCAATCAGTTTCTGCAATCATATTCTACGCATTGTGTTCAGACTGGAAATTCCCGACCCACGCTCAACCACCAAACCTGTAATCTCCAGCCAGATCACGTCAGCATACGGCACCGTTGCTGTCTCCTTGCAACATGCACAGGTAACGGCACCGAAATAGTTATAAACCGTGATGAAACAGTTGTCATCTAAAGTTCAGCAGGAGTTCTGATAATTATGGCGAAGGCGTAACGAAATTTTACTCTGGCTTAGGGCTGTTTACGTCTTACCGCCAAGCAGTAGAGTAACTTTACGGTGATGCGACGTGCAAGCTTTACGTGGAAATTTTAGATGACAACGGGATCTAAAGAATACATTTTTCTGAAAAAACAATACCCCCATTCTCGCCGCTCACTTTACTCAGTATGGTGGATATGAAGATGAAATTAACCAGATTTCTGTCCCGTTGGTTCACCTGATTTATGCTTTATCTTCTGTACATGGTTGGTTTCACGGCAGAGAATACGGTGGAAATACTCTTCCAAATTCGTCTGAAGTGACTGAAAGTTTCTCTTTCTCTTCTTCTTCTTCTTCTGCTTTTACGACCTCGTTAGTCCACTTCAGTCAACCCTTTTCTGGCATCTTCTTCAATAAATTTTCTTTGCAAATTTACCAGCAAATTTTCATTTTTTGTCGTTCCTCATTCGTAAACGCCCATTTTATTGTATGTCTTTTGTCTGTTTTATGTTTAAACCTTATTTATGTGTTTTTTAATTTCTTTGAATTTACTGTTTCGTTTTGTAAATTGTCGAGGGTTAATTCCAGCTCGTTCGCATCCTCCCTGGTTTCCTACAACGATCCTGCTTGTTGCTTCATGTTCCAAAGTTTGTCTCTAATTATTCTTGGTAATCTGGTTTCTGGTGTCCTCATAATGTAACGAAAACGAGAGATCGTTCTCCTCGTAATAGTGTCTGTAATGGGCTCCAGCTCGTTGTACACCACTAAGTTCGGCACAATCAGCCATTATCAATCCCCTTATATTTCTTATTTGCACATGTTTTAGCTTTTCATCTCTCTATTTCTTGAATTTCGTCGATTCTGTTATTCTGAGTGACTTCTACATCTACATTTACACGGATACTCTGTAAATCACATTTAAGTGCCTGGCAGAGCGTTCATCTTACCATCTTCACAATAATTCATTATTGCACTCTCGAACGGGGCGTGGAAAAAACGAACACCTATATCTTTGCGTGCGAGCTCTGATTTCCCTTATTTTATTACAATGATCGTTTCTGCCTATGCAGGTCGGCGTCAACAAAAAAATTTCGTATTCATAGGAGAAAGTTGGTGATTGATCCGGGCAATCACAGAGGGTGGGATTATTGATAGTTGGGAGCTCCAACGTTAGGCGCGTTATGGGGCCTCTTATGGGAAGAAATCCAATGTACACTCTGTGTGCATACCGGGTGTAGTCATTCCAGACGTGGAACGGGTCCTTCTGGGTGTCATGAAGAGCCCAGGGTCCAGCCAACTGCAGGTGGTGGCTCACGTCGGTACCAATGATGTGTGTCGCTTTGGATCGGAAGAGATTCTCTTTGGTGTCGAGTGGCTAACAGAACTGGTAAAGGCTGTCAGTCTTGCTTGCTTGTGAGATGAAAGCAGGGCTGACGATTTGCAGCATAGTCAAGAGGAACGATTGCGGACCTCTGGTACAGAGCCGAGTGGAGGTTCTAAATCAGAGGCTCAGACGGTTCTGCAACCGTGTAGACTGCAGATTCCTCTACTTGCGCCAAAGGGTGGTTGGGTTTCGGGTTCCGCTGAATAGGTCAGGTGTCCACTATAAGCAGGAGGCGGCTACACATGTAGCAGGGGCTGTGTGGCGTGGACTGGGCGGTTTTTTAGGTTAGAGGGTCTCGGGAAAACACAAGAAGTGCTTCAGTGACAAAGGGTGCAGGCTGAACACGGAAAGAACGTAGATACGGGAACCATCGGTATAACAGTTGCAAATCCTCGTAGCTGTGTTGAGAAAGTACCAGAGCTCCAAGCACTAATAGAAAGCACTGATGCTAAAATCGTTATAGGCACTGAAAGCTGGCTAAAGCCGGAGATAAGTTCAGCCGAAATTTTTGCGAAGAACCTAACGGTGTTCCGAAAGTATAGGCTAAACACAGTTGGCGCTGGCGCATTTGTTGCTGCTAGCCGGCCGGGGTGGCCGAGCGGTTCCAGTCGCTACAGTCTGGAACCGAGCGACCACTACGGTCGCAGGTTCGAATCCTGCCTCGAGCATGGATGTGTGTGATGTCCTTAGGTTAGCTAGGTTTAAGTAGTTCTAAGTTCTAGGAGACTGATGACGTCAGAAGTTAAGTCCCGTAGTGCTCAGAGCCATTTTAACCATTTTGTTGCTGCTAGAAGTACTTCATCTTGTCGCAAAATTGAAGTAGATAGTTTCTGTGAGTTAATATGGGCAGAGGTCATTGTTGGAAACCGAAACAAAATAATAGTTGGATCCTTTAACCGACCTCCCAGTTCAGTTGCTCAAAGGTTCAGAGAAAACTTGAGTTTGATTTCAAACCGTACTCGACTCATACAATTATAGTTGGCGGTGACTTTAATTTAGCCTCGATATCTTGGCGAAAATATATGTTTAATTCCGGAGGTACGCATAAAACATCATCCCAAATTGTGTTAAGTGCATTCTCTGAAAATTATATCGAGCAGTTAGTTCATGAGCCCACGCGAATAGTAAACAGTTGTAAAAACGCACTTGACCTCTTAGCAACAAATAATCCTGAGTTAATAACGAGCATTAAAACGGATACAAGGATTAGTGAATGCAGGGTTGTCGTAGCGAGACTGAATATTGTAACCCCTAAATCCTCCAAAAATTAACGAAAAATATACCTATTCAAAAAAGCAGATAAAAATTCACTCGACGCCTTCCTGAGAGACAATCTCCACTCCTTCCAAATTAATAATACAAGTGTAGACCAGATGTGTCTTAAAGTCAAAGAAATAGTATCGCTAGCAATTGAGAGATTTATACCAAATAAATTAACAAACGATGGAACTGATTCTCCTTGGTAGACATAACGGATCAGAACACTGTTGCAGGAACAACGAAAAACAATGCAAGATTTAAACGGACGCAAAATCTCCAAGATGGTGATCTCTTACAGAAGCTCGAAATTTAGAGCGGACTTCAACGCGAGATGCTTATAATAGTTTCCACAACGAAACTTTGCCTTGAAACCTGGCAGAAAATCCAAAGAGCCTCTGGTCGTATGTGAAGTATGTTGGCAGCAAGACGCAATCAGTTCCTTCTCTGCGCGATAGCAATGGAGATGCTATCGAAGACAGTGCTGCTAAAGCAGCCTTCCGAAATGCCTTCACAAAAGAAGACGAAGTAAATATTCCAGAATTCGAATCAAGAACAGCTGTCAACATAAATAACGTAGAAGTAGATACCCCCGCAGTAGTGAAGCAACTTAATTCACTTAATAAAAGCAAGTTTGCTGGTACAAACTGTATACCAGTTAGGTTCTTTTCAGAGTATGGAGATGCTATAGCTCCACACTTAACAATCATATACAACCGTTCGCTCGGCGAAAGATCCGTACCCAAAGACCGGAAAGTTGTACAGGTCACACCAATATTCAAGAAAGGTAGTAGGAGTAATTCACTTAATTAGAGGCCCACATCACTAGCGTCGATATGCAGCAGGATTTTGGAACATATATTGTGTTCGAACATTATGAATTACCCAGAAGATAACGGTCTACTGATACACAATCATCACGGATTTAGAAAACATCGTTCTTGTGAAACACAGCTAACTCTTTACTCGCACGAAGTGTTGAGTGCTATTGAGAAGGGATTTCAAATGGATTCCGTATTTCTGGATATCGGGAAGGCTTTTGACACTGTCTCACACAAGCGGCTTATAGTGAAATTGCGTGCTTGTGGAATATCTTCTCAGTTATGTGTCTGGATTCGTGATTTCTTGTCAAAAGGGACACAGTTCGTAGTAACTGACGGAAAGCCATCGAGTAAAACAGAAGTGATTTCTGGCGTTCCCCAAGGTAGTGTTCCTAGGTACTTAGTTGACTTTACGGTCTTTAAATTAGACTGACTTATCGTGTAACTGAAGTTCAACGGATTCCTTTTATCTCTCATGTGGATGACCTCACACTTCTCATTATTTAGGTCAATTTCCAGTCTTCGCGCCATATAGATATCTTTTCTAAATCGTTGTGCAACTTGTTTGGTGTTCTGATGAGTTTACTATACCATGAACAACAGCATCATCTGCAAACAACCTAAGAAGGCTGCTCATACTGTGTCCCAAATCGTTTATATAGATAAGGAACAGCAGAGGGCCTATAACACTACCGTGCGGAACGCGAGAAATCACTTCTGTTTTACTTGATGTTGTCCTATCAATTACTACGAACTGTGACCTCTCTGACAGGAAATCTCGAATCCAGTCACATAACTGAGACGATATTCCGTAAGCATGCTATTTCACTACAAGCCACCTGTGTGGTACAGTGTCAAAAGCCTTCTAGAAATCTAGAAATACAGAATCGATCTGAAATTACTCGTCAATAGCACTCAGAACTTCGTGTGAGTAAAGAGTTAGTTGTATTTCACGAGAACTATGTTTTCTAAATCCGTGTTGACTGCGTGTCAATAGCCCGTTCTCTGCGAGGTAATAAATAATGTTCGAACACAATTTTTGTTCTTGCTGCATGTCGACGTTAATGATATTGGCCTGTAGTTTAGTGGATTACTCTTATTGCCTTTCTTGAATACTGGTGTAACCTGCGCTGCTTTCCAATCTTTGGGTACTGAACTTTCGTCGAGCTGTCGGTTGTGTATGATTGACAAGTATGGAGCTATTACATCAGCATACTCTGAAAGGAATCTAATTGATATACAGTCTGGACCGGAAGACTTGCCTTTATTAAGTGAAATATGTTGCTTCAGTGCTGCAAGGATATCTACTTCCAAATTACTCATGTTGGCAGCCTCGTCTTGCCGCGGCTCCCCCCCGTCATGGGTGCGAGTCCTCCCTCGGGCATGGGTGTGCGTGTATTGTCCTCAGCGTAAGTTAGTTTAAGTTAGATTAAGTAGTGTGTAAATTTAGGGACCGATGGCCTCAGAAGTTTGGTCCCAGAGGAACTTAACAACAAATTCCCAAAATTTCGTGTTGACAGCTGTTCTTGATTCGAATTCTGGAATATTTACTTCGTCTTCTTTGATGAAGCAGTTTCGGAAAGTTGTATTTAGTAGCTCTGCCTTAGCAGCACTGTCATCGATAGTATTTCCATTGCTACCGTGCAGAGGAGGCATTGATTGTGTCTTTCCCCTGGCATACTTTACATACGACCAGAATCTCTTTGGATTTTCTGCCAGCTTTCGAGATGAAATTTTTGTTGTGGAAACTATTATAAGCATTTCGCATTGTAGTCTGCCCTAAATTTCGAGTTTGTGTAAAAGCTCGTCAATCCTGGTGATTTTGTGTTCGTTGAAATTTGGCACACTTTTTTATTGTTTCTGCAACAGTGTTGTGACTTGTGTTTTTGTATCATGGGGGACCAGCTCCGTCGTTAGTTAATTTATTTGGTATAAATCTCTCAATTGCTGTGGAAACAATGTCTTTGAATTCAAGTCATACCTGGTCTACACTTATACTGTTAATTTGGGCGAGTGGAGATTGTCTCTTAGGATGGCATCAACCGAATTTTTATCTGTTTTTTTATTGTGAATAAACATATTTCTCGTTTATTTTTGGAGGGTTTGGGAGTTACGGTATTCAGTCCTGGTGAGACAACTCTGTATTCACTCATCCCTGTGTCCGTTTTGATGCTTGTTATTGGCTTAGGATTATTTGTTGCTAAGAGGTTGTATGTGTTTCCACAATTGTTTACTACTTACTCGATTCGGCCTATGAACTAGCTGCTCGAAATAATTTTCAGATAAGAGTTTCAGTTTTTGTATGTCACCTGTGGTTGAACCACCGTCTTGCAATGATTTAATTTAGTTTTGATTGATAGAGTTTTTATTGTATATAGACCTTGTTAATTTTTATCATTTAATTAATTCTTTCTTGCCGTGTAACTTTCTCGTTCAAGTTGTATGTTATAATTTTTCCTAAGTATTTAAAGTGTTTCGCTATTGTTACTTTCCTGTTATTTACTATTAAGTGGTAGATTACTAATCGATTTGCTACCATTATTTCATTCTTTTAGTATTATGTCTGGAGTCCTGTTTTGTTGCTATATTTTGCAGTGTTGTTATTTCCCTTCTGGTGTCTTTAATGTTATTAGACGGGAACGATAAGCCATCTGCCAGTCCCAAGCATTATAAGTTTATTTGGTCTTTTGAGTCTAATTATAATCTTTTATGCCGCGCGGGATTAGCGGAGCGGTCAGGGGCGCTGCAGTCATGGACTGTGCGGCTGGTCCCGGCGGAGGTTCGTGTCCTCCCTCGGGTATGGACGTGTGTGTGTTTGTCCTTAGAATAATTTAGGTTAAGGAGTGTGTAAGCTTAGGGACTGATGACCTTAGCAGTTAAGTCCCATAGGATTTTACACACATTTGAACATTTATCTTTTATGATTTTCCTTGTACCATACCTTCAAGTCGTCCAGGGCACAATTTAAAAGTGGTGGCGATAAACCGTCTTCCTGTATTAACCCTGCTTTAATCGTAAACGCTCAGCTATTTTCCCCTGAAGTTCACTTTAGATTTAGTGTTATCAGAGTTTTATAATTTTTATTAATTTGGGATGTAATCCAAAATTAATTATTATTTTCATCATTGAAGATACGTGAATACAGTCATGAGCTTTTTTGAAGACTACAGAGATTATGACGTGTCTGTCGTTTTTGTCGTGTTTTGTACTAGTCCAATAACAATTTCAAAGTCATTATGTTCTTGGCAGTTTCTCTAGGGCCTTAACTCTCCTAGGTATTCTCCTGGTTCCAGTTCAGGTTGATCTTTACAACGATTGTATAGAATTCTTTAAATGATTTTATATGTGACATCCAAAATGAAAATTCCTCTGTACGTGTCTGTATTCGATTTTTCTCCTGGTTCGTGTAATTGATGGATTATAGCTGTGGTCCAATGTTTTGGTAGTTGTTCTTTGTTCCAGATTTTCACTTTACATTTGTCTAATGATACCTTCACTAGTTCTGCTGCATATTTCCAGATATCTGATCTTCACTTACTTTGTAGTTTTTGAGTTCTTTCAAGGCTTTATAGATTTTTTGGGTTGTGGGTGGGTTTATATTTTCTGCGTGTGTTTTAATAGAGGTATCTGTGTTTATCTGAATTAGTTCTGGAAAATTGTCGCAATTTAGTAATTTGTTAACTGTTTCTTCTGAAATTTCTGTATTTTTTTTCTATCGCTATGGGCCATCTTATTATTCTTTTTCGCTTTACCATTCATGTTGTAGGGTCATATCTTTGTAGTTGGCCGGTAAATATTTTACAGTAACCCCGTGAGTTGTTTTCTTGCTATTTGTTTCTGCCGTTAGAAAGATATCTTCAAGGCGTTGGAGTTCAACTCTTCTCGCTATTTTTGTGTTATCTTTATTTGTTTTGTGAGTTCCCAATGCGGTTCTTCTTTTTTTATGTCTCTGATACCTTAACCAGAGTCGATTCTATCTACCACTGTTTTACCATATTCGTTGTTCCGGAATTGGTATTTCTTCCTTGGATTTATTGAGGCTGGATGTTTAGCTATTTGCTTAAATCGGGGAACTATTTCCTCTCGATACTCGTAATCTGTAATTTTTACATGCCTTGTCTGTTCTTCGTATTCGTTGTTATTTATCAGTTTATTTTTATCGTGTAATGATTTGTTCCAATACCTGTCCCTCTCAGAACTTTCACATTATGGATTTTCCTGCGGTAATTTCTTTACTGACATGATCCAGTTGCCATTCTTCTGTTTTCTAGTCTCTTGAAGTATGTTGACTTTGAGATCGAGTCATTGTTTATGCAGAATTCCACCAGTCTCATGCCATTCCTGGTTGTTATTCTTGTGATGGCGATTTTCCTATTATAGCTGTATCTCTCTTTTCCCTTCCTTACTGGGCGTTAAAATCTCCAATTCAATTCTGGTGTGATTTTTTGTATGTTTATTGTCACCTGATATAAAAGCTTCCAAAATTCATCTACATCTTCTCTGTGTTCTTTCTTATTATCATTAGTTGAGGTGTGGGCGTTTGTTCTTGGGTATATTTTATTTGTAGCTTTTATAGTTAGTGTTGGTAACATGGGAGATTGTGATTTAAATTCTAATGCGAATTCAATTATTCTGATACTGGGCACAAATCCCGTCCAAATTCTAAACATTACTTCGTTACTCTTTTTCATGACATTCCTTTGTAAATCGTATATCCGTGTGATTCTATCGGTTCCTGACCAATGTTTTACGTTTCTTGAAATCCAGTTATTAGAATCTCTTGGCGATCTATTTAGTCAAAATTTCGAGTTTCGCTGGTTGTATGTTGGAATTTATGTTGTGTGTTGCCATGTAGTTTGTCCTGTCTTGAGTCTAAATTTTTACCTTCTGTCAGTCTTGGGTATTTTCAGATGCCTCAAATCATCTAAGTAATCTTTCAAGCGACTGCCCACCGTATCCGAAAGCAGTTTTTTTTTTAAAATATTTGCTTCCGTGTTTGACTTTTAAAGGTAAGCAGTGTTGTATGGATCAACTTACGAGTTACAACTCTGGCTGTAAACCGTACAGATTGTTGTGTATTTCTCTATATCACGAATGCTACAGTATTCCTGTCAAAACATTAATGAGTTAAATCCATTCTTTCCGCAACAAATTACAACTGCAAGAGAGTCTGGGTTACGTTCAATGTATTCGTTCAAGTGCTTCCAATATTAGGAAAAGCATTGCATTATATTACTCTGATAGCCAACGTAGTATCTTTACATCAGGCTTTCATTTTATGAATGTGTCTACATACTTCTTTAATAAATTTTCCTATACTATTGCCTCCCTGTATGCTACCGCAGTGTTTGTGAACAGTCTCAGAGATCTATCCCTGCATTACTACACCATGCAGCATTTGACTAATAGCTTTCATTCCTCACTTTCCGCCATCAGCACTATGTTCGTTTCTTTTATGCACCTCTCCTGATAACTCTTTTGTTAACAGATCTTCGAACCGTGCCAAAATGTCGCTTCGCAAGTAAGTGCTCCATTTGCTAAGGAAGAGTGCGAGATTGTATGTAATCCTATGCACAACTCAAGACATAGGACCATAATAATTTCAGTGCTGTTTAGCCGCAACCTTCTGGAAATGAAAGAAATGGAAAAAATGAGCGAGGCTTATTCTATAGAATCCCTGATTCAGGAAAACATATCTGTCAAAGCTATGTTAATTGACCAGTTGTGATGGAACTGCAACCTAAACTCCGTACTTCCAGTTTCCATTGTTTTAATATGCAGTTCGAAGTGAATATAGCGATTAAAAACGCCTGTAGGCGTTTGACACATAGCGATATATCGATAAGAATATCAGGGGATTTGCCACATTTTATACACTTTATAGATAGCTTTTTATAAACAAGCGTAGATGTCAAACCCGGCATTGCCAGGGTATTCATTTTGCCAATTTGCAGTTGAAAGCTGTCAAAAGTACTGCCAGGTGTCAAGGATTTCTTTAAGTTGACTTGCCTGTATGAGTCTTTTAGCAATAAAAAATAAACGTATTAAAACTTAATACGTGAAACAGCAGTTTTTCACGCATCTCAGTTTTTATGACGTCATATCTGCTGAACTATGATAGTTAGGTAGTGTTTACCGCGACAGTGTTTGTTACCTGACAGTAGGGAATATGTGTACCAAGTTTGGTTGAAATCGGTCCACACACACACACACACACACACACACACACACACACTCATACATACATATATACCTACATTTTTATGGTATGTCTGTATTGTCCAGATCATAATTACATAACAATAATAATATAACTCTAAAAAAATCAAACTACACTCCTGGAAATTGAAATAAGAACACCGTGAATTCATTGTCCCAGGAAGGGGAAACTTTATTGACACATTCCTGGGGTCAGATACATCACATGATCACACTGACAGAACCACAGGCACATAGACACAGGCAACAGAGCATGCACAATGTCGGCACTAGTACAGTGTATATCCACCTTTCGCAGCAATGCAGGCTGCTATTCTCCCATGGAGACGATCGTAGAGATGCTGGATGTAGTCCTGTGGAACGGCTTGCCATGCCATTTCCACCTGGCGCCTCAGTTGGACCAGCGTTCGTGCTGGACGTGCAGACCGCGTGAGACGACGCTTCATCCAGTCCCAAACATGCTCAATGGGGGACAGATCCGGAGATCTTGCTGGCCATGGTAGTTGACTTACACCTTCTAGAGCACGTTGGGTGGCACGGGATACATGCGGACGTGCATTGTCCTGTTGGAACAGCAAGTTCCCTTGCCGGTCTAGGAATGGTAGAACGATGGGTTCGATGACGGTTTGGATGTACCGTGCATTATTCAGTGTCCCCTCGACGATCACCAGTGGTGTACGGCCAGTGTAGGAGATCGCTCCCCACACCATGATGCCGGGTGTTGGCCCTGTGTGCCTCGGTCGTATGCAGTTCTGATTGTGGCGCTCACCTGCACGGCGCCAAACACCCATACGACCATCATTGGCACCAAGGCAGAAGCGACTCTCATCGCTGAAGACGACACGTCTCCATTCGTCCCTCCATTCACGCTTGTCGCGACACCACTGGAGGCGGTCTGCACGATGTTGGGGCGTGAGCGAAAGACGGCCTAACGGTGTGCGGGACCGTAGCCCAGCTTCATGGAGACGGTTGCGAATGGTCCTCGCCGATACCCCAGGAGCAACAGTGTCCCTAATTTGCTGGGAAGTGGCGGTGCGGTCCCCTACGGGACTGCGTAGGATCCTACGGTCTTGGCGTGCATCCGTGCGTCGCTGCGGTCCGGTCCCAGGTCGACGGGCACGTGCACCTTCCGCCGACCACTGGCGACAACATCGATGTACTGTGGAGACCTCACGCCCCACGTGTTGAGCAATTCGGCGGTACGTCCACCCGGCCTTCCGCATGCCCACTATACGCCCTCGCTCAAAGTCCGTCAACTGCACATACGGTTCACGTCCACGCTGTCGCGGCATGCTACCAGTGTTAAAGACTGCGATGGAGCTCCGTATGCCACGGCAAACTGGCTGACACTGACGGCGGCGGTGCACAAATGCTGCGCAGCTAGCGCCATTCGACGGCCAACACCGCGGTTCCTGGTGTGTCCGCTGTGCCGTGCGTGTGATCATTGCTTGTACAGCCCTCTCGCAGTGTCCGGAGCAAGTATGGTGGGTCTGACACACCGGTGTCAATGTGTTCTTTTTTCCATTTCCAGGAGTGTATTTTCGGATCGGAAAAGAATAAGAAAACAGAAAACTGTTATACGTTTTTACGTGAATGGTACCAAAGAGAAAAACGTTTCTCCCAGTATGTAAGTAAAGAGATGTAACAAGCCCAGTTTGGTAAGAAATTAGTGTAACCTTATGTGAACACTGCATGTGAATACCACGAAGCATTCACATCAAAAATGTATAAAATGGATATTTGTACACTATAGTGGAAGCTTATGAATGAGATGCGTTTATTAAAAATAGACCACATCACTAGGAGAGCAACAATGTGCTTATAAGTCTATAAAAGTAAGGAAAAAAAGACGTGATTCAGAACAAACAGACAGCCAGGAACATAATAAAAATATAAATATAAAAATAGTCTGCGTCATCCGAAATAGATAGGTAGTTATAAGAGCAAGCATACGATGTCGGATGAAAATGCACACAAGTATAAGATAAAAGTCTATGCACTATAGCGTTACGTGAACTAACTTGTCAGTTCACATAGGTAAAAGACAAAGATATGCAAGAAGGTCAATGTTGATAGTGACTTATTCGAAGGAAACAGCAGATTTAACCTCCAGCTGGCTATACTCGCGTAAGTCAAGCAGGACAGCTGCAAAATACACCGGCAGACGGCGTACGAGTATTCGAAGATCCAAAAATAAAGTGACCGTAAGAAATTAAAACCGTAACACATAAAACCATAGAATACAAAAAACATGTTTATTTGCTTATTTTTATTTCATCCCCCTTAGCCCCACAGGGTTCTAGGATGAGTGAGGGCGGGCTGACAGCGGTAGAGTGAAATTGCTCTTCAGTCAACTGACAAGTTAAGTGAGAAGACAAAAAAGACTGATATAAGATGATATATTTCCAAGTAATTTAAAAGATCTTTTAAGGTGAAAAATAGTGGGAGTATTTAGATACATTAGAGATATGTGTAATTAAAACAGCGATAATATAAAGTAAAAACTAAGAAAAAAGAAAAGCATATTACAATATTTGAAACACGACGTAAAAAACACTGATCATAAGATGTCCCTTCACTAAACCTGAAACGACCCTCCCTGGGATAGGTAATCCGTTGATGAAAATGGGGGTGGGGGGCGAGGAGGTAAACGGATGTGAAAGGCGGGCGGAGTGCATCGCTTTCAAGTATCCGGAGGAGGAACTTATTGAACTTAGAAGGGGTGGGGGTGGGGGGTTGGGGGGAGCAGAGTTCCATGCAAAATTTTCATACCAAAGTATGGGTCGGAACAGTGTTTTGCTGGTGTAGAGGACAATGGAGGGGTGCAAACCCCAAGTTCAGCCAGTCAGTAGTTTAATAAAATGAAAACTGTAGAACAACGCATGTGATAAAGCGGTGAAGACCGCGCCATCGTAAAAGGAAACTAATGTGCAAGGCAAAAATAAAATTTTTAGATGTCA
The DNA here is from genome assembly GCF_021461385.2 of Schistocerca piceifrons. Lineage (NCBI taxonomy): Eukaryota > Metazoa > Arthropoda > Insecta > Orthoptera > Acrididae > Schistocerca > Schistocerca piceifrons. The sequence continues at coordinate 305,401,572 of NC_060139.1, read as the reverse complement.
ATAGAATAGTAAAAATATTTATAGATACAAAGTTTCACCCACAGTTACACTAATTTCTCACCAAAATGGGTATTTTCTATCTCTTCATCTAAATATTGTGATAAAAATTATCTCTGTTATACCATAAATGTAAAAATATCCTTGTAACTTACAATACTTTTCCGTTCAATTATTTTTTTCACATTTGAATATGGTTGACTTTTTCGAACGAAACTAGTTATTATTGTTATCCGATTGAGATCCAGTCAGTTAGAAGTTTTTGAATAAGATTTCTTAAATTTTTTGTGTATAATAAATATCTTTGACATAAATTTTCTCTTCTTGACAATGCCAGGAAATAACTCTATAGAAAGGATAATAAACGTAGTGATAATAACGAAATGTCGTTATGCCTTGAGCAAATACATGTGAGGAAGCAAACGCGGACAAGGAAAGAGCTTCCGCCATAAATATATGAGGTTTGTTGATGATGTGACATTACTAAATGAAAACGAATAGACAATTAATAATATGATAAAACGACTGAGCACCAGCTGTGAGGAATGTGGAATGAAGATGAATGTGAGGGATACAAATCAATTATTTTTAGAAGACATTCAAGAAAAATAAAAATGAAACTTTGTGATGAGTTAGTGGAATAAGTTGATAATTTCAGGTACCTAGGATGCAAAATTACCAGTAACATGACAGGTACCCAAGAAATAAAAACTAGGATAGCTACTGCAAAATGGAAGATTTAGCAGAAGCAGGGATATTTATTGTTGCCTGTTAAATAAAAAATTAAAGAAAAGATTAGTGAAGTGCTTCATATGGTGTGTTACCCTGTATAGGACCGAAACATGGATACCGCGGTTGAAAGAGAAGAAATGCTTAAAGGCTTTGGAAATGTCAATCTGCAGAACAGTGGAAGGGAGGAAGGGGCTGATAAAACAAGGAAAGAGGTTGTGTTGCAAAGTATGAACGAGGGAAGACAGATACTGGAAACAATTAAGAGGAGGAAAATAAATTGGCCAGGCCATTGGGTGAGAAGAGCTTGGGTAATGAAGGATGCAGTGGAAAGAATGATGACTGGGAAGAGATGTTCTACGTGACTCCACTTTGCCACACGGATAATGGCTACGCGATAATCCATTTTCCAGCATATATACTGAAGCATATATGGATTCTAATATTTACTACCAAAAACAGTCTTGATCACAAATTATTTATCGGGATGACCGGTTTCAACCACAACTGAGGTCATCTTCTGACCAATGAGCAAGAACCTCCTTCTGGTGATTTACCACAACAGTTGTGGTCGAAACGGGTCACCAGAATAAATAATTTCTGATCAAGACGGTTTTTGATAGTAAATATTAGTAATAACATTGATCACTGTTTGCTCCCACAATGTATTGAAAAATATAAGAATTCACCGAGAGAACGTCAGAGATGCACATTATGAGTTCTGAAATTGTTTTCTGCCGAGGAGGCATATACACAAGGGCTTTAACATAATCCTATCAAAACAAATCCATTGGTGTCAAGTCTGGAGCCCCACGGGTCCAAGAGCAGAAAACTGAGTCGTCATGCCTTGTACGAGCGACGCAACTGTTTCGAAGCTATGGATTTCAAAATGCGATTCACTGTGCTTGCGCAACAATTTAAAGTCTGAACCTTCTTTTATAATTTTGTAAGTCTTATCAATGTATTGCAGTATATTGAATAGTTATAGCTACTAGTAATAGCTATATACATTTTGAACTACCTTGTATAATGAGTATAGGGAAGGATGTGCAGGCTTGCGCTGGCTCAAGGAATAAATGATTGCGAATTGCAGTGCAAAGTGAGTGTAAAGCTGTAACTCTGTTCTTCCCCTTGGTCAGGAACAGACACTGCTCAGGAAAAACACGATGAAAATCACTGACGTTCTTTGTCACTGCCTGCTGTTTCCCCATCGAACGGCATATGTCATAGAAATCTGGTTACTTTCGCCGAAGTGCTTCCCCGAACTTGCGAAGCCACGTGTTGCGCAAACCATGCGTTCACTCTCTCAGCCATTGTAGCAGTACAACGGTACATTTTTCCACTGCGTAGGAAGACCTTACACACGTGAACGAAGATCTCGAGCGAGTTACCACAACGTTTATAGGATATGCTGAAACACGGTGGCGTAGCGTAGATTAAAGACGAATAGTCTTCCATCTTTGGAGAAATAGTATGACATTTCCTATAACAGCTTTCCTCTCCCACGAAGCGCGCGCTCGTACAGCGTAGTGCTAGCAACTAACTGTATTATTATTTTCTTTAAAACATAATTATGTGTAATTGATTTATGGCCATGAAAGATTCTACAAAACTAGTTAGGATAATTTTCTTGACGCAATGGCAAAATAAGAAGATATGGTGCTGACAATAAGCTGGTGCAATTCGCAGTAAATTTTACGTAAGTCTATGTAGTACATGCTATCAGAAAGCTAGTTAGTCCTGCAGTGTTTTTCTGTAAAAAAAAAAAACTCATAATTACATCTAGTTAGAAAAAGGCATCACGCTGTACCAATATTTGCAATACATGTCAATCTCTTGAAGTACTAATAACTTCCCTGGGCAGTTTGCTCATGTACAGAATCACACGTGGTTGGCAACTCCAATACATCTTAATTACGATGTAGTATTAGTCTTAGCAGTGGCGACGGCCTTGAAACGTAGAGCACTGAATGTAGTCATCCGGAGTCGAATGATAGCAGAATGCAAAGATCGATAGAGGTAGTACGAAGAGACAGTATAGGTAATGATAAAATGAAGAGCATTTTACGTGTATATAACATAAAAGAATGTGCAAAACAGTGTCAACGCACTGCCCAATGTGTGACGTTTTTCCGTTTATCGCATATATTTTAAACATCGTTTATTTTTCCGGATCCTGTTTCCATCCCACCAATACACATATACATACAAAATATCATAAGAGATCATCTAGAGACGTGTAGGTATGTTTCTGTGACTTGCGGCCACAAGTATACGTAAAATTCTGGCGTTGATGGCTGACAACGTATATTTCTTATTTCATTTAGTAAATAGTTGCAAGATGTTGGAGTATGTACTAGATTATAATACGGATTGCTATCTTTCACTAGCACTCTTCGTCATCTGAACTATTTCAGTATCCTTCTACTACTATGTGTTGGCTACTTCCCAAATTTCCATCGGGGCAGAGCTGACACTTATTTTGTCCAGTTCTGACCTGTACACGTCGACCGCAAAGGGGACACTATTTCAGTCATATTGCTTACTGATTGCTGAAGGAAGATATGACTTGAAGAAAACTAACTAAACCAGTGATCTTTGGACTCCATTACTTTGTAAAATCATTGAGTTTCGTGCAAATATATCTAACAGAAAGACAAAAGAAAATATAGTATCGTCCTCAGATGAACACAGCAGACATTATAGTATGTTTGTTCTCCTCGACCTGCTTGTCTCACAGTGCAGTAATCTGCGACACAATAACTTGAATTAAAATGAAATCATGTCCACCTACTGTAATAAGGAGCTACGGAATCATAGAACACCTGTTACCTAAAGGTGATTGATAAACAGGTATTTGTTGTCTAGGCAAATGTCAGGCTAGTTTCCCACCTTTGCCTCAGAAATACAACGCACAAACGCCACAAACAGGTTCACATAAAACAAAATTAAATTAATTGTCAAACTGATGTAGGGTGATAGCTCATCGTAGGCGGACCGTGACGCAGATGGGACCAGTGCCGAAGACGGAGAGACATTACGAAAACAGTTCATCTTTGTTTTGAGCCACTAGACATCCATTGCTGTATGAAGGCTTCTCTACAATTTTTCCTGCGTTATGGTCTTCGGTGATACGCATCCAAGCTGCTCCCCTCATATTTTCTGTCATCTTCCCACAGTCCAGTAGATGTCATCTTGGTCTTGACTTCTCTTTTGCAATCCAGAAGAAACCGCCACGATACGTTTGCCAGCCATACGCCTGGCTTCATATTTCGTCTATTTCTATTTCACTCAAGTCGTCTATGCCTCATTGTCACAACTCAAAACTGGTAATACATTCTGACTGTAAGTTTCCCTTTACCGAGATATCGGAAGCTTAGCTTAAGAACTTGATGTACTTGAAGAAATACAGCAACCATTATGCAGCGTAAACTGAGAACTCTATAGTTTTTCTTATATTTTATATGGTTCCTTTCTTGGAAATCAGAATAACAACAGAATTTTTCCAGTTTTTGCAAAATATTTTATTCTGCACACATTCTGTAAAAAATCTGCAAGTTCCTTTCGTATTATTTTACGTCCAGCTTTAACTATTTCTCTAGGAAGTTCATCATATTCAAGCTACTTTCCATTTTGTACCTAGAATCGCGTTATAGAAATCTGATATTACTTCTGGAATATTTTGGTTGTACCGAATCTGCAGTCGATAACAATACGGAAAATTTTAAGCCTCATGTTGTGTTCTGCAAGAAACCCGGTATAATTTTAAATTCGATAAGGCGAATAGAAAATTACAATGTGAAACTTTTGTTTTGCTGTAGAGGCCCTCTAGATGGACTGCGAGACTAGTCTCTATCTCGTTTTTACTGACAACGCTCTGGTACCTAAGCCACTTGAGTGCCACTCATAGGCTAGGGGAATCTTTAATCTGTCAAAATCTTCTAATGGCTTTTTCAGGTTTTGTACAGATTATATTTTTCATCAGGAATTGTAGTATTTGTTTTGGTTCATACTAGTAGAGAAATAATAATATGATAACTTTTGAATTAAGAAAGAAAGAAATTTTGCAGTGGTACTTGAATAGCTAAATATAGAAAATGTTAAGTTGACGAAACTGCGTACCCCTTGAACATTCGGTCGGGACTGCGCATAAACTGTGCTGAAATGCACTGCAGAATGATTCTTCAACCACAATCGTGTCCATAACGTCACTCAAACTACGTACCTATTGCTTATAAGAAATTTTCCACAGCAACGGCGGTAGCTTAGACATTATATCTGTGAATCACTCCGACGAAGGGAGAGGTGTAACAGAGTTTCGTGAAGGTCAAATGAGCCGGCTGGGTGACAGTATTCCTTGTTGTGGGTCAGTGATAAGCGGTCATTGCCAGGACTCTTGTTTCTATTACGTCCGTCGTTCGACTGTAGTGACTACGACGACGTAGATTGTGGAGTGACTATGATAGTAAGGACGAAGACGTTACAGAGACAAATTTTTGGATGTCACTGTAATCTGGCTTGAGGCTCACGATACAAAAGTGAGGAACCGTTGCAGCACTACATTTATAAATAGGACAAAACAAAGAGAGAGAAGAGAAAAGACAAGCAGAGATCGTATCAGATTTTGAGGCAAATTTTATGATGATTATTAAATTATTAGATAACATAGTTAAAAAATTCTGCACGTCAGGGAACCAGTGAAAGGTTATGCGGCTAACTGCAGAAATTCAGATACGATTGCCCTAGACGTACGCACCTGAGTCTGCTGATACTAGGACGTGTTAGAGCTCGGTGGTTCAGCGATAAACGTCTATGGTTCGACTCCCGCTCAGTCATAGGATTTTTATCAGTTACTTATCACGCCTTTCACCTTTGTAAATGTTCCTTAATGCACAAAATGCCGAAATGCAATGTGATTCGGAGTCCACGTTAGACAGCAAGTCCCCTATAACTGGTTGAGTAAATCTGTTCGAGGCTGACTATACAGTAGTAGCTTCCAGTTGCTTCAATAAGCCTGTCAGTGTAACAGCTGGAAGTAGTGAGCAGCGGAGAAACGAACCACGATGCCATTAAAGAGACTTAGTGTGTATTTCTGACGAGTCGGAAACAGACAAAGGTGCTGAGGCCAGTGTATATGGTGTACACCATAGAATAGAGGCAGATATTTCTTTAGGGTAGCTGGCCACGGTATTCCAGGTGGAGATACTGAATGTGCGCATAGGAGAACGTTCGTAGATGCTACTAGGATCGTGGCATCAACACTCGTTCGGAAAGCCAGGCAGCTCTGAAGTTTTCTATCAGCCCCTGCAACGAGATCAAACATCGCTGCAGAATGCTGTGGAGCCCGTTTGGGGGTAGGGGAACGCAACAAGATAATTCTGGTCACTCAGGAATTAGTAGCAATGAACAAGCTCATAGGCTGGACAGGGCAGCAGCGACGACTCCATTTGTTGGACCAGAACCTATCCTAACCATCACTAAAACTACGTAGCTCGCTTAGGAGATAGCATGCGTAATATTGGACACAGTTTCAGAAACAGAAACACGGCAAGCTAATTATTCCGAAACAATTTCTTAAGATAAGTTCTCCAGTCCTTGACTTGAACAAGAGGCAGATTAAACTCATGGTAGGACTAATGACTGGCGATGGCAACTTCAGGTAACACTTGCAGACGATTAATGTTGAGAAAGACCCCTCTAAGTGCAGACTATGTGGTTTGGGGGATGAAATCACGTGACACCCAAACTTCCAGTGCTTAGCAATCGAGGCCAAATGACACAGACTATTTGAGTCATTAATTCCTGAAGAAATTGTGGCTAGTAAAGCCCTGGTAAAGAGTCTCCTACTACTCTTCAAGGGTACTGTCTGGCTTTACCAGAAGAACAAGGAGAGAAACTGCAAAATAAACTCAGTTTCGGTGAGAGCAACATGGTCTACGGCTACTGTTGTTTTGTCTCCTTGCGGAAATCAAATGAAATGAGATCAAGTGACTACAAAGGTCGGAAGAAGAAAATGGCATAGCACCGCCAATACGTCAATGCCCAGTAAAGCACTGTGGCGTTCAAAATAACCGTTTGGTTGATGTTTATTACATTAGTAGATAATTAGAAATTATATGCAGTTTTCATTTAATAAAACCAATTTATAACGAGTATCTTGGTAGCTACTGTAATTTGTGAACGTTTCCCTAGTCGTAAACTACACCAACGCACGGCAATATGTGAATAACCACGTTCCGTCCTGCCCGCTCATCGTCACGCATAGCTCACGTTAATGACATATTTCGTCACATTACCTCCTGGACCTACAACTCTTAAGCAATGCCTCACTTATCAGTGACGTTCCTAGATGACGTGTCCAGGCGACCCAGGCAGCTTCTTCTCTCTTAAAGTCGCAGCACTGATCGGTAGTATTCAACATGTCCCACACGAAACAGTCTCCTCAGAAAACAGGTAGCACACTGTAATAGGCACTACACTAACGCCTGCGGAATATGCACATGTAGATGTGCGAGAAAGACTTCCAAAATATGAACCTGTACATCTGCTTCTTTTAAAACCTCATAGGTCAATTAAATCCATTTGAAGCACCACGTAGGCGTCAAAGACAGCTCACAGTTTTGAAATGCCAGCACCTCACTGTTTTTCCTGAGACTTATAGTGGCTAATCTTAAGAGGAACTACAGCTTAAAAGTTCCCCTCAGTAGTGTAACAGCAGTGACAAGATATGTCGAGATCTAAATATAGAAAATGTCTGAGCGTTGAAAGTGAAGTCTCAGGATAGACAACTGAGAGAAGCAAGTGTAGCTTATTTAAAACAAGCTGCTAAGACGTTGATGAAAAACGATGTTGAATATCATATAGTATTCACCTTCTTCTTTTTCTTGTGCCTTTTACCCTTATCGGCGCGGTGTCGGATGGTTGTTAATGGATTTGGCATGGTTAATTTAGGGGTCGCCAGGTGCTCTCTACTCCAATGGACTGCGTGTTTTATAATTCATGTGAAAGTGAACGAAAATTTTCTAAATGTTTATAAATCGTGTCACTGAAATACGACATGGGTACCAGCCCTCTATTCACCTAGTGGGATGTAGGAAACCGCCTAAAAGCCACCTCCAGATTGGCCGGCACGCCGACCCTCGCTGTTAATTCGCCGGATAGATCCGATCTGGGCCCGGCACACCGCGCCGTACTGGAAGCGGCGCTTTAAAACGCTCTATTATTCACTCGGGTAATGTCGCACAGTATTCATAAAGAGTCAGTGTGCATTCAAAATACAGAGTAATATCCGTTAATTGTGGTTACAGATATTTATAGGAGCAGATGACAGGGTTAACAAATTTGTATGAGTGAGGTATAACAATTAGCGATAGAGCCAAATAATAGTTACAGTATTATTACTCTACAGCTGAAATCTACGAAATAGAGTCTAAAATAGCATCACTGCGTCTGTATCATTCCAAAGTCTTATTAGTAATGTTTTGTGTTAACTTAGTAAACAACGAATGAAGATTTACACATGTACTATTGACTGCATAAATACAGAGCGATGGCATTAAATTATTTCCTGATAATTACCTTTAACAGCTAGTCACTATTTATTTGTGTCTTCCACCATTTTTTTAAAGCGTGTTTTCTGTCAAGTTGCTAGGTAGATCATGACCTGTCAGTGGGCTGTCAGCAACCGATTATCATCACGAATCTCTCTCATCATTGCCTCGTTACGATGACATTTTTGCGAAAATCAACTTTCGAATATGGAACGAAAGAAAAGTGAGTTTACTGTAGCATGTAATGGACTGAAGCTTTCCGTAGTAATTTCCCGAATATAGCCGAAAGATGTTAATTCAGAATTGGTTGTGGAAGTCATTTAAGTCTTCATTTAATTTTGGTTAAACTTATGACCTGCATTAATTTTTATTTGCTTGCTAGTTAATGTTTTGTTTTTAAACAGGATTTGCAAAACATTCTTACTCAGCATTACACACTTTTTGCTATCGTACCCTATGGGGACTTGTCATTCGTTAACAACTTGTCAACATTTCGTTAGGCTGACAGAATATTAGAGACTGCTTGTCCGCTGGAGTGCTGACAGTGATTTCTACATGGATAATAATTGTCACTGTAGAAGCTCACTACTGCTAATGTTTGTTTCTATGCCAGTTCTGTTAGTAGAATATAATATACTACCTTTTACTTTTACGTTGAGCTTTGTGATTTTGGTAATGGCTGTGTTCTGGCGCTAGTACTATGTAGGCAAATGACACTAAAACATTGTAACTGCAGCTATTAGAAGAAACGATGCGGGGAGGGTATCAGTATCACAATTGGATTGATATAGATCGAAGTATTCTGTTTCGCTATCTGAAAAAATAGCTGGCCAGGTCAAATAAAAAGGAGTTTTAAGATATCACAAGGGAAGTGGAACGGCTTTTGGTATTTAATGACGTAAATATTAATGTTAAATGTGAGGTTTGTAGGAACAGAAACCTTTCAGAATATATGATGGCAATCAGGTGGGCGAAAGTGTCACATAAAGTAGCGAAATCTGTCGTCAAATTTGAGAGCTGATAGGAGGCAGTTATTAAGGTGAGTATGATGTAGTGATGTGTTGACGCGGGAGGTTCGGCGTTTCTGGTGGTAGTAACAAAGATAAAGCTGATTATACAGGTGTTTCGATAAGAAATGAACACGAGCTTGCAGGTATTGGTATTGGTAATTATAGAGGTAAAATGTCAAACAGGGTGAACGCGAACTCCACATACAAAATTTCGTAGGTTTTCCGCGATATTTCTTGAGTTTTGGATTTCTTTCCCCCTTTTATCTTATAATCTATATCGCATTGACAATATTTGCGCAACAGTGCTAATGAGGATGGTATGCGCTGTGTCTCTCGTCTGGAACCAAACTTATTTATTTCGTCGATGTCGTTGCTATTGACAACGCCGCTAACGCTCGCTTTCGTCTTCGTCCTCGAGCTTGTATTCAGTACTGCCCGGATTCTGTGTCGGATTTGCTTTTCCGGTAGTGTTAGTTACACCTTAACAGTGATACACAGCAGTATCGATAGGTCTACTGTTGAAGCTTTGGCCGATATGCACCTCGTGTGTGGACTCAATGAATGCAATGCAGGAGCGACACAACGGCGCTATGTTTGTCCGTTCCCATACCGACGGCTACGTACGTATTCCGTCTGAAGGGTTGTTGCGTTACTCTGTGGTCTGTGTTGTACTTTTTGCTGCATATTACAGTATTTTTCTTTATTGTGAAGGCATTTTCACAGGAACAAAGATAATTTGGATAGCAAACCGAACTAATTAGAGCTATATTAGGCCCTATTGCTCTGTAGCGAACTGTCTGGGTTCCTGTAAACCAAAATACTCAAAAAATATCCCTGAATAGCCTCCGAAAGTTTGTCTGTGATGTTCGACTTCTGTAGAAATATACGCGCTGTTTTCGATGCTCCCAGAGATGTTTCTAGTTTTATTATGAGTTTCAATTTACATGTCATGTGAAGAAAATGCCATTGCAAAGTAGAATTTTGCAGTTTGTGTTGATAGATAATAAGTTATTTTTCGGAATTTTCGTTTACAGTCATCTTAAAATGTGATCACGAAATTGAAGCACAAGCACCCAATTTTTCTTTGGCTTACACTTTCTGAGTGACATGCAAACAGTAGTTAAATATAGAAAAGCTAAGTGACGTTGGCGCTACGTCACAATACCGTAGCAAGAGATTTAATGAGCGGGAAAGGCGATGCAGTGGCGTCCAGTGGTTCCGATCTGTTACAAGACAGTGCATTCCAGCTCTTGTTGTGAAAGGCGCGGCCTCGCGTTTCGGCAACGTGGCAAACGCAGTGCGTTCTGAATATTTGTCTTGGAATACCGTTGGACACAGAATATTTGTATGCAGCAGTATTATCATGTCCTTACCAACGCTTCTTAAGTTAGTTTACTTGCCGTTTCCCGTCGAGAACATCTAAGCTCTCTTCTTCCGAATCTCTGTAACTTTAATAGCCTTGTCATTGCATGAAAATAGATCTTCTGCTGTGCTTCATAAGATACGCTTAGAGTCAATACAACGAGAATGAGAAACTGCAGTTTGTCTACGAATTAATTGTAGAAATTGAGCGTTGACGAAGGTTAGTGCGAAAATAACGGTCTTGTTTCCCTTATGGTGGATTGCAAAAGAAATGCTGAGAAATCTTAAGCAGTGCAAACTTGAAGAAAGACGTTTACCACTTCAAGAAAATTTGTTTCGAAAATTTGACCGATGTTCATTACGAAATATATGAATATTTTAATGTCTTCACAAACAGCTGCCAGAGAGCTTGAAGATAAAATGAGATTCATAGCCACCCGCACAAGGCATACGAGAAATATATTTTATATCTTCAAACACCCTTTTCTTGCTCGTATATAACATTTACTTTCCCGACACGTTTTGCCTTTTACAAAAAAGCCTTTTTAGTGGATTTTTTCTAGAACAATACAGCTTTGTTTGTACTTATACTTACATATTTGAAACAGTTCACACCATAATTATTGCATGAATAAAGTGTCACGTACAGTTACTCGTGTGTCCTATGAAAATATGCGTTTCCTCTGACACGCTTACAATTAGAGAATGCACTTCCACTAAGCGTAAGAAAAATCGGCAAATATTCACGTCTATATCTTTTAGTTCTGTAGTATTCATATTCGTTCTCCATTAGCTAAATGATGTGAATTTTACCGCTGCTCTGGTGTAATTTAAGATTTATATTACGAGAACCGTGAAAGATTTGAGTTGGAATACGTTTGAGTGTATAATAGATGCCAACATAAAACAGTGTGCCATAACTGAACTCGAACCTGGAACCTTTGCCCTTTGTGGGCAAGTACTGTAACGACTGAGCCATCCTAGCATGATAGATTAACTTCCGTCAGTAACTCATCTCCCACCTTCCAAACATCACAGAAGTTCTCCTGCATACATTATAGAACTAGCACTCCCAGAAGAAAGAATACACAGACACAGCCTAAAGGATTGTTTCCAGAATGAATTTTCATTATGCATCTGTGTGTGCTGGCTTCAAAATTTCTGCCAGATTAAAACTGTACTAACTCGGGACTCGAACCTGGGACTTTTTTCTTTTCAAATCACGACTATAGAGTGAAAATTTATTCTGAACACCTTTCGTATTGTTGCTAACTTCAAACCAACGTCTTAAACAGAACTGCTATATCTATAATAATTCTGTATAAACATCTCTTGTCAATTAATACAGCGATATACTCCATAATAGGGAGTGCATGAAATTTAAAATAAATGAAACAGTGTTTAACTCTTTGGATTCTCGTTCGGGAGAGACTGGCTTCAAATCCCTGTAATACCCTCCTGACATACATTTTCAGTAGTTACCGTAAACAAGTTAAGGAAAATGTCCTGACGATCCCTGTGAAAGGCACACGGCCGATTTTCTTCGCCAGATTTGCCCTAAAGGAAATTGTATTCCGTCTGTGATGACCTTATTGTTAATTGGATGTTAAGCCATAGGCTTCTTTTTCGCAGATAGATAAAACTGGAATTTCATAAGTTAAGTGTATTGCAAAGCTTTTCAAATTAAAAGTGTAAAAAGAAACCGCATGTAAGTAAAGATAACTTGCGCTTCTAAAAGCCAAGATGAGGTAAATAGTCTATATGCAGTACAAGTTTAGACTGCAGTCTCTACTGACAACAAAAACAAAGAAATAGATATCATAATATGTGAAAAGGAACAGTAACCGGTTATAATTCATGAGGACGTCTAATGAAGCGAAACGAATCGGTTGAAAAGCGTTCTTAATTTGCACTATAAAACTAAAGTCCGTCCGAACAGGTCTTGGAAGGCCGGCCGCCGTGTCATCCTCAAATCACAGGCATCACTGAATGCGGATATGGAGGGGCACGTGGTCAGCACACCGCTTTCCCGGCCGTATGTCAGTTTACGAAACCGGAGCCGCTACTTCTCAATCAAGTAGCTCTTCAGTTTGTCGCACAAGGGCTGAGTGCACCCCGCTTACCGACAGCGTTCGGCAGATCGTATAATTTGCACTATGCGAGACAAAAAAAAAGGCACTGTTCGAAACAATCACCCGACTGGGACAGAAATCGATAGATATGATGTATATGTGCAGACACACAAATGACAACATTTCTGGGAAATTACAAAATTTATTCATGAGAAAGAACTTCAAAAATAGAGCAAATCAGTAACGCGTTAGTTCGTTTCTGGCAGTTATGCTACCAGTTATTCGGCTTGATGTTGATTCATAGAGTTGTAGGAGGCCCTCCTGAGAGATATCGTGCCGAATTCTGTCCAATTGGCGTGTTAGATCGTCAAAATCCAGAGGTGGTTGGAGAGCCCTGCCCATAGTGCTCCAAACGTTGCTTCATGCTTACCAGACACTACCTTGGCCAACACTGTCGCCGGGTCTCTTCCCAATTGAGAACGTTTGAAGCATTATGAGCAGGGCCCTTCAACCGTTTCGGGATTTAGACGATCTAACGCGCCAGTTGGACACAATTTGACACACTGTCCCTAAGGACGATATCCAACAACTCTGTCAATCAGTGCCTAGCCGAATAACTACATGCATGGCGTCCAGGATTTGTGGCATTGTTTCTCTTGAATACATTAACCATTTTCTCTGAAATTGTAATCATTTGTTTCTCTGCAGATGTACATCACATCTACCTGTTTCCGTCCCATTCGGTTATTTGCTTCGTGGTGTGTTTTTGTCCTATGCGGGTTTAGTTTATATCCGCCTCGTTCTGACCCGGATGAACCAATAGGGACCTACCGACATCCGTGCCATCCTGAACCAATGGCATCATTTGGATACGGTACGGAGCGGCATGTGGTCAGCACACTGCCGTCCCGGCTGTTGACAGCCTTCTAGACTTTGGAGGCGCTACGTCCCTCAGGAAGCAGAGTACACCCCATTCCAGGCCTCCCACCAAGGAAAAATCCCTGGCAGCACGGGAACCGAATCCGGGTCCTCCGCATAGCATCCAGAAAGCGAGACACGCTGATCACTGAGCTACGGAGGCGGATGTTGTATGTAGGACCAACCAGAACTCAACGGTAAAATTTCGGAGGTTGTTCAGGGATATTTTCTGAGTATTTTAGTATAAGGTAGGGGTGGTCTCCTGTGGCTCGTTACAGGGTAATAACGTAATTATGATTTATACGGATTTGTTACCAGAGTTCCTATGAAAATGATTTAACAGCAATAAAACATCTTATTATACGTAATCAGCAAAATATAGTAACGCGAGAGAATTAGGTTGTTCGTGGGCAGTTATGTACAGATACAAAACTAATGTGATGTGATAGCCGTCACTGTGGGAACGGCTGAGCATACCGTCGTCATGCCGCTTTTCTACTGCATTCGGTGAAACCGTAGCCCGGATGCATAGCTACCTATTCTTCATGAGTAAACCTATCCACGCTGTTGTGTATCTCTGCTAACGTACAACCAACATTGCCGGAAAAACAAAGCCGAGACAGATCCGAGCAGTCCAGAAGGCAAGCTTGAGGACCAAAATAAAGTAAGCGTTACTGTTGTCAACAAGAAGTACCGTGAGTGAATGCAACAAGTTTGTTTCCAAACAAGGCACACAAGGCATAAAGTCAACATTTGCTTTGTTGTGCAGATATTTTCAGTGCAATACCGATACAAGAGGTAAGAAATCAAACGAAATGTAATTACTCTGTAACGAGCCGCCGGAGACCACGAGACCTTATATCAAAACACTCGAAAAATATCCCTGAACTGCATCCGAAAGTCTGTCGTTGGAGTTCTGGTTCAGCCTATTACATAGTTTTTATTGTTTCTCTTTATCTAACAGTGTTTCGTCATGTATGTCTCTGTTTTGGTCTCATTTTTATTTTACAAAATACAAAACCAGTCAAAGGATGTATGATATTTTAACACTGACGAAAACGTGGAACACTGGGGATGACACATAAATGTCGAGGCATATGTGGGTAAAGGTAAATCTGTCATAAAGCTGAAGACTGGTTTGACCATCACAGTGAGCATAATCCTGCTGGAAGTAGTATGCAATTACCTTCCTCCGACTTTCGGACTGACTTATTCAGTTGTAGTGGCTCCTACAGTTCAACGTACACAATGAAACACAGTGCAAGTCGGCGTCTTTCACATTAATAAGCATTACCAGAGGATAAATAAGTCGAAAGTCACCAAACAAAGCGCACCAAACAAAACGATAAAAGAAAACAAGGTCGTTTTGAAAACTATATCAGAATAGCACTAGTTAAATTCCAGATGCGTTGCAACAAATCGTGAAAAGCACTGCTCACCATGAAGGGCGAAGCAGAAAGTAAATATTAGTCATCTGCTGTACTTAGATGCATAATATTCTTAGATAAAGTGTTAAATTACGCTATATTTTCACGTCGTAACCAGAATCAAGGCCAAATCCGAAAGCAGGGTCGCCAATAAGGTACAAAACTTAGCACGTTTACTAAGAACACCAACGTACAGCCAAAAAAGAAATGACGGAGAATAGAGCTGTTTATACAACTATCGAAAACTGCACACAATACAAACGTTACAAACATTTAGAGAAGGTCCCAGAACTAATAAACACTAAATGACGACAGCAGGTGGCGGCGTTTTAATTGGCGACCCACAGAACGCCTGCCAGTGACAAAAACTACTATGCATACTACGCAGGAAGAATCTACATCTGTGTGTGTGTGTGTGTGTGTGTGGCGGAGGGTAATTTGTGTAACGCTATCATTACCCCCTTCTCTTGTTCCAGTCGCATATGGTTTGCGGGGGGAACGATTGGCGGTACGCCTCCGCGAGTGCTCGAACTCTCTAATTTTATCCTCATGGTATTTTCGCGAGACATACACTGTGTGATCAAAAGTATCTGGACACCTAGCTGAAAATGACTTACAAGTTCGAGGCGCCCTCCCGGTAATGCTGGAATTCAGTATGGTGTTGGCCCAGCTTCCATTCTCGCAGATACGTTCAGTCAGGTGCTGGAAGGTTTCTTGGGGAATGGCAGTCCATTCTTCACGGAGTGCTGCACTGAGGAGAGGTATCGATGTCGGCCGTTGAGGCCTGGCGCGAAGTCGGCGTTGTTCTGGGAAAGCACACTCTCAGAATTTTAATAGTAGAGCATACCGTGATGGAGAACGCCTCTCTTGTAGTCCGTGCCACTGGAGTTGGCTGAGCATCTCCGTGACGCTTTCGCGCTTGCTGCTAAACGAACGTGTAACGAAACGTGCTGCTGTTCTTTGGTTCTTCTCTGTTTCCTCTATCACCCTCATCTGGTATGGATCCCACTCTGACGAGCTATATTCAGGTAGTCGAACGAGTGTTTTGTAAGCTACTTCCTTTGTTGATGGACTACATTTCCAGAAGATTCTTCCAATGAATGTCTGTCTAGCACCTGCCTTACTAATGATTAATTATATTGGTTGTGCCCCTCGTATACCTCCTTCTCTATTCTCTTAGATATTTCTGTGGAAGTAGCTATGTCCAGAGATTCTTCGTCAATCGTGCAGTCATACAGTAAAGTGTCATTCTGTTTGTGTATTCGTAATACATTACATTTGTTTATGTTGAGGGTCATTTGGTAATCCTTATACCAAGCGTCGAACCTCTGCAGGCCTTCCTGCATTCCGCTATAGTTTTCTAGCATTGCGACTTCTCTGTGTGCAATAGCATCATCATCGAAAAGCCTTCTGAAACTTCCGACGTTACCTGCTAGGTGATTCATACATATTATGAAAAGAAACGGTCCTAAGGCACACGCTTGGGCCGCGCCAGAACTTACTTTTACGTCTGAAGACTTCTTTCTATGAAAAGTGACGTGCTGTGTTCTGATTAACAGAAACTCTTCAGTCCAGTCCCACAGTTGGTCTGGTATTCCGTACTCTCGCATTTTCTTTATTAGAGGGCAGTGTGGAGAAGCATCGAACGCCTTTCGGGAGTCAAGGAACATGGGATCTACCTGTGCGCCTGTGACTTCTTTGTGGGTTTCATGAACGGACAGAGCGAGCTGGGTTTCACGCGATCATTGTTTTCGGAACCCATTTTGATTTCTCGAGATGACATTTTCGGTCAAATTTCACGATATTCATAAAACATGTCCCATAATTCTACAACCGACCGACGTCAGAGATAGAGGCCATTAGTTTTGTGCGTCCTTCGCCAGCATTGTGATACGGCTATAGTGTCATTCGGGGAATTCAGAGAAACGTCGCAAAACTCTTCTTGGGTAATCTTGCAGTTGGCCTTTCTCACAACGTTCGATCAATGGTATATTTAATGACTCAGTACTCCAGACTTCACAAGCCCTGTTCCTCCCTGCAGAAAATTTCGTATACTACAACAACAATAAATATATTTATGGTTTTTTAGCGATATGTAACTAGTTACGTCAGAACTAAATGATTTATAGGTCTATAGAGCGCTGTACGCAGTAACGTCCCTATAACGCTCCTTTGGGGTATTTCCTACAGCTCTCTGTTCCGTCCCATTGAGAACGACATGTTGACTTATCTGCCAAGAAGTTCTGAATTCATTCAGAAATCTGGTCTGGTACTCTGTAAACTCGTATTTTGCTCACTAAACGACTGTGCGGGACTGTATCGAATGCCTCCCGGAAATCAAGAACACGGCGTAAACCTAGGCGTTCCGCCTATGGTGCTCTGAATATCTCGTTAAAAAGTCCTTATAGTACAGTTCGTTGCTTTATAGTCTAAACCTAATTTTTATATATCTCTAATGAATGAATATATGTGTGATTAGTACAACACTTCATGATGTAAGGCACCCTACATGATTTACAAGGTGTGTAAACTTCTTAAGGAATAGCAGCTGCTACACAACTTACGTAAAACAAAGCATGGGGCTATAGACAGAGAAATACTACATGAAATATGTGTGGTTGTCAAAAAGGCAATGCGTGAAGCCTTCAGTGACTACGGTAGAGCAATCTCATCGAAAGACTCTCACAAAATCCAAAGAAATTCTGGTCATATATGAAGGCAGTCAGAGTCACTAAAGCCGGCCGATGTGGCCGAGCGGTTCTAGGCGCTTCAGTCTGGAACCGCGCGACCGCTACGGTCGCAGGTTCGAATCCTGCCTCGGGCATGGATGTGTGGTTAGGTTAGTTAGGTTTAAGTGAGTTCTAAGTTCTAGGGGACTGATGACCTCTGATGTTAAGTCCCATAGTGCTCAGAGCCATTTGAACCATTTAGAGCCAATAAAATTACTGTCCATACACTCATGGTTGATACAGGAACTGAAATTTGGGGCAGCGAAGCAAAACATGAATGCTGAATTCTGTTTTCAAATGTTCCTTTACAAAGGAAAATCCAGGGGTATTGCCCCAGTTCATTCTCGCTCCGCTGCAAAGATGAGTGATAATAGTGTCAGCAGAGTTAAGAAAAAGCTGAAATCGACAAAATTGAACAAAACGCTCTGACCTGATGGTGTCTGTATCAGACACTATACACAATTTTCTGCTGAATTAGACCGTCATTTAGTTATAATATGCCATAGATCGACAAACAAGAATTGTGTCAGTAGTTGGGAGAAAGGCAGGTCACACATGTCAGCAAGATGTATAGCAGAAGTGATTCACTAAACTACCATTCAGTAACTTTGACAGCCATCAGTTGTAGAATATTTTTCCATATTCTGAGGCCAAAGGTAATGAGGTTACTCGAACGGGATGTAATTTAGATGCCAAACAGCGCGAATTCAGAAAAAAAATCGATCATGCGAACCAACTCTCGCGCTTTTTCCAAGTGATTGTCGTGGAAAGTCATGGGAGTCATAACTCTCATCAGAGAACAATTCATTAATTTATTTTTACAGTTTCCGGATTTGTAACGAAGTCACGGAGAATAATGTTGCATTAAAATTAAGTGTCTTGATAATAGCAAGGATTTATGCTTTTTACATTTTAGTTGCTTCCTTAAGACCTAGCGCGCGTCGATGTGCTTGCGGCCTGACTGTATATAGAAAATATCTCGGCCACCTCATAATGGCGCCCAAGCGCAGGTTGACCTTACCTGCTACCAATAACAATTCGATGTGTTAATGAATCCAAGGAAGCTGACTAGTGCAAGACAGGAAATGGTCTGCCCCTGAGAAAACAATAACAGAGGCACCGACCTTTCCCGACGCTGGCGGGAACGGTCGAATTGAATGATTGATTTAGACAAAAAGACATAACAAGAGTGGTCTGAGCCTAATGGTGCGCACACCGAAACTGAGTTTATTGTACGGTTTATCTCCCTGAAGTTCTAGTAAGTCCAGCCGGTACCTTTAAAGAGTAATAGGAGGCCTTTTACTAGTTCTTTATTACACACAATTTCTTGAGGGATTAATGACTCGAATAGTGTGTATCTTTTGGCCTCCAGCACTTCGCATTGGAAGATTAAGTGTAGTGTGGTTTCATCCCCCTCACCGCACAATCCGCACTTAGAGACTTCTTTCTCTTGTAGGTGTTTTTAAACTTCCCATGGCCAGCCATCAATCCTATCATGAGTTTAATGTATCTCCTATTCAACCCCAGGATTACGGAACCTCTCGTAGGCCATGATTTTGATTTTGGATCTCAGCCAAGAATTTTGTGTGCTGCATCTTAATCCAGCCACGTAGTTTTATCCTTACTATCGCCTTAGTAATGGTTAGGATAGGTTCCGGTCCTACAGATGGAGTCGTCACACCTGTCCCGGCCAGCCTGTCAGTTTGTTTATTGCTACTGATTCCAGAGCGACCAGCAACCTACAGCAGGTTTATCCTGTTACTTTCCCCTAGTCTCACAAGGGCTCGATAGCATTCATTCTGCAATGATCTTTGATTTCGTTGCAGGGGCTGCTAGAGATTTCAGAGCTGCTTGGCTTTCTAAATGAACGTAGATGCCACGATCCTTGTGGCACCTACGCTGATAGCAGAAATTTCCGCCTGGAATACAGTGGCCAGCTACCCTAGAGAAATTAGTCTTCCTGTTTTCTAGCCGTCGGTACACCAGACTATGTCTGCTGAGCGGTATCGAGGTTTGTTCTTCCACTGCTCCCTACTTCCAATCATTACCATGAAAAGTTTATTGAAAGACCTGAAAAAACCACAGAAACGTGCAGTATTCTCTCCACATTAAACTTGAATGTTCATAGTCTTCAGTCCTGTATTCCAAATGACAGCGCTAAGTGAAATACCGATAATGATTCAATTTCATATCGTGCAAATTGTTACTATTACTTCAATAGCTCTTGAGTCAATTGCGTGAAACTTGCGTGTTATCAAATTCAATGGCGAGCGCTTTTGAAATGATGTATTTTTCTGATTTTCTGATTGTCTTTGAGGCTATTCAGTAACTGTCTTAATCGCTGGCGGAAGCATATTTTTATATTGAAACATGTGTATGCTTTATGGTTATTGTTATTAGAATTAAAATCCTAGGCATTTGTGGCGTGTTAGAACTCGGGGCATTGGCAATTTATATTTGTATGCTAGATGCAGAAGCAGCAAGAACTTCTCCCATCCCCCCCCCCTCCCCGCCCCCGTCAAAGACAGAATATTTTCAAAATCGCCATAAATCAAGAACAAACTGTGAAGTACCTTCACGGGTGCCCCAGGGAAGTGTGTTGGTCCCCTTCTTGCTGTTCTTGTTATGTATTAATGGTCTTAGACAATGTTAATGGTAACGGCAGTCTGTTTTTAGGCGATGCATTTATCTGTAATGAAATACTGTTTGAAAACATTCAGCACAATTACTCGGTCAGATCTTGGCAAGATTTCAAGGTGGTGCAAAGACTGGAAAATGTTCATGAATATAAAACTGTGCGCTACGCAAAAAGGAAAAAGTGTTGTATCCTACAACACCAGTGAGGCACAACTGGAGTCAGTCAACTCATACAAATACCTGGTTGTAACAAACCGTAGGTATATGAAATGGAAGAATGATCACACACGATCAGCAAAAGGCACAGCGGCGGCAGACTTTGACGCCTCGTAGGATTCTGGGAAAATGTTGACTACGAAGAAAATTGCTTACAAAACACTCTTGCCACCCATCCCTGAATATTGCTCACGTGTGTGGGAGCCGTACCAGATAGGGCTGTCAGGGGATATTAAATGAAGGCAAACAAGCAAGGAAGCTAGAGCTGTTCCTCGGCCCACCACGCGTGCCTCACAAAGGGCTCCCGGAGATAACGGCAGACTGATCACAGCACGTATAGAGACATTTAAGTAATTTTTCCCTGCGTTTCATACACGATATCCGATAAGATACGCGATGCGACCTGCGATACAACACAAAAACAACTCGCATCAGCAGAACGCACAGAAACATAGTTGAAGCTACTTATGTGGTTCACACTGGGATAACAGCGGTACAACGCTGACACACATCGCTGCCGTATCGCCGGAGGCAACACTGAGTGCTGATTGATCCACACACTTGTGTAGCGCAATACACAGTAAGGGAAATTTCGAGTAATCTGATGCATATACAAAAATTGTTTTATGTAGATAAAGCAAAGCTACATCCGTCGCTGAAGATAGTTTTACGGTCAAACTTCTCGCGTAAAAAATTAAAAACCACTGTTTTGGTATTAGCGCGTGTTCTCCAACATGCCGTCTTTCTCATTCGATTCTGAGAAAACTAATTGTCAAAAGTACTATTTTTCGGTATCTTATACTCATAACTTGATAATGAACTTCTTCTCATAACATTATTTCCCTCAGTTATCGTGATACTACATAAATAAGTAATATACCTGACGTACCTGTATTTAGAAATGTTTGCACTGAAGAATGTAGTCGCTGGCGAGTTGACATTTGGTGGGTTTTGGGTCACAGATTGCTGCGTTCGAAATTTAGCTACCATATCGAGATTTTTTTTTTTAACTGTCGAAAGATGGCGACACGTCTCGAGAAAATATGAGAGATATATTGGAGGCTGTCCGCGACAAGTTTGGCAGCCATGCGCCACACGCGACGTTACCATATTCCCGCCTGCTATATTTTGCTATGCTGAGCGAGTACCTGCCTCACGTTTCTCTTTTCCGCGTTATGCAGATACACTTTGAAGCCAGAAATGAAAAACTTACTGAAATGAAAAGACACTGGGAGTCATCGGCTGATGATACTGACTGAATGTTTCTCAGTCTATGCTCCTTGATTTCAGGAAACTTTGTGCCAGGCATAAAAAAGATCTGAAAGTTAAATTGCTCTTACTTTTGAATGAGAAGCTGGTCGAAGCCGAGTAGGACACGTCGGGATTTCCTTATCTTCACGGGTTTCTTCCATTTCTTCAAACACGTCGTCTACCCTTAGGCAGAGTTCACCACCCACTGGTACGCCACGTGTGATTGTGTTGGGTTGTTTGGGGAAGGAGACCAGACAGCGAGGTCATCGGTCTCACCGGATTAGGGAAGGACGGAGAAGGAAGTCGGCCGTGACCTTTCAAAGGAACCATCCCGGCATTTGCCTGGAGCGATTTAGGGAAATCACGGAAAACCTAAATCAGGATGGCCGGACGCGGGATTGAACCGTCGTCCTCCCGAATGCGAGTCCAGTGTGCTAGCCACTGCGCCACCTCGCTCGGTCACCACATGTGGTGACTGATCTCCCTTCAAACCCAGAAACATTTGTTGTAGATCATAATTTGTGAAGCATGACGCTAACTGTGAAGCATCATGCTAATGGAAGTGGTCGTACTGAGAAAGCTTGTCATATGAAGAAATACAATTATTTGCAAACATTTCCTGTACACAATGTTGTAATCTCTGTCAATAGGTCAATAATTTCTGAAGAAGAAACCGTGGTCAAGGTTTAATAAATCTGTATTTAGGAGCTGGTTGGCTGTTATTCCCAATCTTTGAAGCTGTTGCATGCACAGCTGCTGAAGCGCAGCCATGTTCAGAATCTTATAAGCCAAGGCCTCCCAACCTTTTCAGCTGGCGGACCCCTTCTTCAGTCGAAAATCCATGGTGGACCCCCAGTCATTCAAGAGCACAGTAACTTCAAATTTCAGAGCAAAACCCATGGGAACTGAAAGCTTCTTAATGCAAGTACCATGTTCCCAATGACTTCCCTCCCCCCCCCCCCCCCCCTCCGCCGAAGTATCAAAAGTCTTTGGTTTGGAGATGAATGAAAACAACTTGAAATTAACGATCCAATTTGAATTCCCATTGTATCCAGACACTTACTAGTGGATTTACTCCCTTTGTTCAACACACTATAGCCTGATTAATATTACATGGTAACTGACATTTCACACGTTGGAGCTGCCTTCCTCCAAGAGCAATCGACGTCACGTCCAAACTGTTCGCTATTGAAATGCTGCCGCCTGTGGTCTGTTCACATCCACTGTTTGGCAATTGTTGTGAGAAAAATGTTCAAATGTATGTAAAGTCTATGGGACTTAACTGCTGAGGTCATCAGTCCCTAGTCTCACACACTATTAACCTAAGTTTAACTTCCGCTAAGGACAACACACACACGCCCGAGGGAGGGCTCGAACCTCCGACAGCGGGAGCTGCACCAATGTTTTGGTTTGTGTTGCCGACTGTCAAATATTATTGCCAAAGATCGAATGTTATTGCCAACTTTCGAGTGCTATACACATGTTTTTCAAAGAAAAAAAATAGTAATGAATTTGATTTTCACATTTTTATTCAATAATTTTACTCATTATTTTACACGATTTGGTGAAAGGTGGCCGCGGACCCTCTAGAAAGAGCCGGCGGACCCCTAAGGGGTCTGGGAACTCCTGTTACAAGCTAGTCACTACAACAGGACAGCGCTGTAATCGCTGAGCGCGGTCGGTCGCGACGTTTGTAGGCTGTCAAGAAATTGGTCGGTCGATCAGTCGGCCGATAAATTGGTGAATGTGTTGAGGTCTTAAACATTGTGTAGTCAGTGACGCGGACCCCGAAACATTCCCGCAGTGCCAGAGCAGTGACGGCTCACGGCTGCACACGTGGGGAACGGTAGGGGGGTAGTTTCCGGTTGCGGCGGCAGGGGGCGCAGCGGTCGGCGCGCTCGCAGTGAGAGCGGCGCGTCATTGGTCGGCCAGCGAGCAGCGTCGCCACGCTGCGCTGTGTTCAGTCCGGTGCGGCGCCGTGTCGCGTGCGAAGTCCAACCGAGTGGCGCGCGCGCGCGCAGTTACGCTCTTGCTTCTTTTCTAGGGGACGGTAAAACCTCGCAGCCGCGTATAAATAAAGCAGGCGGGCGCAGCGGGCGGCGCCAGATCGTGGGCCGCAGCGGAGATAAGGACGGGACTGCCTCACGCGCGATGCCCGTGGCGTAGCCGGTGCACTCCAGCCGCCAGACATGGACGCCAAGACCTACAAGAGCAAGCCCAACCCCAAGAAGGGCGCCAATCCCTTCTCCAGGGCCGTTCTCTGGTAAGTACACCTTTTCATTCTGTTAACGATACCCGCGTCTTTCGTGAAAGTGCACTTCACAGCCTAGCCGTAAGTTGCCTTAGCACAGAGTTTTAATTTGTGTGAAACGCAGTGTACAGAATTAAGTTACGCAATTAAATGCTTCATTTGTGCGGCCACAGTGTCCGTAGTTGCTTTACAATTCTTGAGGGTATTTTTGTTCTGTTACAACTACAAAATGAGTGATTTTTTTTTTTTTTTTTTTTTTTTTACCAGATGCGTTTCGCCTTATTAGGTAAAGCATCAGTGGTGGTGATTCTCGCTTAATTTTTCTCGCTTACATCGGGAAATGCCGTCTGCTAGCACTTCGTTGTTTTTCTGCGACAGATACTAATAATTTTGGTCTACTTTCTAGTTCTGCAGCACTATGCACTTTGTTTTTCACAAAACACTTTTATGCACACCACTGTCTTCAGTTTGTTTTTGTGCGTCAACCATAAATAAAAAGCACAAAAACAAACAGTATACAGTGGTGTGTATAAAAGTGTGTTGTGAGAAACATAGGATGTGTATGGTGCTCCCGAACAACTGAAAATGAGATAAAGATTATCAGTGTCTAACGCAGAAAAACGAAGTGCTAGCAGACGGTATTTCCCGATGTCAGCAATAAATCAAGCGAAAATCGCTACCATTGATGCTTAACCCCAAGAAAAGCGAAACGCGTCTGGTGAAAAAAATCATGCATTTTGTAGTTGCAACGACAGAACAAAAATACCCTGAAGAATAAGTTGGGCAAATGTGAAAGTAGACCTCAGAGTGCTGGAAAAATATTAAAGGTACATTACACGCAGAAAGTAATTAGTGGTAGAGCAGTAGGACAAACATTAAACCTTGTTGATACTGTGAATAAGATCTCTCACTAGACTATTTTATTTTAACCATTTATTGTATAAGAGGCGTTTGTATATTAAAGAGCAACACTGCTGAGGGATCTGGGTAAGGAAATGACACTAGATGTAGTAGATTTGTGCTAGTGGCAATAAACTGATGGCCGAAGAAGCGTGACCACCTAGTGCAGTGAAAGCATTTCTGAAAAAGAGGAATTTGTTAGAATCTAATAAAAATTGAAGTATTGGGAAGTCATTCCTGAAGGTATTTGTTTGGAGTGTGGCTGTGTACGGAAGTGAAACGTGGACGATGAATAGTAGACAAGGTGAGAGCAGAAAATTTGGTACTTTGGAAGAATGCTAAAGATCAGATGGACAGATCATATAAGTACTGAGGTGCCCAATTCAACTGGCGAGCAAAGCCTATGGCACAACTTGGTTGATAGGACACAATCTGAGGCGTCAAGTAATTGTCGGTTTGGTATTGGAGGGAAGCGTGAGGGGTAAAATTGTAGAACTAAATATGAATACAGTAAGCATGTTCAAACTGATGTAGATTGCGGTAGCTGTTTGGAGGAGAAAAGACCTGCACATGATAGATCAGAGTGGAGAGTAGCATCAAAAATCTTCAGGCTGCAGAAGCAATCAACAGTAGTAGAACGGCATGTGTGTGTGAGACTGTCTATATGTGTGACTGTCTGTGTGTGTGTGTGTGTGTGTGTGTGTGTGTGTGTGTGTGTGTGTGTGTGTGTGTGTGACTGTCTGTGTGTGTGTGTGTGTGTGTGTGTGTGTGTTTTTTTTTTTTTGCTTATGGACTGCCCAGCTTCCAGAGTTAACTGCAAGTAGTAACTTCTAAATTATAATACTATGATCGTAAACAGAGTTCCCATGTGTACTATTGAGTACCCTGTTCCAAGGAACGGCTGAGGAAGTCGTTGACACACGCTATCTGACATATGCGAGTCTAGTGAGCTTCGAAACACTGATGATTCAAGCACACGACGTCCAAAATATGACTTGTTGCGAAAGACAGGTGAAGCTATATTTACCTCTGACGGCCGCCCGTGTTCTTTTGTCACACACATCGTCACTCAAAGGTCTGTTAATGATCAGATTAAGCAGGTCGAAAAGGGCTCCACCTAGAAATTAACGGACTCATCCTTCTCTGCAGAGATCAGTCGTGTGTTACTTCATGGGGCGAGTTTATCGGCATAGATTAGCACCTACTAAATCTTTGGACCAAGCGCAATTAAGCATGCCTCTCACAAGGAGAGGCAGAGTTATGTTAAGGACATAAGGCTAAGAAGGGTCAATGAACTTCCCCGTCATAATCTCAGCCTTGCTTCAAATAGTTCCCCTCGCTCTTCGAAAACTAATGGAATTTAAGTTACTTATTGTACAATTATTCCTTTGAACAGTTGGCGACACAATGTATCTTTTCTCTGGTCCTAGTTCGTAAATTTTAGTTTTCCACAGATGTATATTCATCTGAAGTGTGTGCCGGGACGGGAAACTGAGAACGGCTATAATGGCGAACTAAGGCCTTCAGCTGAACTGTGATCTGTGCGTGACCAGCACAATCGGCAGAGAACTATTGAGACAGGTTCTCGTGACAGGGCAAACCAAATGATCAGGGTTTGATAAAAAATGTTACTTTTTTACGCTATTGAAAATATTTTCAGTTCCCCTTTTTCAACCCTACGTGATTCCAGATTTATTCATAAATAACCTGTTTACTAATTGTGACTTCTTACGGTATGGGAAGATGTTTCAGAGCAAGTATGTACCGATTGTCAATACATTTCAATATTTGTTGCTGATGTTGCTATGTCGGGGACTACTGCAAAATAGGTAGAAAACAAAGTTTAGAGCTATATGTTGAATGAAATGTGTTTGGCTGTCAAGATAGCAATGCGTGAAGCCTTAGTGGTTACCGTAGCAGAATATTCAAATGATCTTTCACAAAACCCAGAGCTAGTGCCCAGTCCCTAGCGAATGAGACAGGAACTGAAATTGAGGGTAGTAAAGTAAAACCTGAAATGCTTAACTAAGTTTTCAAACGTTCCTTTACAACGGAAAATCCAGGAGAGCTGCCCCAATTTAATCCCCTTACTGCTAAAAAATGAGTGAAATAAGCTTTAGTATCAGTGGTGTTGCGAAACAGCTAAAATCTTTAAAATTCAACGAAGTTCCAGGGTCTGGTGAATCCCTCTCAGATTCTTTAGTGAACTTGCGGCTGATTTAGTCCCTTTTCTAACTATAATGTATCGTAGATCCCTCGAACAAAACAATGCCCAGTTCTTGGAAAAAAGATCACACCTATCCACAAGAAGGGTAGAAGTGATTCACAAAATTGCCGTCTGATATCCTCGACATCAATTTTGTTGTAGACTCTAGAACATATTCTGAGTGCAAACATATTGAGTTGATCTCGAACAGAATGACCCCCTCCACGCCAACCAGTATGGATTCAGAAAAAAATCTATCATATGAAACCCAACTCGCACTTTTCTTACAGGACCTGCTGAAAATATTGGATCAAGGCTGTCGGGTTGACGCAGTATCTGATTTCCGAAAATCCTGCGACTTAATACCACACCTACGCTTATTGTGAAAAGTACCATCATAAGGGATATCGAGTGAAATCTGTGACTGGATTGAGGAATTATTGTCAGCAAGGATGCAGCATGTTATCTTGGATGGAGAGTCATCGTCACATGTGGAAGTAACTTCGGGTGTTCCCCAGGAAGTGTGTTGGGACCCTTGCTGTTCACGTCGGATATTAATGATCTCAGTGACATTATTAACAACCACCTCAGACTCTTTGCAGATGATGCTGTACTTTCTGAAGGAAGTTGCATAAATATTTTCAGGTTTTGATAAGATTTCAAAGGGGTGCAAAGATTGGCAACTTGCTTTAAATGTTCAAAACTGTAAAATTGTGCTCCTCAAAAAACAAAAATAGTATCCTGTTACCGTAATATCAATGAGTCACTATTGGAATCCGCCAACTCATACGAATACCTGGGTGAGATACTTTGTAGGAATAATTTTTTTTGCTGG
This sequence comes from Schistocerca piceifrons, assembly GCF_021461385.2. Lineage (NCBI taxonomy): Eukaryota > Metazoa > Arthropoda > Insecta > Orthoptera > Acrididae > Schistocerca > Schistocerca piceifrons. Next base: position 305,373,482 of record NC_060139.1, on the reverse strand, counting down.
AATGATCGCATAGGCTCAGTCGTGTAAAGCAGGTTTCTTGGTAGGCTAGAGGGGAAGTGCCATTAGAGATTGCTTACAAATCACTCGTGCAACCCATTCGAGAATGTTGCTCAAGTGTATGGGACCAGCACCAAATAGGAGTAACAGAGGATACTGGACGTACAGAGAGAAGGCCAGCACGATTGGTCACAGGTTTGTTTGATCCTCGGGGAGTTTAACAGATTCTCAAGAAACTGAGCTGGCAGCCCCATGAAGGGTGACATGAACTATTCCGAGGAAGCTTACTAACAAATTTCCAAGAATCTGCTTTAAATGGCCGTAGAAATATGCTACAACTATTTACATATCGCTCACTTAGAGATCCTGAAGACAAGACTACAATAACTGCAACACGCACAAGGCATTCAGTCATTCTTCCCGCACCCCATACGTGAATGGAACGGGAAGAAACCCTAATAACTGGTAGAATGGCACCTATTCTCTGCCATGCATTTCTCGGTGGTTCGCGGAGTGTCAATGTAGATCATAGTTCGGACCTTCCAAAGTGCACAGGTGAACGCCACGTAAGACGTTTTGGGAGAATTAACTTAATTACATCCGACAACAGATTTAATTACATCCGACAACAGATTCTCTGTGGTTGGCAATGTGCAAATTCTCTTAACGCCAATCTCAGTTCTTGTCCTCCGGTGCACTCCCGCGAATATTTAAATCAAGACGAGATACTAGACTCCTATTCATGAGGAGACCGGTCTAAATCCCAACCATCCAGATGTAAGGTCACCTGCGATTTCCCTAATTCGCTTAAGGTAAATGGCGGAGTGGTTCCTTTGAAAAGGTACGTCCAACTTCCTTCCCCATCATTGCCCAATTCGAGCTTGTGTTCCATCTCTTATCACCACGAGACGAGACGTTAAGGTTAAATCGTCATTTCATTCCTTACGTCAGAGCAAGTGAGCGTCACTTCGTGCATAATTAACTCGCTGTTGGTGGTGTATAGCATATCAGTGGTACTTAAGAACGATAAATCAGCAGACATCTGCCAGCTTTAAGACTGTAGCTCATTTCGTAGCGTCCTAGATCAGTCTGATGGTTAGGTAGGCGTTTGCACGTTTTTGGTCAGGAAAGTGTGCCAGCTTAACTCTTTCAGGCTATCTGGGCACAGTCATGTCCATTAACTTTTACTGTGTCTTAGTTGCAACGGAAGTATTTTTCCCGACGGAAACCTGAGGTATACATTTGTGAATGTTTAATGTTTTCATCATGCGCAAGTGCTGCCAGCTTTTAGGCATGACTATGAAGATGTCAGCAAGTCAATGCGGCTGTGCGCAGCAGCTCGTAACCATCAGAATACACGGATGTGGTTTGTTCGTTATATTCCACTGTGTAATTGAATATTGTTGCTAATTTACATGGTAATTATTGATCATTTTACTATTAATTTTAATAGAGAAGCTTTTGTAATGGCGTCATCTAGAAAGGACTTGCAACACGGCGGCCGAACTCCCCTGAATGGGGGCCTCCCTGCCAACAATGCCATACGATCATTTCATTTTGTAATTAGTTAATTTAGTTCATAAAATGAAGCAAAAGGTACAAAGTATGTTTTGAAAACTGATACATATTATTGTATAAGTCTTTCATCTAAAATCATTAAAAATCATCTAAGAGCATTACCACACCAACAAAAACTTTCCTTCCTCCAAGAAAAATCAGGTCTGAAAGAATTACCTTTCGCTGCCCTTTATACATCACAACCACCGTGGCTGCAGATTTCGTCTTGACAAAGCATGCGAGGTAACCGGAAGACAGACACGAACCACCTCCGCTGCGACCTTGCTCCAGAATGGCTGCGAGGGATTCCTCTATCGATCCGTGCATTAGACCTTGTGTCGAACGACGCTTTGCGTTTCCATTTCTGACGAGACCGTTTCTGCGTTGAAGTGTTGCATTAAAATAACCTTAGGAAGTTTCCAGACACCTCGCAAAATATTTACGAGCAAGAATTGTAGAAACTGGTATGTACATTTTGGCGCTTTATATTCTGATCTTAAGGTGTGAAATACATCCAATACTTGAATTAAGTAGCCGGCCGGTGTGGCCGTGCGGTTCTAAGCGCGTCAGTTTGGAACCGCGTGACCGCTACGGTCGCAGGTTCGAATCCTGCCTCGGGCATGGATGTGTGTGATGTCCTTAGGTTAGTTAGGTTTAAGTAGTTCTAAGTTCTAGGGGACTGATGACCTCAGTAGTTAAGTCCCATAGTGCTCAGAGCCATTTGAACCATTTTGAACTTGAATTAAGTATTTTTTGTTCTGTGATATACAAAGCGTTGATACTTACAATTTGTTAATATAAAGCGCCAAAATGTGCATACCAGTTTCTACAATTCTTGCTCATAAATATTTTGCGAGGTGTCTGGAAACTTTCTAAGGTTATTTTAATGCAACACTCATAAAGTGTAACGATTTCTCTGCCGCAACATCACAAAATCCACGGGTATATAGACAATAATAGCAACAGAAAAAGCGAATATTGCATACGCACGTATATTCGTGGTGCGGTTCGACGAAATGAACAATCATTTCGTTTACCAAAGTGAGTGAGACTTTATTCGTTAAAAAATCTCACCTTACAGCAATGGAAGTTTCCTATATGAAGCTACATATGACATCTCTACAATGCTAAAATTTCTGATAAGAAAACGGCATAAGCCCATCAGAGCGTCCTGTAGAAATCACGTGCTGTTTGAGGCTCGAGATTACCTGCAGCTCTTACCTTACGTTCAGCGGAAACGAAAGTTCTTAAATTTCGTCACTGAGCACAGTGAAAGCACGCTATTTTCCTTGGAACTGAAGTAAACGACTAAATTGAATACTAGGTTCCAGATTTTAACGGATGGGATGTCCACATAAATATTTCATTCACAGAATTGATACGCCTTCCGTTTCTTTGTTTACAGTTCCTGAGTGAGACTTATGAGTACCTAAATGATGTATTAGAATGCATCGGATACTCTGACTGTTCGAAGATGATGCAGTTGTCCGCAGGGAAGTAGAGACGCCAGAAAACCGTATCGATTTGCAGAATAACCTGTAGAGGATTGATGAATGGTGTAAGCTCTGGCAGCTGACATAAAGAAAACTGAGATACTGCGCACACATAGGAAAAGAAATCCACTACTGTACAACTACACTATTGATGAAAAATTGCTGGAAACAGTATCTTTCGCAAAATATCTACGAGTAACCATCTAGTGAGACTTCAAGTAGAAAGACCGTATAAAAATGGTAGGGAAAGCAGATCCCAGACTGAGATTCATAGGAAGCATCTCAAGGAAATGTAACTCATCCACTAAAGAAGCGGCCAAGGCGCTTTCTTGACCAATTCTTGAGCACTGTTCATCATTGTTGGATCCTTATCATGGGATGGTACCCAGAATCTAATGAAGGACGGCGCATTTCGTCACGGTATTGTTTAGTCTGCTCGATAGCGTTACAGAGATTTTCAACGAAAACTCCTTTGGAAGACGCTACATGCGACTGTGTGCATCGGGGAGATGTTTACTATTGAAATTTCGAGAGAGTGGTTTCCAAGAAAATCGGACAACACATTGCTTCCTCCCACATACATCTCGCGGAATGACGGCGATGAGAAAATTGGTGAAATTAGAGCTGATACAGAAGCGTACCGATACTCATTCTTCCCAAGCGCTATTAGCGCGTGGAAGAGGGAAGGAGGGGGGAGATCAGTTCCTGGTATCAGAAGTACACTCTGATACACGCCTTCGGATGGCTTGTTGTGTGTTGATGTACATGTCGTCCATGAAAGGTAAATGTTCTAACGATATGGACCTGTCAAAACTATGTTCAGAGTAAGAAACGGATTTGAGCATGCGGTAATCTTATTACTTAACTGTCATGCGTTTATCCCAATTAACAGTACTACTGGCGTTCGCCTTGTACAACGCATTTAGTGAAGAGGAAGTTGCATCGCAGCAGAAGCGACTCGTCTGCCCATGCAGAAGAAAACTGTGCACTACCTCACTGTCTAAGAAGACTTTTGCTCAAGTGTTGTTCAAAACATCAACAGTCGTCTATTATACCGCCTATCACAATGTCTAGCATGGGAGTCTAATTTTTGATCGATCACTGTCTTTCCTAGAATTAGATAGGTCCATGGGTGAATTCCGTTAACTCTATGCTGAAAAAGTTGCTGAAATAATTGTTCGATGTCTTATCACGTTCAGAGCCATCCATCGCCCTACCGCTACATCTAAATCACTCTAAAGCACTGAAATGGCATTTAATACTACTTCTGTGTATCCTTTGTGCTGCCCACATTTTTTTGTTGTGGTCTTCAGTCCAGGGACTGGTTTGATGCAGCTTGCAGCTCTCCATGCTACTCTATCCTGTGCAAGCTGCTTCATCTCCCAGTACCTACTGCAACCTACATCCTTCTGAATCTGCTTTGTGTATTCATCTCTTGGTCTCCGTCTACGATTTTTACCATCCACGCTGCCCTCCAATAATAAATTGGTGATCCCTTGATGCCTCAGAATATGCCCTACCAACCGATCCCTTCTTCTAGTCAAGTTGTGCCACAAATTTCTCTTCTCTCCAATTCTATTCAGTATCTCTTCATTGGTTATGTGATCTACCCATCTAATCGTCAGCATTCTTCTGTAGACCACATTTCGAAAGCTTCTGCTCTCTCCTTGTCTAAACTATTTATCGTCCACGTTTCATTTCCATACATGGCTACACTCCATACAAATACTTTGAGAAACGACTTCCTGACACTTAAATCTATACTCGACGTTAACAAATTTTTCTTCGGAAATGCTTTCCTTGCCATTGCCAGTCTACATTTTATATCGTCTCTCCTTCGACCGTCATCAGCTGTCCACATAGGCGTTGCATAAAATACTCGAGGGTGTCAGCAGAATCACTCTGAACGTGTTCCTGAAGAGATTTCGCGACTAATGCCTATTGTTTCTTCAAGAGATTCTTGAAATTTGCGTGGCATCCCCATTCTGTTTCTCGCCACTAATTTTATGCTTTAACATCCCTTCGTTACTTCATGATAAAGCTCCATAGTATTTGATCGTAATTTGAAAACAGGCAATGTGTTTCGTAAATCTTAAGTAAACATTAACAGTCACCTCTTTTTAATATTACAGTTGTACTGCATTAGAGCTATGCTCCTTAGATGCTTAATCGCCATAACACGTCAAATGCTGAACACGTGTTGTTTGCTAGTGGATACCCTGTTTTGTTTATACTCACTATTTCGTATTTATCCACATTAAATGCGTTATATATACATTTATAATCCATTATCTACCTTACAGCTGTGACGGTGGGTACTTTCGTTATCAACTATAATTACTTGCAGATTTTGCTACATCCGTGAATGGCTCGCGGAAAGGAAAAAGTACCAGTAAAGAGCATGCACTCTAATTTCTGTGATGCTTCATGATCATTTCGTGAAATACATGTAAGAAGAAAGTAAGATGTTGCTTAACTTTCCTTGGAAAGTAAGGTCTCTCAATTTTAATAGTAAATCTCTCGTTGCTGCACAACGCTTGTCTGGTGGCTACCATGGTTTTCAGTGAAGCTGTCACTAAACAAATCCGTTGCAAAACGAACCTCTCTTGTTTTGGTCTCCCACTTCACAAACTGACCCTGTAAGGGTTCCAAACTGACGAGCAGGATTTGATTGAACGAGCATTTTGGAAACTCCTTCTTTCGTGGGTGAATTACATTTTCCGAAGATTCTTGCAACAAAATTATTCTAGCATCTGCTTTCCCAACAGCTAGCTTCACTTAGTCGTTCCACGTCTCTCCGGAGCTTCGGACTGTATCTGCATATCGTGAACAGTGAACGCAGTCCAAGCTGTTGGGTCCTTCCGATATTAATTTTATGTTTGACGATCTCTCCCGCTAAAGAACGACGTGTTGTATCCGCTAGGAAGACCTGAAGCGAATTACAAAGCGGGACTGATACTTCGTGCACTTGCAATTCGTTCTGTAGACAAGAGTGCGCAACTGCTCGAAAATGCTTCGGAAAGTCAAGGTTGGTTGGTTTGGTTGGTTGGTTGATGCGGGGGAGGGGATCAAACAGCAAGGTAATCAGTCCCTTCGGATTAGGGAAGGATGGGGAAGGAAGTCGGCCGTGCCCATTCAAAGGAACCATTCCGGCATTTGCCTGAAGAGATCTTGGGAAATCACGGAAAATCTAAACCAGGATGTCTGGACGCAGGTTTGAACCGTCGTCCTCACGAATGCGAATCTAGTGTGCTACCCACTGCGCTACATCTTTGGGTCTCATGGATAAACAGAGCGAGTTATGCCATACGAATTCTTCGTACAGATTTTTAGCAATGATAATTTTATGAAGGCAGCATTATCGTCAGCAAACGATCTGAATTTAGCGCTCTCTGTTTGACAAATGTTTAACATGTACCACGGATTTACTCCTCTTGTGGAAGCGCATCTAACATTAGTTGCTGATATTAACAAATAATACTTAGTGCAGATTTTACATTTGCTTTCTATGATCTCCCATGTAGTATCCGTAGGAGGACGGGGTACGAACTCAACGGAAGGTACGATGATGCCGACGTGTGCAACGTCGGCATCAGTTGACCCCAAAACATTGTCCACCCTAAATTTTATTTCCTTGCTCCGTCCCCTCCTATCTGTTCGTCTTCAGGCTATCGTACTAACGCCTCGGTTTGGTTCAGTAACAGTGTATGCACCAGGAAATTGCCCACACACATTAGGGTCAACAACTACCACTGTTGTTTTGCAGTGCTGGTCGACGCTAGCGGTTTTACGGCCAAAGCTCGGACATCGGGCAAACCGCGAGTCCGCCTACTAATTGTCGATGACGAAACTACAGATACCGGGAAGTCCTAATGCGTTTCGGTCACCATACCACCTAGCTACAAGCTTCTTGCCGTACGTAGTCGGAGCAGTCTTAGGAAGTAAATTTCTGTGATCAGAGTAATACAAATTAATCCTCGGTCTGAGAAAAATATATTCACGAGTGACGTAGAAACATTGAACAAGGTATATGCAGTAATGCATACTTGTGGGGAACACTCTATAGAAGTAAATTTATTGCTTTGCCCGTAAATAAGCAGAAAGACTCATTACTGTAAGGTTATATTAGGTTGGTGCATAAGTTCAAAGTGTTTTTGTTTTGCATGTTGGTATTCCGATTGCTAAGGGCTTATTTATTTATTTATTTATTTATTGTCATTTTTATTTATAATTGACTGTTACCATATGAGTTTACATATTGCCATTTTGAGATAATGAGTGGAGCTATGGCCACTATAAAGCGGAGTTCCAAGTGGAGAAGTTATTCTTCTGTTTCCGTTCAATAAAGGGGTGACAGCAGTGGAGGCGTCCAGAAACATTTGCGCCGTGTGTGGGGGTAATGCCATTGGACAGAGCAAAACTATCAAATGGTTTTAGGGAGGTTCGTTTTGGTGTTAATGACTCTCCACGTTCAGTAAGACCTTCGCCGTTTGAAGAAATTGTTTAAGCGCATACATCTAAACTTATCTACATCAGTGTACTCTAGAACCGGCAAGTGTGAGAAACTGTGATCATTTCACTATCGTGCGGCGACATTTGCGTGCAGTGAGGAAGGTTCAAAAATCGGGTGCATGGGTACTGCACGCTCTAAACCAAAATCATAAAAATCAGCGGGTGGCCATCTGCGCATCTCTGCTTGCTTGTCATCAGTTGGCTCGTGAACAACACCGATCATTCATATCCTGTATCGTTACTGGCGACGAGAAATGGTGTCTTCATGTTAATATAAGGAAAAGAAAGGAACGGTTGAGCCCAAACAAATCAGCAACGCCCCTTACAAGGACCTGCGCGCATCCATAAAAGATGATGATATGCATCTGGTGTAACAGACGGTGTGGCGTACTATGAATTGCATCACTGATGACATTTGTCAACCTGTGAAATGTCTTGCAGACGCACTCCAAGAACAGCGATCAGGCAGACAACCCCAAGTGATGCTACTCCACGATAAAGCCCGCCCGCATTCTCTTAGACTGACAAAAAACTCTTCAGGATTTGTGTTGGGAAGTCATTCCACACCCACATTATTCACCTTGCGCCCTCAGATTTTCACCTTTTCCGGTCTCTATTGATCTTCCTTGAAAGAACTTCCTTTCCGCATAAAAATGCGCTCAAAACAGGGCTCGATGAATTCTTCGCCTCAAAAGAACGTTATTTCTACACTCGTGGAATCGAAAAGTTACCTCAGCGTTGGCATATTGTTGTAAGTATTGAAGGAGAATATATTGTTGACTGAAGTCTCTGTTACGTGTACCTCTTGTTTATTAAACTTCGGAAAAACGCTACTAGCTTATACACCAACCTAATACTTTTGACGATAAATCACTGGAAACAGGAATAATCGAGAAATATATAGGAGTATCCAACCAGATCACTTAAATAGAAACGACGGCTTAAAATAAGATATAGGAATTAGTCTGTCAAGTTGAGATTCATTAGATTAATTGTAAGTAGATGTAACTGATTCGTAAAAAGAGGCTCAACAAAAACTAGTTAGATCAGTTCTGGAGTATCGCTTTTCAGTTTGGAACTGCTGCCAGGTGGGTCTAATAGTGGGAAAGAGAAGTCCCGAAGAGGAGCAGCGCGTTTTGTCTGGGGTTCGTTAAATAAGGGCGAGTTAGTTACGGAGATGCTTATCACTGCAGTAGCAGACATTACAAGAAAAGCACAGTGTATCATGGATAGGTTAACTATTAAAATCTTGATATCTAATGTTAGAAATAGGAAAGGTAGTACTTCCTCCACATAATTACAACGAAATTGCAACAACAGGAAAAATTTGATGTTAGAGCGCTTATGGAGGCTTAATGACAGTCTTCTTTCCAAGTTTCGTGAAAGGAATGGGATAACTGAGATATATCAGACGTGCCGCTCTTCACATTCAGTAAGCTGACTCGAGGAGTGAAGTGACAGATTCAGCACCACCATAGCTAGCAGCTGCTTCATTCTCAATTAAGCGAAGATAAATGATCATTTTTCCAAACTGAATACTTTGGCTGAGATTAGTGGATAATGCACGACTATTAAACACTAATTTTACTATATTTCACTTAGTTTCACAAGCAGCTTGCGAACAAAGTTCTCCATGGCTCACGTGTGATTTTCAATTAGCTTTTCCGTTAGCTCAACTTTTAGCAAAACAAAATTTTGAAACAACCGCATCGTGCAAGGACTGATACTGTGACATTATGTGCAATACGGCTAATGGAGATTATGCTCACGGATTAGAAAACAGTCTTGCAATGCTGTATTTGAGAGAAAATAATGCACCGTCCTCTCATAAAACCTTTCAAGCAGATCTTTTATTTATTTAAACAAAATTTACGCATTGTTTCTGTTTATCTTAAATTTATCATCTACAAAATATGACGTAGGTTACTACTTTTTGGCGTAGGTTTTCGATAAGTGCTCTAGTGTTCGTAATTATGCATAGCTGTGGATTCGAGACCACTGTGGAAACGTTCGGTAACGCGGCTAATTTTGTCAGCTCTGATGCCACGCGCGAGGAAAATGCTGAACGGTGCATCCCAGCTAATGACCGGTGTTGGGGCTGGGGGAGGGGAGGGGAAGAGGAGAAGAATGTTACGGTGCCCAGTAAGCGAAATGCGAGAGCTGATATGGCTCCGAGGGGGACGGGACAAGATGTTCTCCCAGTCCCTACTGGGTGGCAACAAGGAACGTCCGCAGCGGGGATTCGTGCCAAATTACTGCACCACACGGATCGATGTTGCAGTTGTTATGATCGCTTCTCTTGTCGGTACTGTGGCTTCGGACTAGTGTGTAACAGGGCACCAGTTGCTGCTGATCTCACATTCGCCCCCCCCCTCCCCCCCCCCTGAGACTTGTGGGTTCAGAAGCAGAAGACTTGGACAGCATTCATTGTCGTATTGTCTCAGCGCTGAAGTTTTGTGCGTTACAACATACTCCTACTCGCCACATTTGATACCTGCAATGAACCTACCACCATTCCAAAGATCACGTTCACCGCTGTTTCATTGACCATACTGTTACATACTTGGTGTTGGTAAATACACAAGCCAATAAAGTCTCCGAGAGGGTCCTAATTCAAAACACACAAATTTATTTCCATTATGAATGAACGAGCACTTAGTCTCCCTTCACACTCCAATCTGACCAAATGCTGTGTCTAAACCGTCATTTTTCATTCGTTCCACCTTGCATTCCTTGATTCCTTAAATTTTTAGTCAACTCTGGTGAAAGGGTAGTCTTGAAATTTATGTTATAAAACACTATTGTAAAATACATATGATCCTGTTACAACGTTTCTCAGATTTGTATATATATATATATATATATATATATATATATATATATATATATATATATATATATATATATATATATATATAAGTATTCTCACCTTGCTCATCTCTTTGAGATAGTTTGTCTTAGCGTGCTGCCTTCGCGTACGATTACAGCAAATAAAAGTAATTCTTCCTCCCACATGATATCTTTCATTTTTTGTTACGAAGGTGCATAATTTTCTATGCGTTGCTCATTATGCAACTAGCTTGGTTCTTTGCTGGCCATCGTTTATCACTGCTCAGTCACTTGTCGTAAGAGCTCATCAAGTGAATAGAACGACCTTACTATCACCAAAGGCTCAGTTAATTTCAGTTTTACTTATACTGCACTTCGGATTCCTCTGTACTGTTCCATATGAACTCTGTACGTTCCAGGCGCGGAATTTAATTTTATTTTCTAAATATTTCATTTCCTCATTCTACTCTTTGTTGAGTGAGCTGCGCCTGTAAAATTGGGCAACTGATATAAAAAAACAATGTAGAAAGTACATTTAGCCCAAATCGTCACAATGTTTTCCTGGTAACGTTATAAATCTACTGAAAACTGTCAACGAATGTTTATTTTGGAATCAGTTGAAACATTGACTAACGTCATCAAGTTTCTGACGAAATACGACGTTGATACTCGTTAGGGCGCCCATGGTCGTTGACATTCTAATCTAGAAGTAGTTGGTAACATCCTTTATGATAACTTGCATAAAATGTTACCAACAATAACAAGACATCAAAACGAACAGAGCCACCGCAAATAAATAATTGGAAAACGTGCGGAAACGATAGGAGGAAAACTAACTCAAGAACTTTACGTGAAAAAACGATCAATACACGGCTTTGTAACGCGTTGTTAGTATAAGGATTTTTGCTTCACCGATTGAAATATCACTAAAGTACTGAAGGTTAGTAAGTTCACTGAATCCATTATGCAGAAAATGAAAACCACATACAGGAAAAAAAAAAATCAATCTTTTCAAGCAAGTTACCTCCAAAGTTGGATTCACACATTTCCTCAACAATACTGACGTAATATTCATTGCAGAAAAAAGGTCACTACTCAGCAAGAGTATTAAACACACTTAAACTCCGCTGGACGAAAAGAACCGAGGTAAGTTCATCAGCAGGGTCACTCAGATTTCAACCTTCACCCATCACAAGCAAATTGACAGAAAAACAGACTACAGCAAAATCAATTTTAGATGAGATGCTAAAACCACTCCGCGCACACAAGAAAAGAGAAGACGCTGTAAGACTGAATTAAATGCATATAACGCAACAATTGTAAAAGTTGACAAGATCAATACGACCGTATGAATTGAACAATATACAGAGGAGAAAACTTCAGACTTCTTACATGGCAACAATAATACAGAAATACCTAAGGACCCAACAGCCAGAACCCAACGGGTAATTAAATACATTTCGAATAACATGAATGTCCTAATAACCACTCAAGAAGCAATAAACATTGAATCAATGAGACGTCAAGCATTTCCACTCAGGTGAGAACCAAAAGTCCACAAAATGAAATCACCATCAGAGATGTAATGAATTAAGAACAATCCAACATTCAGACTCCAAACAAAGCTTTTTTGTCGGTTATGGGTATTAGTACGTGATCGAAGGCCTAACTTTTCGTCTTCCATTGCTGGAGACATTCAGGCTTCAGTGTCTACGGAAGCAGTTGCAGTGTTAAACCACATCAGCACATCGAAGTGTTTATATTTGTCGTCACAACGGTAGGTTATGGAACTTGTACTTTTGAATTTCTATGGCCTCTGATTACATTTCAGCATAGCAAGAGTTTATTAAAACCACAGTGTCAGAGAAACGACTTCGGTGTATAAAATGCCTTGCTCTTTCTTTCCAATGTTTATAGAAACCACAAAAGAGGCACTGTTACCCACCTTAAAGGAACACAAGCAGTTGTCGCCTGGGCAAGACAGAAAAGCAGCAGAAGCAGATTGTGCAATTCAGTTTCCCTGACAGTTTCCCTAACCACCACTACGCTAGCACGTAGGCTACAGAGGGCCATCAAAATTCAAATGCACAAAGCAATTTCAACAGAAAAGGTGAAGGACTGAAATTAGACAAGTTGTGTGCTGTAGTTCTAAATAGAAGAAACAGTGCCAACTCTTCCCCACTATAAACTCCTTAATACATGTCGACGCGACTCCGCCATGTTGGACTGCGGTCTGATGACGTTAGGAACCAAGCGTTATGGGGATACACCTAAAAAAATTCGGCTTGCTGAGCTTGTTTGAGAAGGCAACTGCTTTCTGTGTCGTTGAAGCCTCTGACGAAGCTTCCAGCACTGGAAGACGAAAAGTTAGGACTTGTACCAAGGCCTATTGTCAATACAACAAATGTCGTAACGCAAATACCGGCCATGAAAACCTTCAGTTCATGATTAACAATCTCTACGAAATTCCTAATGAAACTCTTTCAGTAACAACAGAACACTTAGAAGCAAAACAGAGCTAACGCAACATGTCCAAAACATAAAATTTCCAGATACAGCCACACTTGGTCATCTGACACGTAAGACCTATATTCCATTGTACCTATACCTCCTGCACTGCAGATAAATACCAACCTATAAAAATACAGATACCTCCCAGACACCAGAATTCGCACCCACAGTTAATTCAAATTCAACAATTAACTCTAGAAGCAGATTCTGAATGCCAACTACCGCATCATTATTTGCGACTACAATTGTGTAGATATCAAAATTTAAATCAGTGGCACAAAAGATAATATCCGTGAGTTAAACAGATTGTTAAACAGATTCCAATACGATATCATTTTCACAATTAAGCACCAAGTAGATGACAGCCTAAACTTTCTAGACCTGACTATAAGAATAATGAATTATACACAAAATTAAATATTGTGATCCTACCACAACGCACCTCTTATCACAAGGTAACAAAAAACAGCATTCAGGTATATCGTCAAGAGCCCTGTCCAGCTACATCTACATCTATACTCCGCGAGCCACCTTACGGTGTGTGGCGGAGGGTACTTATTGTACCACTATCTGATCCCCCCTTCCCTCTTCCATTCACGAATTGTGCGTGGGAAGAACGACTGCTTGTAAGTCTCCGTATTTGCTCTAATTTCTCGGATCTTTTCGTTGTGATCATTACGCGAGATATACGTGGGCGGTAGTAATATGTTGCCCATCTCTTCCCGGAATGTGCTCTCTCGTAATTTCGATAATAAACCTCTCCGTATTGCGTAACGCCTTTCTTGAAGTGTCCGCCACTGGAGCTTGTTCAGCATCTCCGTAACACTCTCGCGCTGACTAAATGTCCCCATGACGAATCGCGCTGCTTTTCGCTGGATCATGTCTATCTCTTCTATTAATCCAACCTGGTAAGGGTCCCATACTGATGAGCAATACTCAAGAATCGGACGAACAAGCGTTTTGTAAGCTACTTCTTTCGTCGATGAGTCACATTTTCTTAGAATTCTTCCTATGAATCTCAACCTGGCGCCTGCTTTTCCCACTATTTGTTTTATGTGATCATTCCACTTCAGATCGCTCCGGATAGTAACTCCTAAGTATTTACGGTCGTTACCGCTTCCAATGATTTACCACCTATGGCATAATCGTACTGGAATGGATTTCTGCCCCTATGTATGCGCATTATATTACATTTATCTACGTTTAGGGAAAGCTGCCAGCTGTCGCACCATGCATTAATCCTCTGCAGGTCCTCCTGGAGTACGTACGAGTCTTCTGATGTTGCTACTTTCTTGTAGACAACCGTGTCATCTGCAAATAGCCTCACGGAGCTACCGATGTTGTCAACTAAGTCATTTATGTATATTGTAAACAATAAAGGTCCTATCACGCTTCCCTGCGGTACTCCCGAAATTACCTCTACATCTGCAGATTTTGAACCGTTAAGAATGACATGTTGTGTTCTTTCTTCTAGAAAATCCTGAATCCAATCACAAACCTGGTCCGATATTCCGTAAGCTCGTATTTTTTTCACTAAACGTAAGTGCGGAACCGTATCAAATGCCTTCCTGAAGTCCAGGAATACGGCATCAATCTGCTCGCCAGTGTCTACGGCACTGTGAATTTCTTGGGCAAATAGGGCGAGCTGAGTTTCACATGATCTCTGTTTGCGGAATCCATGTTGGTTATGATGGAGATTTGTATTATCTAAGAACGTCATAATACGAGAACACAAAACATGTTCCATTATTCTACAACAGATTGACGTAAGCGAAATAGGCCTATAATTATTCGCATCTGATTTATGACCCTTCTTGAAAATGGGAACGACCTGCGCTTTCTTCCAGTCGCTAGGTACTTTACGTTCTTCCAGCGATCTACGATAAATTGCTGATAGAAAGGGGGGCAAGTTCTTTAGGATAATAACTGTAGAATCTTAAGGGTATCTCGTCTGGTCCGGATGCTTTTCCGCTACTAAGTGATAGCAGTTGTTTTTCAATTCCGATATCGTTTATTTCAATATTTTCCATTTTGGCGTCCGTGCGACGGCTGAAGTCAGGGACCGTGTTACGATTTTCCGCAGTGAAACAGTTTCGGAACACTGAATTCAGTATTTGTGCCTTTCTTCGGTCGTCCTCTGTTTCGGTGCCATCGTGGTCAACGAATGACTGAATAGGGGATTTAGATCCGCTTACCGATTTTACATATGACCAAAACTTTTTAGGGTTCTTGTTTAGATTGTTTGCCAATGTTTTATGTTCGAATTCGTTGAATGCTTCTCTCATTGCTCTCTTTACGCTCTTTTTCGCTTCGTTCAGCTTTTCCTTATCAGCTATGATTCGACTACTCTTAAACCTATGATGAAGCTTTCTTTGTTTCCGTAGTACCACTCTTAAGTTCAATACAAGCAAGAAATGAAAGTAATAAAACAAAAGAGGTGTTACAAATGGCTATAGCGGCTCCACAGTTGACACACTCAAACAGTAATGGCGAAATAATCACAGCACAAAAAGCGTACAATAAGATCTTCCATACATTCATCCGTGGGTAACATTCAATATTAGATGATACCCAATGTCTTTAAACTCCGAGATACAAACATCTTTTACCTCTGACAAAAAGACTGGCCATAAATTGCCTCAAAGCAACAATATAAACACACTGCACCGGTGATATTAGTTTATCTGTAAACCTCTGCTGTCATCCATTAGATGCCTTTGCAGTGCGGGACGTACAGATACAATGGAATATAGGCCTTTGCCGGCCGCTACGTCAGTAGACTAGTAGAAATGGTGAAGTGTGTATGTGAAGCTGCGTTTGTGTAGCGAAGCCTTAGATGGATCGCTGATCGGTAATCAACCGCTAATATATTGCGATTGACTGAGAAGTTAGGACAAACACTTCTTCATGAAGATGGTATTGGTGTAGAAGACGAATAATTCGTGTATGTTCTGGTATTTATTATACTATAAAAATATTACCGCCGGTTAGGAATTGATAACGTAACACTAACACATAACTGCAGTCTGTAGCTATACGGAAAGTTAAAGATGGGAGCAGTGAAAGTCAATTTAAACATTGTTCTGATAAGAAGCTTAAGTCGAAAGTGTCGTCACGGTGTTTGATGACAACACACTAGGGAACATATACGTTGGTTATCACGTCAGAGGCTTGAACACACATGGGCACGTTCCTGAAAAGATATCCTAAACTGAAGACTAAAAGCAATATTAAAAGCGTACTTTCCTATGTGGCAAAGAAAAGTAAAGGTATTGTGTTGTACTGTATGTTAACCGGGAGCCTAGAAACGACGGAGAAGCTCCATCCCCGCGGCAGCCGCAGTGGTTCACAACCCTACGACGACTATCGCGGACCACTTCACCCCTCCGTCGCCCCACACCGAACCACTCTTTCTGGGTTATTGTGCTGTACAGCCCCCGCCCCCCCCCCCTCACTCCCCCCCCCCCCCCATCAGGGAACGTCTCACACCAAACGAGTGTAACCCCTATGTTTGCATGGTAGAGTAATGGTGGTGTACGCGTACGTGAAGAAACTGTTTGCGCAGCAGTCGCCGTCATAGTGTAGCTGAGGCGGAATAAGGGGAACCAGTCTGCATTCGCCAAGGGAGATGGAAAACCACCTAAAAACTATCCACAGACTGGCCGGCTCACCGGACCTCGACCCAAGTCCACCGGGCGGATTCGTGCCGTTAGACTGCACGACTAACTGGGCGGGCAAGGTAACAGTTTTTAAAGCAAATCGTAGATAGACGTCAAGGGTATGCAAACTTCCCAGCGTCACTGGAATTTATTACTAATTTGAAAAAGGAGTTAAAGATATCATGCCACATAACCATGCTCCAAGCAGGAAAAGAAAAGGACGACGAAGAAGAGAGTATTAAAACAGATCAAAGATATGTTGAAGTCAACGCGCATATCACGACAGATAAGATCCAAATGGCTTCTGTGTAACTGTGACTAGCGTCGATTCAGCTATGTGATTTCTTCCGAAAGCATACTATCTCTGAAAGGGGAGAGAATCACTGACTGGACATGTCAAACCGGTTAAGTACGACACACAGTTACGCGATGGGTGTCGCTATATCAATGGATGTACGATTGGCTTTTTTCTAAGAACCAAATGGAGAGTTTAGATCCCGTGTGTCAAGGGAAATAGAAGGAAATAAAAAAAATAACGGTGCCCTCCAGATTTCTTCATACATGCTAGTGTGAGCGGAAATATGACGAAAGAACATTTGAAGACTTTTTTTTTTTCAGTTCTCAATCCACATTTGCCAACCAAGTTACTAGTACTTCGTGACTCCTGGTCTGGACATAAGGATGAAAAAGTACCACTGGAAGGCTCTGGAGGAAAAGCTGTTTTAAAAATCATTTCGTCTATAAGGACAAAATATGCACAACCTCTGGACAAAACCTTCAGGCAACGTAAAACATGTACCAAGAGAATAACAGACTTTATTAAATTACGTATCATTAACATGTAGCTAAAACTGAATGACAGATTATTTATCACGAAAATGCATTCTGTCATTTACAGTCTATCATCTGCGGAAATATATGGGCCAATACTTCGTTACGCATGGCAGAACACTGATTACGATATTGGTGAACTTGTGGACAGCTTCAAAAGTGTCATTGACGTGGCATTCTACATTGATATTATAGAATGGACAGTTACGACATCTTACCAACTCGCTTTTCTTCGTCGTGCGTTTCGTAGTAACTCATACTGCTTCGAGGCTTTTATTGAAAGTCCTCACTTTCATTTGTAGTGGATACCTTCATTACGTTTGGTTTCTACAATGGCATCGGTACTGATATCTAGAGCACTTTTACAGATAGCAGGAAAAGACACCGGCACATTGACCAGTACGTAAGGATAATGTAACCGAAAGTTTATACAGGTGTGTTTGTTCGAACGCAATACTTTCCTTGTAAGTAACGACTACCTACATTTTCGTCTGACAGAGTTTTGCGATGGCAGTCTTTTACCAATTATTTGTAGACTTTGATTGCTGTTATTTTCGCTTGCTTGTAATATGACACCACCATCGACAAGAAACCTAGTTTTGTAGGAAGAAAGAACCGCATGATGTGACCACCAGTTGCTGCAAACAAGTGTGTCCCAGTTGGAAAGGTTCATTCAGCTTTGCTGGAAGCACCTCCCTCCGCTGACTGATAACCCTTTGCATAATCCTCAGAATTGTCTAATGAGTCTGATCAACTTTCCAAGTGAATACTTAGCTCAGTTTCTATTTCATATAAGGTATCTGACACTACTGCCTGCCTGCCGTATGTACAATGCAGTTTTTCACGGTCGGTACTTCTGTCCGTAAATTTCGTTTTATGAGCATTTAACACTGGTCCAAACCATATTCCTAAGCCTAATGTTAATTCTCCTAATGATATCAGGGGCTATAGACTCATATAGCAGTTTGATTCTGACAAGCTCAGAAAGCCGAACTGTTAACACGCATACCAAGTAACGGTCGGGCCGTGTCATGTAATCAGACCGCTGTATAAGATGGCGGTTTGCCGCCGACGTGTGTTACGGACCTTGTGAATCACAATACTTGGAGGAAGATCTCGATTTAATAATTCCTTTCGGTAGAAACGGTTATTCTGACAGATAAATAGGGCACTATATGCCAAAAGATATGGACCTACTGAAATGGACTAAGGAGGGAATTTTTTCCATACGAAAAGCAGTCACAAATCGCATCAGCAGAGTACTAAGACAACACGGTATTGCCACAGCGTTCAAATCAACAAGAAATGTGCGCGAATAATTTAACACTGCAGAAAACCAATACCCGCTGCTTACCACAACAGGAGTACACAAAATCGCTTGCTCATCCGGTCAAGTGTACAGAGGAACTAAAAAAGGAAGTACTAACACCCAGCTTAAAGGACGCAAGAGCAATATTCGACGGACAGGGAGAAATCACAAGCTGGAGCTCGTGTACTGGGCTCACCGAAACACCAAATTCGTTTCTCTGATACTATTGTAATGGAGGTCCAATCATTACTGTGGTAGAATGTACAGAGACTGTAGAAATTCAAAAAGCACGAAAACAACTTTAACAGGAAAGAAGGATTGAAAATTACACACAGTGTGACCATTACTGCTGAATAAAGCAAACAGTATAACCTCTTTCTCACTGCAACCTACGTAACACACGTCGGCTCAATAGTGGTCTGAGACACCGGTGTGACGTTACGGCTCAGCTGTTGCGTGGGTGCACATAAACAGTTCGGTTTGTTGAACTTGTGCAAGTCCGAAAGCTCTGAGCCTTCATAGCCTCTGATGCCTCAGCCACTAGCAGACGTAACGTTACACACAGAAGTATGCCTTAAACCATGTCATAACCCCCTATAATACAAAATTCACCACTAATACTATTATTCGTCCCTCACACGTACAAACCGAGAGGCGTACCGCGGTGGTTAGCACGATGGTTCAAACCCGCGTTCGACCATCCTGAGTTAGGTTTCCCGTGATTTCCCTAATTTGCTTCAGGTCAGGATGGTTCCTCCGAAAGGGCAAGGCTGATTTCTTCCTCCATCCTTCCCTAACCAGATCCTGTGTTGCGTCTCTGATGACATTGTTGTCGATGGGACGTTAAACACTAATTTCCTTCTCCTCACGCGTACAGTGGGTATCAGTAATGCAAAAATAATTAAATTTTATAATCTTTGATGTTGGGAAATTCTATATAATTAAGAACTATATATTACGGAGCTCTAAAAATATATCGCTCCATAGAGGGCATGGCTATCACTAAATACATTTAGCGTTAGTCTAGTGCAATCGCTTTCAGTAGAGGTTATTTGCATGTTAACGTATGGTTATTCAGTAGAACAAGCAACGTCCGCACGTGTGATAAAAATTTGTAAAATGTTACACCGTTACTAAGACAGTTTTCCCTTCCATTTTGATGAGTTGTTACGCAGAGTAGCTTAAAAATGTAAGTACGAAGAGAAATTCATTCTTAGAAATTTAGTTAAATCGTTACCTTAGGATGAGAAGCAAAGCTTTGTTACAACCTTCATAAAAAAATATCGGTGTCACTGCATTGTCAGTCAGCGAAGTTTTCTTAAAGTTTAGTATTTAGCCCTCAGTGGTGCTAGTGCCAAAATTTTGTCGCTGATAGTAAACTGTCTGTTCTTAATCGTATTAAATATAGCAGTGGAAACGCAAATAGATGGGGAATCTGCGTGACTGTTTCTTACCTTCATCTGAAAGTCAAAACTACCAATGTGATTAATTTCAACATTTTAAGCACCTTTGGAAGCATTTCGAAGTTACTGTAAACATCTACTGAGTTAACAGCTTATGTAGTATGCGTACGTCTCTGCAGTTTTACCAGACTTATTCGTTTCTAATGGTGAATCAGCAGTTTTAGTTCTTATTTGGCACTAATCGAAAAGGAGAACGAATCTGCCATCCTATGTTTGAAGAAAGGCACAAACAACCTCCAAAGCTACTTATGGAAACCACTGAATTGAGAATTTAAGACGAGTTGACTGGTTAAATGAAACCTGTTCCTTCACAATAATATACACTTCACTGTCTCGAAACCAGAATACTTTATAAAATATATTTCTGGGCATTTGAATGATATCGATGTGAAAACATTTTACTAAACTTAGTCGAAGCAAATGATTAATTCCAGTATAAAATCATCCTCGCTGCGTCCTGAGGAATAAAATTTACATGTTCTACAGAGTGGTTTCTTGAAAACCATTCGTTTCTGGTTAACTGATTTGAAAGTTCTTCAGAGAAATATGCTTCCGGTACGACAAAACTGTTACGCTAACATTTCTCATATGCCGTTACATTGCATTTGTCTTCGTAGTCACTTTTCTGAAATGACAGACTATTCATGTAGACAGCAAAGGGACAAAAAAAATCTCAATGCTTTGCGATTCGATGCCCTTCAAATATTAAACCACGTAAAAGAAGTTCACGGGTAATTATTGCTAATGTAACGTTAAGTTTCCGCACATGACACTATTTTTTGCGGTATTTATCGATTCCTATATCTGGAACGTACTTCATCAATAATTTAAGACTGGCTGGTATAGATTGCCTGTAGGTTATGAGTACATACATGAATAAAATTAATAATTCCATGGCTACTAGAATGAGGGATGCAGATTAGTTCAGAATAGTGGAGTTCATCGAAATTCTTTCTTCGTTGATTAGTGATGGTCGGTAGTATAATCTTTCCGTCGCCCGGATGCGCCAGCAAACTCTTAAAGATTTCGCGCGGAGTTGAGGGTATGTAGACGGACTGCTGAGTCACGTTGCTGTAATGCCCCAACTTTATCCGACTTGTAGGGCGGATGTCTGCGATTCAGCTGGCTCAGGTAATACGCCCTCAAGCTCGCTCCGCAGCTGATAAGGAAACGTTGCATTTAAAAGTGCATTTAAGCAGAAAGATAGTAAAACTAAACCGCAACTGTGTGACGCAGAACTCTGAGACGGACGATTGTCACACCCTTGTACTGGAAAAGGACTAACTGTTGAATCCGAGCAACGTTGCGGAATTACTGTTAGCGTTTAAAGAGGGCGAGGAAGAGCCCCCTCCGAAACCTATCTTACTTTCTTCTTTGCGCAAGACCCTCGCCCAGGAAACACTACGACTTGTCTGGAGAATAGCGCTGATAATACACATTTATAATGGGGTAAATATAGGTAAAATATTGCTTTTCAGTCCTAGCATATACTTAAACCTAAATTACTCAAAAAAGGTAGTTACTGTCTATCGATCAGTACGCTCTTATCGCCTACCGGATTCTGTTTGAATGGGGTATTAGTTCGATAAATTCAGATTTATAACCATGCTTAGATCAATCCACATAGTTTATACATAGATTCGCAGCAGTACGCGAAACTCCACTACAGTCTTACAGATCCTTATCCAAACAACAATCAGATCAATGAATGACTAATTAGGCTGTATCGGGGAAGATGGAGACTGTTTTCAGCAGGAAAGAGTGGTTTCTTTGGGGAGGTGGGCGCGGAGAGAGGAGTGGGGTGGAGGAAGCGCTTTTGTGTAAAATTATATTACTTGAACAATGGTAGAACCATAACTGGACTTTGTAATGGAATCTGCTCTATTATACGAGACGTGGAATGATAAAGAGATTAAGATGTACATACTTAGCTGCTCCGCCTGTAGGACATGCCAGTCCACACAGTAATGTTAATCAAGGACCTTCTGATTGGTTCCTCCGCCATAATTCTCTTATTTCTACTCGTTTCCCTATTCTGTAATATAGCTTGGAAGATGTAAATGCCACACTGAAGCAAGTGTTGCTGGGTTGGGTTGTTTGGGGAAGGAGACCAGACAGCGAGGTCATCGGTCTCATCGGATTAGGGAAGGACGGGGTAGGAAGTCGGCCGTACCCTTTCAAAGGAACCATCCCGGCATTTGCTTGGAGTGATTTAGGGAAATCATGGAAAACCTAAATCGGGATGGCCGGACGTGGGGTTGAACCGTCGTCATCCCGAATGCGAGTCCAGTGTGTCAGCCACAGCGCCACCTCGCTCGGTAAGCAAGTGTTGTGTACCTGGTAATTGCGAACTGTGAAAATGGCTTGAGATTCAGTGCTAGCGACAAGAATTCTGTAAATACAAATGGATATGCATAACATAAAGGTAAAATACCCAAAGCTAGTTACAAACATGAAAATTTTAAGTACAACAATGTTCTTGTTAATGTATGTTATCTGTGGCTACTTTATGAAAATACAGCAACTATAGTATACGTGCGCACCATTGAAAAAACAGAATACGTAAAATTCGACGTTTGTTGCTGCCTTTAAGTGTATTCTTCACACGACAAAATTTCCTGTGCTAAAATGACACTCGTGGCCTGAAGGCGGAGTGCTTTTTTTAAAAAAGTGTATATGATACAGGCACAATCTTAAAACTGTTAGTACAACATTAGTTATCGCGAGGTACCTGCTAGCAGATCATTTATTATTCATCGTAATACCATGAAGTGTGCAGAATGCTTATCACCACAAAGCTTGAAGCAATTGAGCAGCTACTGAAAAAAATGGCTCGTGAAACTGGCCTATATTTTCCAATGACTTCCATCAAAGATGAACAATTGCCTTCTGATCAAGCAGATCACAGCAAATGCTGTCCAACAAGGGAATTTTAAAAGTATGAAAAAACACAGTAGAGCTCAGTTTTAACAGATTCAGCGACTATTCTTACAAAATTTCATCCCGAGTAACTTCGTCTCTGATGTTCTCATCTTTACTATTTCTGACTTCCAAATGGAATGCAGCCAAATTGTGTCATACGAGATATTGAACCCGAACTCAGTTACCTGGTTTCTCTTTGCATGCGCATCGTACTGGTTGGCACAGTCAGAATACATAAAGTTGTGTTCATTAAAATAAATGGAACACAACATTTCAAATTTTGGTTCCACGAAACCATAGCAGTTTGCAAACAATTATCGATGATGAAATCAACAAAAATTTACTTCATCATTCAATAAAAGTAATAAAATAAAGAACCGGAAGAAAAAAGTACATGCTTTTTTAATTTGGAAAATGCTAAGCTATCGTAGTTCCCAAAAAGTGTAGCATTAGTATGAGATAGTGCTTCGTAATGTTTACCTAACATATGTTAAGATGTTAGCGTACTATTCTACAGATTAATCCTGTGCTGTATAACTGGAAGAGTGGATGGATCAGAAACAAGCATATACATTGCAAGTTAACGCAAAATTCCACTTGATACTGAAATATCTCTTGCTGAGTGTGAAACATACGTTCACTAAGGTGTTCCGTGGAAACGCTCAGTCCGTCAATCCATCTCCAGGAAGATGGAATGTTCCTATATACTCAAGAGCGTAAGAAAGGATACGTTGAATAAATATTAGCGCTTTTTTGTCTCACTTCATCTGCTTACGGAGTGAGGGAACATGTATCTATGCCTGTGTGTGTGTGCCCCAATTTCTCTTAAATTATTCGCAAGACGCCTACTCAAGATTACGATGGTGGTGACATGATATCAGTTTTTCTCGAATTCGAGTTCTCTAAAATTACTAGACGGGATTCTGCGGTAACTACGGAGTTTTTCTTCCGAAGAGTCCCTTTTAAGTATCCCCAACATCTCCATCACGCGTTATTATGGATTACATCAACTTAATTTGAACGCTATAGTGTGTGCGCCTACTTTATTCGATGTTTGTTGTCAAGGTAACTTGACACCAACGCCAAGCAATCGAACAATATTCTAGAATTGGTCGAACTAGTCTTGTTTGTGATCACCTTTGCAGGTACACTACACTTCCCCAAATCACTTCCAACAGATCTAAATGTTCTTTCAGCCTTCCCTGATAGCGTTTTACGTGTTCGTCGCGTTTAATGCTACTCCTAAATGTGACGTGATAAAGATGCTAGTCACTATTCTTGTGATCGGATACTTAGAGTTATAGGCGTAATCTTGCGTAATCTTTCATTTATTCATATTTAGAGAGCTGTCACTACATGAACTCCAAAGTTTGTAAGTCCTTTCGCATTTCCTTTAGAAAATGTAATTACGGTACTACCCTGCAGTAAACAGTACTGTCAGCGACCAATCTGATAGTGGTGATCATTGTCTGATATATTTTTTATGTATATTGAGAAAATTAGAGGCTGTATTACATTCGGGGCACATCCGATTCTTTCTTCAGATTTTGGTGAACATTCGCTGTACCGTAACGTATTGTGTTCCGTTAGGCAAATATTCACCGAACAAATAACTCCTAAGTACTCTGACAGATGGGTGTCTTGTTAAGTGGTAGATAATGTTGTACAGAGTAAAGTCTGAGTGGACACATCTGTCCAGACGTACATTCTCATGCTGAATTTATCTTTAGTGCGTATAATAAAATACCCCGCCATGTTCTTCTGTATGTATTGGAACGCTTATCTCAGGAAGTACTGTAGGGATTTTCATAAGATTTTCTCTAACACATATTCACGACGAAGATTTGTTGTTAATTCATTATCGTTAAGACAGCCAAGTGGTCCGGCCATGAATACGCAGTGCTATCTGTGCAAAACCGGGGCGGGTCACTAACTCCATACAGTTAAGAGGTGACTGGAGACTGAGGACAGGCTTATTTGGCAAAGAGTAAGCTACGAATTCGACCTCACAGTTCACACATTGCGATTTAGGTAAAGCGAGGGAAACTTACCTCAGGATGGTTAAAGTGCATTTGAAACTCACTCCTCCAGAATGAGAGCATCATTAAGTTTACGTTGTTATCACGGGCTGTCTATGTTTGCAATGTCCGCGCCTGGTAGCTGAGTGGTCAGCGCGACGGAATGTCATGCCTAACAGCCCGGGTTCAATTCCCGGCTGGGTCAGAGATTTTCTCCGCTCATGGACTGGGTGTTGTGTTGTCATTTCATCCCCATCGACACGCAAGCCGCGAAGTGGCGTCAACTCGAAAGACTTGCGCCAGGCGAACAATCTACCCGACGGGAGGCCCTAGCCAAACGGCATTTCCATTATTTTTGCAATTTGTAGGTTAGGGATATTTTTGCTCGTAATACGCCGTCTTGAGTACTTTATTTTTCAGTTTAACTTCGGTCAAGCTTTCCACTGATGTAAACACCCCGTAGTCAAATGGTGATTTCCACGAAAGAACACCAGCGCATATTATAGGAAAAAGAAATACTTTAGATCAAATGGCGTCGGTTCGATCCTACTTGCAATGTTGGACAGCGATATTATGACCGTAGACAAACTCCAGAGCTATAAAATGAGAGGCAGTAGCAATACACTATCCATTGTTTCTGCTGGTCGAGTGAAAGAAATTATAGACACAGGAATCGTGGTGAAAACTAAACGATATATTCTTCAGGCATTTCCCTGCAAATATTAAAACGATAGAAACACGCGGAGATCCGATGACCATGGGAGGAAATAAAATTAATTGCGCCTGGGTTCTACTGCGCCGTATGAAGGTTTACCTGTTGCGACAATAACCTAAGTGGACATCAACTCGGGTTCAAACGCAAACGCTCATTCTTAAAGAAGACGGCAGCACGATCTACATCTACATTTATACTCCGCAAGCCACCCAACGGTGTGTGGCGGAGGGCACTTTACGTGCCACTGTCATTATCTCCCTTTCCTGTTCCAGTCGCGTATGGTTCGCGGGAAGAACGACTGTCTGAAAGCCTCCGTGCGTGCTCTAATCTCTCTAATTTTACATTCGTGATCTCCTCGGGAGGTATAAGTAGCGGGAAGCAATATATTCGATACCTCATCCAGAAACGCACCCTCTCGAAACCTGGCGAGCAAGCTACACCGCGATGCAGAGCGCCTCTCTTGCAGAGTCTGCCACTTGAGTTTATTAAACATCTCCGTAACGCTATCACGGTTACCAAATAACCCTGTGACGAAACGCGCCGCTCTTCTTTGGATCTTCTCTATCTCCTCCGTCAGACCGATCTGGTACGGATCCCACACTGATGAGCAATACTCAAGTATAGGTCGAACGATTGTTTTGTAAGCCACCTCCTTTGTTGATGGACTACATTTTCTAAGCACTCTCCCAATGAATCTCAACCTGGTACCCGCCTTACCAACAATTAATTTTATATGATCATTCCACTTCAAATCGTTCCGCACGCATACTCCCAGATATTTTACAGAAGTAACTGCTACCAGTGTTTGTTCCGCTATCATATAATCATACAATAAAGGATCCTTCTTTCTATGTATTCGCAATACATTACATTTGTCTATGTTAAGGGTCAGTTGCCACTCCCTGCACCAAGTGCCTATCCGCTGCAGATCTTCCTGCATTTCGCTACAATTTTCTAATGCTGCAACTTCTCTGTATACTACAGCATCATCCGCGAAAAGCCGCATGGAACTTCCGACACTATCTACTAGGTCATTTATATATATTGTGAAAAGCAATGGTCCCATAACACTCCCCTGTGGCACGCCGGAGGTTACTTTGTCTGTAGACGTCTCTCCATTGATAACAACGTGCTGTGTTCTGTTTGCTAAAAACTCTTCAATCCAGCCACACAGCTGGTCTGATATTCCGTAGGCTCTTACTTTGTTTATCAGGCGACTGTGCGGAACTGTATCGAACGCCTTCCGGAAGTCAAGAAAAATAGCATCTACCTGGGAGCCTGTATTTAATATTTTCTGGGTCTCATGAACAAATAAAGCGAGTTGGGTCTCACACGATCGCTGTTTCCGGAATCCATGTTGATTCCTACATAGTAGATTCTGGGATTCCAAAAACGACATGATACTCGAGCAAAAAACATGTTCTAAAATTCTACAACAGACCGACGTCAGAGATATAGGTCTATAGTTTTGCGCATCTGCTCGACGACCCTTCTTGAAGACTGGGACTATCTGTGCTCTTTTCCAATCATTTGGAACCCTCCGTTCCTCTAGAGACTTGCGGTACACGGCTGTTAGAAGGGGGGCAAGTTCTTTCGCGTACTCTGTGTAGAATCGAATTGGTATCCCGTCAGGTCCAGTGGACTTTCCTCTATTGAGTGATTTGAGTTGCTTTTCTATTTCTTGGACACTTATTTCGATGTCAGCAATTTTTTCGTTTGTGCGTGGATTTAGAGAAGGAACTGCAGTGCGGTCTTCCTCTGTGAAACAGCTTTGGAAAAAGGTGTTTAGTATTTCAGCTTTACGCGTATCATCCTCTGTTTCAATGCCATCATCATCCTGTAGTGTCTGGATTTGCTGTTTCGAGCCACTTACTGATTTAACGTAAGACCAGAACTTCCTAGGATTTTCTGTCAAGTCGGTACATAGAATTTTACTTTCGAATTCACTGAACGCTTCACGCATAGCCCTCCTTACGCTAACGTTGACATCGTTTAGCTTCTGTTTGTCTGAGAGGTTTTGGCTGCGTTTAAACTTGGAGTGGAGCTCTCTTTGCTTTCGCAGTAGTTTTCTAACTTTGTTGTTGTACCACGGTAGGTTTTTCCCGTCCCTCACATTTTTACTCGGCACGTACCTGTCTAAAACGCATTTTACGATTGCCTTGAACTTTTTCCATAAACACTCAACATTGTCAGTGTCGGAACAGAAATTTTCGTTTTGATGTGTTAGGTAGTCTGAAATATGCCTTCTGTTACTCTTGCTAAACAGATAAACCTTCCTCCCTTTTTTTATATTCCTATTAACTTCCATATTCAGGGATGCTGCAACGGCCTTATGATCACTGATTCCCTGTTCTGTACATACAGAGTCGAAAAGTTCGGGTCTGTTTGTTATCAGTAGGTCCAAGATGTTATCTCCACGAGTCGGTTCTCTATTTAATTGCTCGAGGTAATTTTCGGATAGTTCACTCAGTATAATGTCACTCGATGCTCTGTCCCTACCACCCATCCTAAACATCTGAGTGTCCCAGTCTATATCTGGTAAATTGAAATCTCCACCTAAGACTATAACATGCTGTGAGAATTTATGTGAAATGTATTCCAAATTTTCTCTAAGTTGTTCTGCCACTAATGCTGCTGAGTCGGGAGGTCGGTAAAAGGAGCCAATTATTAACCTAGTTCGGTTGTTGAGTGTAACCTCCACCCATAATAATTCACAGGAACTATCCACTTCTACTTCACTACAGGATAAACTACTACTAACAGCGACGAACACTCCACCACCGGTTGCATGCAATCTATCCTTTCTAAACATCGTCTGTACCTTTGTAAGAATTTCGGCAGAATTTATCTCTGGCTTAAGCCAGCTTTCTGTACCTATAACGATTTCAGCTTCGGTGCTTTCTATCAGCGCTTGAAGTTCTGGTACTTTACCAACGCAGCTTCGACAGTTGACAATTATAATACCGATTGCTGCTTGGTCCCCGCAAGTCCTGGCTTTGCCCCGCACCCGTTGAGGCTGTTGCCCTTTCTGTACTTGCCCAAGGCCATCTAACCTAAAAAAGCGCCCAGCCCACGCCACACAACCCCTGCTACCCGTGTAGCCGCTAAGCGATAAGTCTCCTTCCTAACATTATCCGACTACCAGTGGGTTGTTGTACTACCCCGAAAACATCTCTTCCGCGGCTGGCTTCAGTGAATCTGCCACATTGGCTGCTCCTAGGTTGGCAATCCACTTGGTTCTATAGGAACGTTCATTTCGCACGAGCAGCAGGTGAAATTGTTTCCTTTCAGTTCTCTGGTAATACCATCATTGCGCAAATTCGTAGACACGGAACCAAAAGTAATGTATCGCAGAATGTGCACCATGCAGCTCCTCTTCCATCTCCCACACTCACGTCATTGACAGTTATAAAAAAATCTAGAAATACCTCAGGGCATCAATATATCACACGTCCGTACTAGTCTTAATGAGTTCAGACATGCGGGTCGCTAACGAAAGGATGGTTAATGATAAAGGTACGTATCTCCCTATTGACAAATGTTTGCATGTCTTCAAATACTTAACTCTCCGTAGAGTTTTATGCCTCGAGTATACAACCGTAATCATTATGCGTAAGTCTGACACGTGTAACTGAATTGACAATAATTTTGAAACACGCTTGTATCAATCTTACTCAAGGTAACTGGGCGAGAGATATCGCATGTTGCATTCTCGTTCGTGCCCGCCTGTGAAGTACATTTGTCTGGTGCCATGAAATAGTTGATTTAGGGTCCTAACCAAAGAATAACTACACAACACGAACCAGGCTGACTTGGTTTCAGATTTTAAATCAGTGCACCAGCCGCAAATCTTAATATTTTTTCGATTATGGACTCCAAACATGATTTATTCTGCAATGCGCTTATCTTGTTGCAGGTGGCTTCGTAAGTTGATATGGAAGAGCTACAAGAAAGGAATCACGGAAGACGACTTATATGAAAGGCTCGAAGAAGACTGTACACAGGATCTGGGCGATCGTCTGGAAAAGTGAGTAGATATCTCGTTCCTATATGTTCTGTTAGTTCATTGATTATTATTAACAATACTAGATTCTTCCTTTTTGTAAAAAGTCTGTTTTCCTCCAAGGGAGTGCTTTTGGTAGAACTGAAGACTTTCAGTAAATTTGATAAGAGTTAACTAAAATTGATGATTCACACCCCAGACATTGCAGACAGCAATGGTAGTTTAAAACAAGTACTATAGCCACTTTGAAGCCATATTTTTGTATCAGGTTTGTTCATTTGCCACAGAAGTATTTCAAATAGTTTAAGGAATTAGTATGTCTCGTGCAGGTCGTGGGAAACTCTACAGCCCGCATTTGCCGAGAAATTCCTTCGCACTTTGTGATATTTTCTCTTCTCCCCTCAACTGAAAAAAGTTGCAAAGCGTCAGTTGTGCCCACGTCATAGACGTCCGACAAAAAGTTTAGCACACATCAGGTAATGTCAAAAATATAAAGTTTGCAGTGTGTGCCACACGGATCGAAATCGAAGGATTTTAATGTAGGGCTAGATTCATATGCAGCATAACATTTCGATCGAGAGAAAACAGTACTCCCCAACAAAGGCCCAAAATAATTTTGCCCTTTAGGATAACGTCTCTTCCTCAGCATTCATTTGTCGTTACTGGATAATTTGAAAAACTTATTTTTTTGTGTCCGAATGCTGTTAATGTCCCACAGTTGTTCAGTTACGCTAACAGCCCAATCAGTGAAGATCAAAAGAGGTCGAATAAGGGGGAAAATTCGTGTGCACTCACATTTTTGTACCGTGATAAGTAGTTAATGAATAACACATTAAAAATTCTGACCGGTGGGGAGTTGCGAGGGGTCCTTTAAAGGTTACTTTTATGTTTTTCTTGAATACCTCGAAAATGGAAGCTTATAGCGAAAATGTTTACCAATACGAAATTAAACCGCATAAAATTTTGTACAAAAAACTTACTGGGTTAAAAAATTAATCTGTGTGCATTCTTTACCTAAGTGCAGTAGAACCTACTGTGGGGTAAATTGTGTTCTGGGGGTGTGACAGTTTAGAGAGTAGATACATGAGAGGAAGGTTGGTCGTCGGGTTGTAGTCACGCATTTCTCTCTGTCATATGTCGGCGGTGTAGCCATATTGCAGTCAGTTGGCAGTGAATTAATGAATGACCGGAAAGTTATTGTGCTTCTCTCACCATTTACTGTGTTACTGGTAGCCTGCATAAGTCTCTTCTATTCAGAAATTGCTAGCAGTCGTAAAGTGGTCTGAGGGGTGGAGCGATTTACTATACACCAACAGACATACCTTTCAAGGTGAGTGTGAATATATGTGATGGATGGGATTAGTCGTGTGCTTGTCAAGAACACTACTGTGCTTCGATGTGTTGCTTGACTTGCGTTAAAATGTGTCAAGTTCCATAAAACCTAGGCGACCTATTTCCGTTGCTGATCTGGGCCTGATCTTGTCCACAAATCAGCACAGATCTAGAAAGCATCGCGAATATGTATGGCATCCTTAATAACACAGTCCCAGAAAGATGACGCTGGGGATAAAATTTCCGTCTGTTCGTAAAGCATACGATGTCCCGTGTCCAGGCAATGTTACGCTACCGCTGATTTATCAGGTTGCCCCAGGCGTGTATGACGATGTTCGACGCAACGTTCTTGCACGTTCGGCATGTCCGTCCAATATAAGATTTTCCACATTGGCATGGGATTTTGTACACGCAACGTTTTCTGAGGCCAAGGTCGTCTTTGACAGAGCACAATAAATTCCTCAATTTTCCTCAAGTGACGCAACGCATAGCTAAGATTTAGTTTAGACTTTCTTCAGTCTGATCTTGGTCTGATTTGCTCTCTGCGTGTTGACTGGCGAATATTCATCAGAGTACCTCAAGCTACCTCTTAGGTAGAAAAATGTGCACTCCACAGGTCCTGCTTCACTAGTGTAGAGCACCCATAGCCTGTCAAGGGGAGTCCTACCATTCTCCACCCCGTAACTAAGTCTTTGGTTAAGGCCCTCCACTCAGTTTCAAATCCAAGGATGCAATGCAATGCTGCAGATTGTGAACTCTGCTCGCACCCGACGAGCGAGACTAGCAGCCTTCACCAATTCAGCGAGCCCATATGAACTGCGGATGTTATCAGAACCCAAACGACAGGCATCATTGGTGTCGACTTGAACCACAACTTGAAGATGACTGCTAACTTCACGCTCGATAGGCGCAGGTTACGCCGCCACCGCATGTCAAACTAGGCCTCTGCAGACCTACAGTATAGAGTGCACATTGGCTTTCATTCCAGCCCTAGCCGTTGTTTCCTCAATGGGCTCCACAGGGCGCCTAACGTGAGTCCCGACAACTAGCAAGCGCCCAGCCACGTGTGCCTCCTCGGACCCTGCAGAAGGAACGGCCCCAAGTTCTCACAGGGCGAATAGGCCAGGTCAGATGTCCAGCCTTCACATTGCCCCCCCCCCCCCCCCCCCCCCCCACCTCGAGCGAGCGATCCCGTTACCACTCATCCTGCGGTGAGGGCGGATACACAGCGTCGGGCACGCTAGGAGGCGCCTCGGCAGCAGAGCCCGTGGGCCAAACAAGCGGCACCTGAGGTGTCCCATGCGACGCGCCAAATTTCCGCTACCACTACACCGACACAACAGCCTGAAGATGGCTGACCATAGCCATAAACGCATTCAACTCAGTGAAATTATTTTGTCTACTCACAGAGAACTGGACAAGAAACGCTAGGGAGGCATATCCTGCCTGTAAACTGAAAACGGAAGAGTGCTGGTAATGGGGAAGTTACCTTTCCTGCAAGACTGAGTCAGTTTTCACTCTAGCAGTGTAAAACAATTGTAAGAGATTTAGATTCTCTCCATATGCGTTTCTTGCATTATTACTGCCAAC
This sequence comes from Schistocerca piceifrons, assembly GCF_021461385.2. Taxonomy (NCBI): domain Eukaryota; kingdom Metazoa; phylum Arthropoda; class Insecta; order Orthoptera; family Acrididae; genus Schistocerca; species Schistocerca piceifrons. Next base: position 305,340,741 of record NC_060139.1, on the reverse strand, counting down.
TACTCATATCTTTATTCCATGTCATGTTAACCCTCTTAGTGGAAAATAAACACCCCCGGGCATGTGTAGACGATGGAACGTCAGTGATTCCAGTCGCAGTGCGAAAGGGTCGGTGTAACTTTGTGAAACATCCTGTAGCTGCGTCTTGTGACGTAGCAAGTAGAGTGAGTTGAGAATCGCCTGCTCAGTATGCAGACCTATGAAGGAAGTAAGTGCACACTCACATGGCGATCTACGTTGCCTCATACTTTCACCCTACTTCCTGTTACATCCCCAGAACGCAGTTTATCCCTTAGAACGACACTCCTGCACTTGTATGTGGCACACAAATTTAATATTTGCTCTTAAAACACTTCATTCAACAGTAAAAATTAATTTACCAATAAAACGTTATTTTTAATAACCTGTTTTTTTCTTCCCCTCCAATGTGGAAACTTATTCCTACAGAAAAATAAATCGGGTGTTTCTTGTAGAAATTGAAGGTAGTTTAATTTTGTACTGGTATATAGATTTACTAGAAGCTGTAGTTCTAAAGTTATTTCAGAAAGACCTAAAAAAGTGACCTTCAAGCTCCTGCCCCCCCCCCCTTTCTCACCCCACTGGCCAGGATTTTTAGTATGTTCTTCGTGGCTCATGCACCTACCACTGTACAAAAAATTGCGACAACACGACTGCATTTCTTTGGACTAGGCAAGTGAGGACAATCGTGGGCACCATGTGTTAGTTAATCGTGTCACCTTAGTTTTGTGTTGTCATATTTTACCTCTTTGTTAGTCGTATTTTGTGAAGCCGCAGCTGAGAATAGCCTAGAATTTGCCTAGCCGAGCCTGGGAAACCACGTACAAACTACTTATTGCCCTGTTTGGCAGAAGAACTGTCATTAAGTTGCCTCTCGGGTTTGATCAGAGTCTGGCTCATCTCCGTGTGTCTCAAGCTGCCATGATGCGTGTTAAGCTGTACGAACTGGTCAGTATTCCAATCCAGAGAAAATCTTTCTTATATTTTGATTGTTTTCACATTTCTTTTTTTGGTCCTGTTTAATTCGTATTAAAGTGATATTAACGCAATTCCTTCGCGCGCCTGTACGCTATGTAAAGTATGAACTGAATATAGATTTGTGTTTATTTAAAGATGTGAAAAATTAAACACGTATAATTACTACCGCATTAATCGTGATTAAGCTGTGACTATCGATAAAGATTTGAATTAAGGAGGCCACCTTAAGCCTCGTTCATATATTACTAGCTATTTTACTAGCCTTTCATCTGTGGCTTCACCCACGCCTGTGTATGTCACATATATTGCACATGTCTCCCCCCTCCATCTCCCCCCCACCCCGCCCCCTCCCCCTTCTGGTCTGTCCACTATGTCACCCCAATGGGAGCTAGGTGGTTCTCATCTCCACTGTGATTACTTCCAGACAGTTGGTAGTATACGAACCAAATTTCACTGAAATCAATTCAGTGGTCCAAGAGAAGTGAAAATAAGCATAAACACAGACAAATCTTTATATAAAAACATTATAAGACTGAAAAATCTGCACCACGAAGGAATTATATCCGAACGGGACTGAAATCTGTAGATGTACATAATTCACCATTTCAAAAAAATTGGATGATTTATTCAAGAAAGCGAGCTTCAAACTGAGCAAGACACTAATGCGCTGGCTTACGTCAGGCCCTCATGCAAACAGTCACTCGGCTTGATAGAGTTGTTGGTTGCCCGCCTGAGGGATATCGTGTCAAATTCTGTCCAATTGGCGTATTAGATCATCAAAATGCTGAGCTGATTGGAGGGCCTTGCCCATAATGCTCCAAAAGTTCTCAACCGGGGAGAGGTCAGGCGACCTTGATGGGCAAGGTAGGATTCCGCAAGCACGAAGATAAGCACCAAACACTCTCGCCGTGTGCAGGCGAGCATTATGTTTCCATGAAGGGAAACAAAACGAGGGGTAGAACATCGTTGACGTATCTCTGTGCTGTAAGGGCGCCGCGGGTGACAATCAAAGGGATGCTGCTATGAAACGAAATGGAACCGTACACCATCACCCCCGGATGTCGGTCCTTATTGCGGGCGTCTCCAGGACATGTCTTCGGCGGTCATCGGGGCATGGCAAATCGACGATACTCTGCGCCCCATTTTGTTACCCTTCATGGTAAGCCAACCTGAGTTTACAGTTCACAAGGATAATGCCGGTCCTCACACGGTGAGACTTCCTACTGCTTATCTTCGTGCTTGCGAAACCCTACCTTCGCCAGCAATGTCGCCGGATGTCTCCCCAACTGAGAACATATATATCATTGTGGGTAGGGTCTTCAAACCAGCTCGGAATTTTGACGACCTAAAGCGGCAGTTGGACATAATGGGGCTCGATATCATTCAGGAGAACATCCAACTACTCTGCCAACCAATGCCAAGCCGAATAACTGGTTGCGTAAGGACCAGAGGTGGACAAACGCGTTATTAACTTGCTCAGTTTGTGAAGATCTTTCTCTTAAAAAAATATTATCTAATTTTTATGAATCTATAACCACTGTCTGTCAGTAAATGTACATTACAGCTACAGATTTCCGTCTTCTTCGAATAATCCCTTCATGATTCGTGTTTTCTTTTTCCCCTTCGAGCATGTATCTTAAATTTGTAGGCATCACTTCCTATTTTAATTTTCCTTTAGCTCGAATTTGCGAAATGTTTGGTATGCTTTCTTCAGATTATTTTATTTTGCCTGTACCTGCAGTTACTTCTACATGCTTTCTATGGCGTAATTTTTTACACCGACTGAGGTGACAGTACAGTTACGATACGAATGCGTGCTGAAAATTAATGCGTCCGATTTTTATGTGAAAAATCTTAACTCTTTTTAAATAAAACAAACGTTATCAGCTTCGTACATCTGTGTTCTTCTTGTCTACATACGTATTTCTCAACAGTCGCCCTGGCGACGAACACATTTCTCACAGACAGACACCAGTTTGACACCATCACTGTACAATGTTCAACTTTGTTGACGAAGCCACAACCTCACCTACCCTGGCATCGCTTCATCACCATGAAAAGTGAAGTCCTCGAACGTGTTCTTGGAGTTTCGGAGATGGATGAAAATAGGGTGGCGGCCAGGTAGGGACTGTACGTAGATGACAGCGAATCGAAGGGGTCGGATGTAGCACTCTTGTGTGGTCTGGCATTGTCACACTGAAGTACAGTGTGCTCTGTGTGAACGGACTCTTCGAATTCGAAACTCGATTACAGCACACTGTTTCTCGCGCACCGGTATAATAAAGTTACACACAGCCGTGCTACAAACAATTAAGACTTCTGGCGGCAGAGGGATGCAAATATGTAGACGTAAAGATGAAATATGTACAATGTTAACAACGTTTGTTTTATCTGAAAACCTTTGAGTTTTCGCATAAAAATCGGAGGATTACTTTCAAGCACACCCTCGTACTTCTCGTGTTCGGAAAGAGCAGGGTGCACATCTAGACTGATCATTCAGATTTATATGTAACTCCGATAGGTCGAATGCATTGTATGTTTCTTCGTAAAGGTTACGACCAATTTCCTTCCTTAACCTTGCCCTATACGACCATATGCTCTGTTAATGACTAAATAGTCGTTAAGATGTGAATCCCTAAATTTCCTTTTATCTGACTACTGGTTACGGTTTCCCGGTTAGAGCATCGCTTTATAATGTTCAACGTTTAAGGTTATAAAAGTAGACACTGGCCTCTGAACAGTAATATCTCCGTGATAAGTACCTGTTGCGGAATGTAAGAGATACGATGTGCATAGTGCAACCATAGCATAATGAATGATAGAACGTTCGCTACTGATGTGTACACTTTACATGGACATAGGGACTTACATTCGTCGTGCAATTCACTAAATGTGCAGATAATTAAAAAAATTTTAGAATCGTCATTGTGGTTATTTTTTTCAGATAATAGTTGTAGTCACTCATTGATCCAATATCGCGTGCTGTTATTACTTATTGCTTATATAATTAATTTGTTCAATGTTTACCTCAACCGGAAAAATGGAACCCTTAACGTATAGGTTCCATTTTGTTGTCCGTCTGCTTGCAAAGACCTCTTTTCCTTCTCTTGGGGTGGGGGAGGGGGGTTAAGGAAATTAAGCTTTTACGGCGAAGCAATCAAGACTATCACTTTTCCGGTTTTTTCCAAGTAGAGTCGATAGCTTGCACCTATGCTGTACTCGTACATACTGGTTACAGAGAGAAACAGCTTGATTTCCCTTTTGAGGATTGTGCAATTTTAGCAAACAATGTTGCAGGTCCAGTTGAGGCGGGAAGCGATAAGCATTCCGTTAGCAGTGGCTACCGTTACGTAAGTTACGTAAACTACAGACATGCATCACTTGTGACTTTGACTCGCTATGCTGGTATGCGAAGGATTTCAACACTGGAGCACCGGGTTGGGTTTTGAATCGCGTAGGCTACGACCGCGCGCCTAATTATACCAAGTACTTGTCGCCAAGGGCTTTAGTTTCATACAAATAAACGCACATCTCCAACTTCTTCTTGTATGTTTTATACGTTTTTTTAGGGAAACCCGAAACAAGCAGCTTTATAAGGCATAGTTTCACGTGTGTAAGTCCCACCCTTATTGCTCTCACTTCCTTGTTCCAGTAAGTGTTAAAAATGTTAGAAAATGCATGTACAAAATGACCTGTGTTCACACTATACCCACGTGGGCCAAGTTAAAAGAATTGTGGAGTTTTATACTACTACGTAAACAGGTTGTATATCACTGTCATGGCTGGCATCACAATGTTATTAAATTGTCTATAAGACATGATGCGCCCTTGTACATAGTACCTGTCAACTCCGAGTCGGGTTGGAGTTGCCCTTCTGACAATTTCATCAAACAATAGTGTTCCATGAACCGCTTTCACACCTTATTGCTCAACATTCCGCGAGAAAACTTGGGATTTGCGTGTCAAGAATGACAACATATTATAGAGATCATTGAGTCTTACATTGAGTGTTTTGAATTTCAATGTTTTGTCTTGTTTTATTCTGTTGACCATCTCTTCATATTTTGACATTGTAACGTCTTTCACAGATACTAAAAATTGCGCCCTGTTTTACATTCTTATTCCTTTAGCACGTACAGTTTTCCACTTTGTTCTTCTAGCGCATAATTAACTTGCCTTATATCCCAAAGTACATACCCTTTTACTATGCTCCGTGTTTTGTATTTTCCATTTACTATTGTTATTTAGTGAAGTTCAATCTTGTTAGTCATCACACAATGGCAATGAAAAATGGTTTCATATTCATAAGTAACTCGTACATGTTATATCGCCCTAAGATTTGTTAATCCCATTCTACTCTTGATGTAACTGTGTACTTCGTCCGTAACACGTCTTGGGCGTAGTACTGAAGATACGAAACCAGTGATTAACGGCTGTTGTACTTGACCTGTTGATAGTGTGTGTGGAGATTGAGGACCAATATACTGACCATGTATTTGTATTGCTTTAGGGCATCTCTCTGCGTCTCACTTTTTCATTTGTGAAATTATCAGTAATCAATCTGAGTTGAAGTAATGACTGAGGCATTTTAAAATACAATAAGACGATCTACCAAAACCTCGGTGAAAGTCACTTTCGTACCTGTGAAAAAGTAACTATTGAATTATTACACAGTTACAAAACTCAGCATTCTACTCAGAGGAATGAATTGTCCTGCTGACAATAGGAAAAGTTTTCACATATCAATAACTCATTGTATACTATAAGGAATTTTTTGAATTATGGTAAGTAGTCAGTTACAAAATTGTGTGTGTAGTGTCCATCCATATAAACGTGCATTCGTATGTGTGTATAATTTCAGTGCAAATGACAAGTTGCACACTAATTATCATCATGAATATGAGTTGTAGAAGACAGAACTAATAAATGTATCATCGACTTTTTCTTCTTCTAAGTCTTTCAAAGGTTAGGCAAAATTTGAGTGACATCTGTAAATAGAGAACCACCAAAAGAGAATTATTGTGTAATTAACAATGTTGTAGTTACGATAATGCATTTTGTGTGTCTTGTTTCAGATCTTGGGATAAGGAACTAACGAGGGCGAAAGAGAAAGGGAAGAAGCCAAACTTTGCAAGAGCGCTGTTCAGCGTGTTCTGGTTTATGGGTTCCTGGGTTGGCGTATTCATGTTCATAGAACATGTTATTGTGAGGTATGTGATCTAGTCGGTTAGATTGTGATAATTACAGGGACATAATTCTCTTCTCATAGTTCACAGAAGTATACTGATTTTTAAGTATGATTTTTACTGTTTGTTTATTGCTAAAGCAACTTCAGATATTACACATGCAAATATACACACAACCTTAAACTCCTGTTTCAAGCTTTGGCTTAGTTTGGTTTGATTGAGAATAGCAGCTGTATTTATATCAGTGTATTTGCGTTTTGACCATACCGTTCTAAATCAGAAAACACAAAATTTCAGTCTCAATTAATAAAACAATGACAACCATAAACGGTAATTACCCCGTCTAAAAATTACTTAAGGGTATGGACCAGTCCTTCATCAAAAACTATAATAATGATATACGTCCAACAAATAAAGTTGCATTGGCAGCAACTTTATATGACCAATGTAACTCACAATATTGTCAGATAATATTGTAGTACTTTGGAAGTTAGCAAAAGAGTACTTCACCGTACATACCACATCTGGGAGACTATTTCGGTCTTCGACTTCGCTTTCTTAGGTTTGTGTTGTGTCCGCCATCTAGATATGGTGACTTACAGATAGCGTAGCTCCGTTTCCTAAGAATGTTTCTCACTATCTTATTGATACGAATCTTGACTGTGCTGCACCTGTTCACAGTACGGTGTCTACTCTGGATATCTCACAGTGGTAATTGCTTGACGCAACTGATGCACAATTGAACTGCTATGTTAACAAGAGTGAAAGCCTTAAAATGAGCTTCACTAAAACGGTAACACGAGGTCGTTGGACACCATTTCCTTAGGTTACTTTGACGCTCCTAAGAAAGTGAACACTGTATGGTCAAAATGGTCCATAAACACACACTTTCACATAAAAAACACTATCCAAGTAATCAGCACTTAGTATGATCTCATTTTGCTACTTTTGCACTTTTAATCATTGGGGAACGCATCCACAAAGTTATCTAGCAATATCAAAAGACAAAGGTTTTCAGTAATACTAAAGTCTCTAGTGAGGCTAAATAAGCAATAAACAAAATGAGCAGTTTTCATGTATCTGGAACTAGCATAAAATTCGTCCTCTGGTCCGTCCTAGATAAAATGGACTCAGATTGGTGCTTTAGCTGGCAAGTCCAGCGAATCTCTTACTTCCTTTGAACCACAGAGCAATGATCCTGATTCGTTTAAGACAAGAATTATCTCGCCAATACTGAAATGACATACTCTAAACTATTGGCACGTTTCGACACAATCTGTATCGAACGACGTGGTCTGAGACCAAACACGCAAGAGCCACAAATCTTCACATCATTTCCGTGAATTTCACCGCTATTACACGAAACAAATAGATAATGTTCTCGAAGTAGTTAAGTCTACATACGACAATTTGTGGCACACAATGTGCCGTAACCCCCACTACAATAAACCAACCTGTGACGGCGTTGTTTGTATCCTACTAAGCGACGTCATACTCTCTCTTCGTAGGCCCTCACTTCTGTATCAACAGACGTACGCTGCCCCGTGCAATGCACGGTTGAATGTATTTTTCCACACTGCTGATTCCCCCTCCCCCTTCTTCATCCACTCGGAAATGGAGAGACGGAAAAATGATTGGCTGTACGCCTCTACTGGCCATAATCCCGCAAACTTTGTCCTTAGTCTTCATGCAGTATGAATACTGGAGCAGCGGAAGCCTTCAGCAGTTTCTCTCACTTGTTGGTTTCGCAAAAAATCAACATTTTTCCTCCAAGGTCTCCTATCTATTAACTCACGGACCATTTCGAACCAGCGGTAAGAAATCTAGCAGTACGCTTCTGAGTTGCTTCATCTTCTTTGAAGCCCACATCGTGGTTTTCTAGGCCTTCAAGCAGTATTCAAGAATGGGTCGCACAAATAATGTGCCGCTTCTACATTTGTGGCACAAATTGAGGAAAAGAATACATACTAGTTTGTGATGTGTGCACAGCGGCGTTTACATCTGTTCACCTATGACTGGTTGTTGAAAATGGTGCAAAACGTTCTACAGGAACTTGGAAACATGCATTCAGTGTATAGTACAGCAGACTAGCACAGGAAAGTAAGGCATTACTAGCCAATTGAAGGCTCCTAGATTCAAACATCGGCCTTAATCTGAGGAAGAAATTTCTGAGAACGTAAGTTTGCAACATAGAATTGGACGGAAGTGAATTACTGGCAGTGGGAAAACTGGAAATGAAGAGAATCAAAGTATCGAGGTGTGGTCTATAGGAAAATGCTGAAAACTAGGTGGACTAGTAAGAAAAAGAATGAAGTTCTTAGCAGAATCGGCGAAGAGAGTGGAGCACGTTCAGAAGAAGGTACAATGTGATAGGACATGTCCTAAGACATTCAGGAATAACTATGGTGATACTTTGCGGAACTGTAAAGGGTAAAAACTAAAGGGGAATATGGAGATAGAATATATGCAACAAATAATTGAAGGACATCGGTGAAAGTGCTACTCTGAGATAGAGATTGTTACAGGGGAGGAAATCACGGCGAACAGCATGAAGACATTTAAATGACTGATGGTCCAAAAGCTCTCCGAAAGTGCACAGAAAACATTTGGGACAGATGTCATTACAATTGGCAGAAATTATCACCATCGATAGAAACATACTGGAAGCTAGGTCGTTCAAGCTACAAAAGTCTGGCCAAATTCGCTCAGTAGATTTTGAAAAGGTGTTGCTCCACGTGGAAGTAAATTTATGCATAAACTCCACTCAACTTCTCCTTGCGATGAACTCTTTGAAGACGACAGTGTGGAGTCTGACGGAGAAGCAATTACACTCTCATCATATACCCGGATAAGCAATGAGGCGAAATGATTTGAAGTCAGAGTTCAGTTCTGTCAGTGGATTACGTTGTTGATCATGTAGTGAAACTGGCGGTCATCACTTAGAATAGTAGCTATAAGAGTAAATTGTAAGTCAATAAAAACACAAGTAATACTTTCCAACCATTAGTTTATCTCGAATTACTCAGCTCAGAAACCTGTATAATCTTATAGCATTGACAATAAATGCTAGGAACTCGTTGTACAAGTTTACCTTAATCTGATTAAAATGAGTAGGGCCTGTAGCTTCTATTACACTCGGCGTGCCATCTTCTGTAGGAGTACTTGATTAATCATCGTCCTTAACCGTGCCCTCTGTAATTGTTTCCACGTGTCTGATACCGCAAAGCAGTTGTTCACTTCGTTCGATACTGTCCACCAGCTAACATTTCAGCGCAACCTGTAATTAGTTCACTATCAGTGTTGGATGTTTCTCCTGTTGTCTTCCGTAAGCCTGATAAACATTGCATGCGTAACATTGGAAATTACCATAATTTGTACTTCCCAGTTTTTCCTCCCTTTCGTCTACCAAGCTGTCTGAAAACCTGTGATTAAATTTCGAAAACATACACCGCAAGCCAGATAATCTTTTGAGCTGCTGAGTCAGAGCAACTAGAAAACAGCAGAAATGTACAGAATTACCGGTCGACATCACTAAATTCCGTCTTATAACGAATTTTAGAGTGTAGGAAAGGTTTCCCAGGAAGAGTGGCCAATATTCAAGGACATGAAAGGAGCGAAAATCTAGTTAACTTGGGCTCTAGATTGTATGTCTTAAGAGCCATAGTTCTAGCTACAGTGCAAAAGATGTTTCACAGTGGCGAAGATGTAATGCTCGTAGCCCTTAAGTCATGCGTTTTAGAGCACGTGTTTACTTGAGTTTCTTTTTACTTCGAATGACAGTTCCCTTCATCCCTGAATATTGGCATCTCATTAATGGAGGACTCTGGTGCCGCGGCGTTGTGGCTCAGAACGATTCGTTTTTCAAAGCTGCCGACATTCTCTAAACGGCCATCCGTTTCACTAACTCTAGTCAACAAGCAAAAACGTGCGTTACGCAAAATGCCAGTTATGACTACAGCTTAAGTCCATAGCAACGTTTGAGACACGACCTCCAGATGCAATGTATGCACAGTCTTTTACGCATCTTCTCAAATACCCGTTGTACAATGAGACAGACAAGTAAATTCCCACGAACAAGCTAATCTTCAGGTTCTATTGAGATTTGATACTCCGACTTCGTAAGATGCGTTCGGAAACAATCCACAAGACTTAGGACAATCACGCTGGCCGTGTTACACGACGTACCCTCGCAATTCAAAGATGAGGGTATCTTATGAAGGTGCTCATGGTCATAACTATCGAAATAGAACGCTGCACTGTTGTTTTGAAATCACCTACTTCAGCCTACAAGAGATTCAGTGTCCGACCAGACTGGCAATACATAGCGAATGAGCATCGGATAATACATATTATCCAAACATGATTACCGGAAATAAGGCCCCGTTAGCTCGTCTTCTACAATGCCACCCCTACAACTTACACTATGTGATCAAAAGTATCCGGACACCCTGAAAAAACATGTTTTTCATATTAGGTGCATTGTGCTGCCACCTACTGCCCGGTACTCCATATCAGCGACCTCAGTATTCATTAGACTCGCGAGAGAGCAGAATGGGGCGCTCTGCAGAACTCAAGGACTTCGAACATGGCCAGGTGATTGGGTGTCACTTGTCATACGTCTGTACGCGAGATTTTCACTCCTAAACATCGCTAGGTCCACTGTTTCCGATGCGATAATGAAGTAGAAATGTGAAGGGACTCGTACAGCGCAAAAGCGTACAGGTCGACCTCGTCTGTTGACTGGCAGACCGCCACAGTTGAAGACAGTCGTAATGTGTAGTAGGCAGGCATCTATCCAGACCATCACAGGAATTCCAAACTACATAAGGATTCTCTGCAAGTGCTAGGACAGTTACGCAGGAGGTGAGAAAACTTCGATTTCAGGGTCGAGCGGCTGCTCACGCCAAACGACGCCCCGCTTAGTGTAAGGAGCGCAAATACTGGGCGATAGAACAGTGGAAAAACGTGTGGAGTGACGAATCACGCCACACAATATGGCGATCCAATGGCAGATGGCAGGGTGTGGGTGTGGCGAATGCCCGGTGAACGTCATGTGCTAGTCAGTGTTTGTAGTGCCAACAGTACGAGCAAAATTCGGAGGCGGTGGTGTTACGATATCACAGCACAGGCCTACATCGATGTTTTAAGCATCTTCTAGCTTCCCACTGTTGAACAGCAATTGGGAGATGGCGACTGCATATTTCAACACGATCGAGCACCTGTTCATAATGCACGGTCTGTGGCGGAGTGGTTACACGACAGTGACATCCTTGTAATGGACTGGCCTGGAGAGAGTCCTGAGATGAATCTCACAGAACACCTTTAGGATGTTTTGTAACGCAGACTTCGTGCCAGGCCTCACCGACCGACATTGATATCTCTCCTCAGTGCAGCACTTCGTGAAGAATAGGCTGTCATTCCCCAAGAAATCTTCCAGCACCTGATTGAACGTATGCCTGCGAGAGTGGTAGCTGTCATCAAGGCTAAGGGTGGGCCAACACCATACTGAATTCCAGCATTACCGATGGATGGCGCCACGAATTTGCCATTTTCAGCCAGGTGTCCGGATACTTTTGATCACATAGTGTTTATATTGCTGGTGATCTGAGACAAGGGTAGAGCATGGATTTTCATCGCTTCAGACATAGCTATGAAGACAATTAAAAGTAAATCATTGTTGAAAGTTGCTTAATTTTTCATTAAAAAAACTGTAGGAATTCAGTTCTGCAGTACAGCGCTGGAGAATCTATTGACAGAACTCAACTGGGCTTGAAAATTATTTGGTCTCATTGCTTGGACACATTGCTTTATCTTCAATAACGAGTCATGAACTACTCAATGCCACAGGCAGTTCTTTGTCATGAAACATAAGAAGTTTACGGATATGTGTCTCACCTTCAGTGCTTATTCAAGAACTTGTAGTTGCTGAAAAAATCATTTCATACTATTAGTTCTTTCTACGTTGTGCTGAATAATTCAAAAGGGAGTTCCAGGGTTCATCCTTGGGTTCACTCCCATTCCTTTTATATGTGAATGACCTACTTAGCAGTCAACAAGCAAAAATGGTACTTCTTCAAACGGTACTGCTGTTCTAATAAATTCCGTAAGAGAGAAAGCAACAGAAAATGTTTCCCAGAGAATTAAGTGGTTCGGCGAAAATGGACTCTGCCTGAATTTTAAAAAATACCTCACTCAGTTCCGTACAACAAGTGCTCATACCAATAACTGATGAGGGACATGAGCAGAAGTCAATAAGTAGGGCAGAATGCTCTAAACGTATGGGTGTACATATCGAGGGAAACTTGAACTGGAAGACGCATGCTCCCGATCTTCTCAAGCAGTTAAGCTGAAAGAAAAAGGAACAGTGAAATAACAGAAAAGAATTGTTACCCAATTGCAGCTGAAAAGTAACCAAAGCCATCAGCTTACACGGACGACAGACTAAAGATTACTCTTTAAATGACTTACCTGTTATGAATTACGATAGGGGGCACAGATATAAGTGTAATTCTGAAAAGTCGAAGTTGCAAAAAGGGTGAGGAAATAGGAAAAGAGTAATAATTGCATTTTATTTTCTCTTCGGTGAGCGTGAAAACATAGACCAGCAGTTTTCATCACAGATAAAAACGAAAACGTTTTGGTTCGGGTAGTTGATGGATATTTCGAGCAAGAACCTCGCATCATATACTATCCTCCTGAGTTAACAAGCAACTGTATGTATGAGGCATTTTCAGACGCAATTAGAGCATGTTGGCTTTGAATCTCGTCAGAAACGTGCTTGGAGCCGCAACTTCTATCATCTTTGTCTTTCGGACTCTTTAACGCAAAATCTTCATCGTAGGTAGTCCCTAAAATAGTCAGGCGTAGAGATTTCGGGAGATCTTCAGTGCCTTTAAGGATTCTTCGTAATCGATCTGCTTTTCAGCTCCTTGATAATACTACAGCAAACATGTCTGTGTTGCTGCTTTGTTCACCTAAGACACCATTTTAAACTTCGGAACGTTGCATTCTGCGTGAGGCTCGGCAAATTGTCGGCACGTGACCAATGATGATAGGAGCGCCGAGTGGAGCGTTGATGAAACATATAACTATGCATAAACCTGCTAGGATTCTATCACACAATAAATTCGACCAGGATAGTGGCCGTATACTTAGAGCTGTCTGTAAGTGTGCTCTCGATGTTACGAGACTTCAAGAAAATTCGCAGTGTCTTTTATGTTCCAACGCGAGAAATTGCACTGCTGGCATTGCATATGTCGACACGGTCTCTGGCAGCATGACATTACCATGACGTATATCGGCCAATCACAGACCGGTTAATGCCTTCGTAACGCCATCATTGAAGCAGATATGGTAGTTTTTCCTGAAGGAAGATGAAAGAAGTTACCATCAAAAGCTCAAGTTTTTACTTTAGTTTGCTGTGGCTGGACGACTAGGCACATTTTATACAAAGATTTTGTCTCCAGAAACTTACTTCCAATTCCCCGTTTGTTACACCGCTGTAAATAAACTGAAAGTCAGAAGTCATGGTCTAGCAATATGCATTTCTACAGGTGCCGGTAGTATCAAGTACCCAAGGTATAAAAACGGCAGTGGATTGGCGGAGCTGTCATTTGTACTCAAGTGACTCATGTGAAAAGGTTTCCAATGTAATTATGGTAGCACGACGAGAATTAAGACTTAGAACACGGAATGATAGTTGTCATTCGGAAATCATTAGGGTATTCAATATTCCGAGATCCATAGTGTCAGAAGTATGCCGAGAATACAAAATTTCAGGTATTACTTCTCACCACGGACAGTTTCCTAGTTTGGACGACTGATCTTCACCAGGATCAATCTCGAATGAAACACAGGCACAGAATGTGAGGGAGGCAAATTGCGCTCGCGGTTTAATCACTTAGATCTCCAGAAATCAAAAGGTTAACCAAGTGTGCCGATGACAGCAGCGCCTCCAGTCACCCATTGGATGGGGGAAGTACCCACTGTGAATGGGGCAGGGAATCCTGAACGAAGTAACCACGTTCCAAAGAGCAACGGCTGTTTCTCACGAGCCACCATCTTACGGGTTTTTAAGTACGGAAATGACTAACGCCAGCGAATCCAGTCCTTAAGTACAGTGAGTCCTACAATGGGGGATTTTATTAAGAGTTTTCCTTGCTCAAACCAGCGAGATTAAACATGTAAAACTCGACCACAAACTTAAATTTAATCTAGAGTAATTAACGCATCAGCCTTCGAATCATGACTACAATTCAATTTTTATTATTTAAATTATACTCCCCATTTTGACCACCAAGCGTAAACCTAGCGCTGTGGCTGCAAGAGAAACGTTTAGAAATGTTGTCATATGTAATGGATTAGGAACAGCGCGTGAGCAGAAACGGAAAAACAAATGAGAAGTGCATGATGTTGATTTTGCTATTAAACGTCGCTTACACAGTTTGTTCATACTGAACAAAGGAGACGTCGAGATGGAGTGCCCTGCCACACTTGTTCCTGGTCGTCAAAATTGGAACTACGTTTTTCCACCGTAAATTGGGTCTGCATTAACGCATTAGCATATGTACCAAGTTTCGTTGCCATTAGATAATTATAACCTACCCTAGACTTCACTGAGCAGCTGCATTTTAATTACAGCCACCAGACTTACGTCAATGTCTTCCACACTACTAATAAACGTTTGGGTGAGTAATAGTGAAACGCCGTTAGCAAAAACCTCGAAAATTTCTAGACAAATTCACTTCAGATTTTAAACGATACTCAAATATTCAGACAGGCATAGACTGTATATTTCTTTAAGCAACTTGGTACCGGTTTTCTGTTAAAACTGATCGTGAGAAAGAAAATGCTCTGCTGTAAAAAATGTGCAGTATTGTTTCTTTTTTCACAGTTAGTTTTAACTACTATAGTGGAGCATTTAAACCATTAGAGGGGGGGGGGGGGGGAGATCAGTGCTTAACGTGCCGTCGTCAACGAAGTCATTAGAGACGGAGCACTAGCTCAGAGTAGGGAAGGATGGAGAAGGAAAAAGAGGCCGTGCCCTTCCAGAGGAACTTTCCCGTCATTTGCCTGAAACGATTTAGGAAAATCGCGGAAATTAAACAGTTAGGTAAATTGTTTCGGCCACTTATATTTCTTACTCATTAAATATATTTTCAAACATTAATTGTATTAACAATAATGTTCTGGTTTGTTTTCTTCCTCGCAGATTGTTTTCACAGACAATAAGGAAGTTGTATTTCTGGCTTATCGGGTTACGATAGGAATACCACTAAAGAATCTGAATTTGCAATAACAATAAACTTGACCTAAATTCAGAGGAGAGGGGGGAGGAGATGTGGTGGTCAGAGCAGTGGGAGGAAATGGACGTGGTGGTGGTGGTGGTGGTGGTGGTGGTGGTGGTGGTGGTGGTGGTGGTTGTTGTTGTTGGAGAGGGGGGGACAGGAGAAGATGGAAAGAGGGAGAGTAGATTACCACATACATCCAATCCCTCACACATTAGAAACGTACGTCCTTTTTACTTAGTTTTCCATTTAACCGGACTGAATCACGGCAACGTTTGACTGGGTGACTGGGTACAGATAGTAATTGTTTAAAAAGAACTTGTAAACATGAAAGGCTATTTGTATTTACCGATATAAACAATTTTCTTTCCCCTGTGTACACGATACAGAAACGTTCAATATGCGGAAACAGAAAAGAAATTGCAGTCGAGGTCTGCGTTGGCCGTGATCAGCTTCCACTTAGCCCCTGTTGCGTTGATATCGCTAGCAGTGACCCTTCACGCCGGTGTGACCCATGGCGTGTGTGGTGTGCAGTCGTCCACTTATTCAAGCACTGACGTACCCTGCTGCCGACTCTGTTCACTTGTTCATCGCTAAGTGCTGCCAAGGACGAGATGAAACACAGCACGTGTGGCTGACCAAATAAAGTGAGCTGTGGCTCTTCACCTCGTCCAGGAGAAATGAATTTTAGTACCAGATGCTTCAAATGTGTAAACACGAATAGTTCTTTGGGAAAAGTGATTGATCCGCTTCTTTCTTCATGCTAATGATCGCCGTATTTCAATTCTTATGCACTTCGGAATCCTTCTCCTAGTTTCACAAGGAGATCTGAACAAAATGAATATATCTATTTGCCGGATTGGGCCACGTACCAGGATCCGTGACCATGATACAGTGGTCTAGGATAGTGCTCCGTCTTATACTTAATGGAGTATAAAACCAGCGGCAAATGCTCCTGCAGATTACAACAAAGGCGAAAACGCTCCTCTGCAAAAGACTGTGATAAAATAGTCGGGAATCAGCTACCTAAGTCATTGTTTCTTCTTCACCAAAAATATTGATATTCTAATATATTCGCGCTCTTCTGACACAGAACATTCTAAATCCTATCACCCAGTCTCTCTTTATAGTTAAGCCTTCGTATTCAGCATCTCCCTCCCACTGCTACTGTCCATCTGTCTTTCCCCTGCAGTTTTCTTTTTCCACCATTGGCACTTTCTCCAGTCAGTCTCTTCCATTGTCACGGTCTTCATCCCTTTCTCTCGCTCTTCCTCACCAGTCTCCTCCTCCGCGACTTTCTCTGTCTGTCCCACAGCCATAGTCCTTGTCTCATTATTTTTGTCACCTACTACCCCTGTCTCATTCTTGCTTAGTCTGCTTGTTCTCCCTTCAACCATCACTGTCTTGTCTCCTCACTGGCCCTAGGAAGTGTGTGCTAGTAGATTTGATCCCTAAAATGGGAAAAACACGTGGGTATAGAGACACTGAAAAAGTGGGTGAGCCTTTAACACGTGGATACTGGGCGATGGAGTAAAATTGACAAAAGTGGACTGCTCCCTCCTCCAAACCGGCGATTGGCGGACAGGTAAGCTCCTCTCTCTCGCTACCACTGTCTGCTCTTGTAGCTTTCATTTTTCTCCTAAACCCACCTGTTTTCTCCTTCCCTCCCACTCCAACAGTCCACCATGGAGTGATGACCATGGACATTACTGTGGTAGGGTAGCTCTGAGTGCCTTAACGATGTACCCCAGGTGCAACCACAACGAAGGGCTATCTGTCGAGAGGCCTGACAAACGTGTTGTTTCTCAAGAGCAGCAGCAGCAGCTTTTTCAGTAGTGGACGAGTAACAGATTTAGCCTTGTAACATCAGCCAACAGTTCCTTGCTGTGCTAGTGCTGCGAACAGCTGAGAGTAAAACGAAACTATAGCCATTTTTTCCAAGGGCATGTAGCTCTACTGTATGGTTGTATGATTAAGGTATCATCTTGGGTAAAATATTCCGGTGGTAAAATAGTCACCCATTTGGAACACCGGGCTTGGACTACCCATGATATCAGGAAAAACAAAACTGGCAATCTGTGCATCGGAGCGTGGAATGTTAGATCATTTAACTGGGAAGGTAGGTTAGAAAATTTAAAAAGGGAAACCGATAGGTTGAAGTTACAGTGCGTATTAATGATGTCCAGGAGAAGGTTCAACGGGACTTACGGTTAGGCGAGTGTAGGGGCATAAATGAAATCAAATAAGGATAATGCAGGAGTAGGTTTAATCTCCATGTGCAAAAGGCAATGTCCTCACTTGACGGGCTCATCATCGCCCAGCTCAAACCTCTAAGGATAGAAACTTGAGATCTGAAGGTGTGGATTTTACAATGTAGGCGTCGTTTACAGAGCGCTCTTCCAGAGTTCTAACCCTAAGAGGATGAAATAAGGGATGAAGTGTTTTTTAAAAAATATCGCTATTAAGGCAATTTTGAAGCTAGATCTACGGAATTTATTTGGTTTCTCGGTCAGAAATAAAGAAATACGTGTTTCAGAATGACTGGAAATTTAAACCTGTGGGGTGAAATAGTGGGTGAAAGCTTTTTAAAATATATCATTATTAAAGAACTTCTGAAATATTTTTAAAGTGACGTATATGAACACTAGCACTTGACTTTTCGGTTATAAACAAAGAAGTACACATTTCAGTGTTTTTTAAAATTGAACCCTTAAGGGTGTGAAATAGCGGATGAGATTCTTATGAAAATATTTTATTACGAAAATATTTTATTATGTAAGCATTTTTAAAGCTAAATCTACGAAATAAGTAATTTCGGCTTCAGAGGTATGTAAAAATAAGTGCGTGTTTCGCTGTTATTTAAAAATTCAAGCCCTATGGGGGGGGGGGGGGGGGGGGTGAAAGCTTTTACGAGAATATTTCATTGCGAAAACATTTTTAAAGCTAAATCTTTGAAAATTGATGTTTGGCTTCTCGGTTTGAGATGAAAAAATTCGTGTTTCACTGTTTTTGGAAATTAAACCCCCAAGGGGGTAAAATAGGGCAGACTGATTCACTGACTAACCATCGCCCAGCCCAAACTGCTAGCGACAGAAAATGGAAGTTCAGAGAGTGTGTGGACCTTATACTGTAAGTATCGCTTAGGAAGGAATTGTCCAAAATTCCACTCCAAAGGAGGTGAAACAGGGGATGAAGGTTTTTTGAAAATATGTCGCTGTTAAAGGAATTTTGAAGATGGAACTACGGCAACTGGTATTTGGTTTCTCATTAGCTTCTCGGTTTGGTATAAAGAATTGTTACAGGATGAAATTTGCTATGGAAAAAATCACCACAAGAGCGCGAAAAGCATGATTAACAAGTATTTTGGACTCCAACTACAACAGCTTTTTAGTCAGAAGTACATTCGAAAAGTCCATGCTTATATGGCCTGAATTAGCATAAAAAGACAACGCTTATATGGTCTTAATTAGCATGGAAAGCTTAAAAGTTGTTGCAATTAGTGAACAACATAAAAATTAGATAAAACAAAAACAAACAATCTCTGCAGGCCATACAGTCTACGCGAGCGAAGCATTTGGCTCTAAGTTAGTAAATGAATAAGAAAGTGAATGCGGGTAAGCTACTATGAACAGCACACTGAACGCATTATCATAGCCAAGAGAGACACGTAGCCAACACCTACCACAGTACTAAAAGTTGATACGCCAATCAGCTTCGCTGATGAAGATATTGATTAAATGTATGATGAAATAAAAGAAATTAGTGGGTTACGGGAGACGAAAATTTAATTATGATGGGGCACTGGAATTCAATAGAAGGAAAATGGAGAGAAGGAAAACTAGTAGGTGAATGTGGAATTGGGGGAGGGGGGAGTAAGGAATGAAAGAGGTAGACACCTGGTAGAATTTTGCACAGAGCATAATTTAATCATCGTAGTACTTGGCTTTAAGAATCATGACAGATGTTTATAAACGTTAAAATGACCTGGAAACAGGGAAGTTTTCAGACTGAATGCATAATGGTAAGATAGAGATTTCGGATGCTGCAAATGAAGCAGACGAAAGAGAATACAAACATCTAAAAAATCAAATTCCGTCAGAACTACTGACAGCCTTGGGAGAGCCAGCCACGACAAAACTCTTTAACGTGGTTTGCAAGATGACACAGGCGAAATACCCCCAGAATTCAAGAAGCATTTAATAAGTCCAATTCCAAATAAAACAGGTGCTAAGAGATGTGAATGTATCAGTTCAGTAAGTAATAGCTGCAAAAAAATAGATACACAATTATTTATAGAAGAATGGAAGAAGTGATCGAAAAAGATCTCGGGAAGATCAATTTGGATACTGGACAAATGTAGGAACACGGGAGGCAAAACTGACCCTACGACTTACTGTGGCATTCATAGACTTAGAGAAATGTTTTAACAGTGTCGACTGGAATACACTCTTCGAAATTTTGAAGGTAGCGGTGATAAAACAGCGAAAGGTTATACACAGCTTGTACAGAAATCAGACATCAGTTAAAAGAACAGAGGCGTGAAGGAGAAGCAGTGGTTGAGAAGGGTAACACAGGATTGTAGCCTGTTCCCGATGTTATTCAATTTATATACTGAACAAGCAGTAGAGAAAACCAAAGAGAAATTTGGGGTAGGAGTTAATGTTGAGGAAAACGAAATAAAAACATTGTGGTTTGCCGATGACATCGTATTTGTCAGTAACAGCAAAGAACTTGGAACAGCAGTGTCTTGGAAGCAGGATGTAAGATGATCATCAAAAAGCAACCCAAGGATGACAGAATGTAGTCGAATTAAACCAAATCATGCTCAGGAAATTAATTAGGATACGGGACACTTAAAGTAGTAGATGAGTTTTGTTATTTGGACAGCAAAATAACTGATGACGGCCGAAGTAGAGGGGATGTTAAGTGCAGACTAGCAGTGGCAAGAAAAGCGTTTCTGACGAACAGAAATTTAACATTGAATATTGATTTACGTGAAGTATTTTCTGAATGTATTTGTATGTAGTGTATGTATGGAAGTGAAACGTTCACGATGAATCGTTCAGACAATAAGGGAATAGAAACTTTTAAAATGTGCTACAGAAGGATGCTGAAGATTAGATGGATAGATCACCTAACTAACGGGGAGGTAGAGAACAGAGTTAAGGAAAAAGAAATTTGTAACACAGCCTGCCTAGAAGAATGGATCGGTTGATAAGAAACACTTAGATTTCAAGAGATCACCAGTGTAGTACTGTAGCGAAGTGTGGGAGGGGGTAAAAATCGTAGAGACAGATGAATACAGTAAGCGGATTCAGGAGGATGTAAGTTGCAGTTGGTACTCGGAGAAGAGGCGGCTTGCACAGGATAGAGTAGCATGGAGAGTTGTATCAAACCAGTCTTCAGACTGAAGACCACAACAGCAGTATTTAAGCCAGCAACTTAAACGTAGGGTAATTAATCCTATTTTGCTTGAATTACTAATGTAAAACTTCCGAGATGGTCGCTAGGTTTAGGCAGAAAAATGAACACAGTTCTTCGAATAGGGTCGTCTACAGGACGACAGAGTAAAGTCTAGCAGCCTAAAATATTTTGTACTGCTTTTGGCCTGGCTAATGTCTGTGTTTTTTAGAATAAGCAAGGGTTAATCATGTCGTGGTGCGTGTTTCTAGGACGATGCAGTCCGTGCTGCTGGCGAAGATCATAGAATTCTTCAGTCCGGGCTCCGACACGACCATCGAGGAGGCGTACGGGTACTCTGCGGGGCTGATAGGCGCCGTCTTGGTGCGCATCTTCTGCTGGCACCACTACTCCAAGGAGACGCAGTTCGTCGGCATGCGCATGAGGGTCGCCTGCTGCAGTCTCATCTACCGAAAGGTAATCCACGACATTTTACTTGATCCATAAAATTACACGAATTTGGCCGTAACTAAACTTTTGTCTGCTGCTAATATTTTGACTGTAAAACGTTCAGCCATCTTCGGAGCGAGTCTGAAAGAACAACGGTAAAAGTTTTTACTCCATTCCTGGAAGGGGATTGTACGTCCATTAAGAGCTTGTGGCTCTTTGCAGCCTGTGTTCTTAATTATTTCCTCTTTATTTCTTTTTGGTCTAGTGTGTTAGCGAAAAGAAAAGAAGGCTCTGTAGAAATTACATAATGGAATTTGTCGGAATTTTCATAGTCAAACGAAGTGAGGTACATTGGCAAATTGACCAGAGTGAAGTCTAGTTTTGCAAAAAAAGATTAAATTACTTGAAAGTAACCAGGGTAATTAAGAAAAACTGTGTGGTTTGACGGGAAATTGAAATATTTAACTCTGCTGCTAGCTATGTAAATAGTATCAAAACATTTCTCTTTTCATGGTCCAGTTATTTTTGGCATAAAAAGTTAAACTGGTGTAGAAACGGTGGAATTCCTTCATGCTGAAAAAATAAAATGAGATCGAAATATGATTTATCTATATTAATAATAATACTGTAGATATTTAAATGTATCTAATATTTTCTGAAAAAAGTGGAAAATAAGGACTGGGAAACTATGATTCTGTTTTGTGAAATAATTTGTCCGAAAGTTAAAAATAAAATATATTTTGTACGCCTCATTTGCTGAACATGATTTAGAGTTCATTCAAAGGCACGTTGAACGTGTCTTTGATCTATCTTATACCTTGCTCTGACATTTCACAAAACATTGGACTGAATTTTTTATTTTAATGTAGTTTAGGTTTAACTTAATTACTTATAATTAAGAAGAGTTTCTCTTTCTTCTAAATTATAGGTGATAAAGTACTATGTTTCTTGTACGTGAGTAGTGATTAGACACAGTTCCAGTTACGAAAAGATATAAATACTGGTAACATAAGTCAAGAATATGGCGACACAAAACTAAACATTGCACAAGGATAAAACAAACAAACATTGTGGTAACAGTGTATACATACATATTGAAGGCTGAGTTAGTATATTAATTTTAACACAAGATCGTAGTATCAAAATATAAGAGGAAAAAGTTAATGTACTTTGAAATTATGAAATTAACAATAGGGAAAGTAACAATAACGACGATGCACAATGAATGTAAATAAATATTGAGGGTTGAGGTACTTCTATATATTAGCATAAGAAATAGGCACTGGCAGCAATGCATGGAAAATTCTTTACTAGTTTTGCAGAACATGTATATGTTCCGGCTTGGTTTACATTGCCTTTTTCCTTAATTTGATATCTGTCGCTCTGTCAGTGTTTCCTGAAACCAGCTTGTGTGGTCCTGTCTTTATTATACACCAATAAGGCAGGTCAGGTGCACATGACAACATGGCAAATCATTGTGGAACAAAAACCACACAGGCAGTAGATACACGCTACAGTGATCCCTTTATGAATAATGTCGCTTCATAGTGTCTGGTAGACACGGAAATAATACCATTGTTAAGAGAGTTAACTACTACGTTTTCTCAAAGTTAAAACCATCAAGATTAATTAAACCATCCATCAAACGAATTTAAATACCCCTTGCAGTGTAGGAGTTTGAATTTACTCGCAGTAAATCCTTGCCTGTAGTAAGAAGTGACTGACAGCAGTTTTAGATGTAGTCAATTTTTTACGTTGACGACTCAGCTGTTATAAGGACACCTGTCAGTTTTAGTTCATTTAAAACCTCCCCCTCAAGCTTTCTTGTTTCCTTACTTACGGCCCTCTTCCAGGGTTTGACATCCACTTCACTAAATTTCCCAGAAGTGGAGGTCGTTTGGAGGAGGACACTCTGCGCAGTGATCTGCTGCGCCCTGCACCTTCCCAATACGAAACGGACGAGCAGTCTGCCAACAATCAGTGGCTGAAGAAGCCACAGGTTGCGGGTTGTAGAAAAGAACGATCCTCCTGTCCCTGAAATCAAGCTAGGAAAATCCTCACAGAACCGAAACCTCAAAGGTACAAGTCGGCAGCTAGTGGTCTCGCGGTCGCGGTCTTGCTTCCCGAGCACGGGGTCCCGGGTTCGATTCCCGGAGGGGTCAGGGATTTTCACCTGCCTCGAGATGACTGGGTGTTTGTGTTGTCCTCATTTCATCATCATTCATGAAAGTGGCGAGATTGGGCTGAGCGAAGGCTAGGAATTTGTACGGGCGCTGATAACCGCGCAGCTGAGCGCTCCACAAACCAATCATCTAAGGTACAAGAAGAAAAGTCGAAAGTTATACCGGGTTCTGCTGCTTCAGAGTATTCGGCCCCCTCCCTCCCACGACCATGCCCCGTCCCCATGAATATCGATGAAGAATCAGTCAGTTAGAACATAATCAGCAAACTACGATGATCGTCCAATAAATAACGTAAAATATTTTTTTCTCGGCCACTTTCGGTTCAAAAAACGTGGAATTTGCTATCAGACAACGTGGAATATTCCTGTTCCAGCCCTTAAGGTTTCATGAACTTCCGCTATCGTAGCCTTCAAAATGGTGTCTGTAACTGAGGTGCGTTCAAAGCGGAGACCTCTCACTAAGTTTCTTTTGGCGGAAAACAAGCGCATCGCAGATACTCGTAGGAGCTTGAAGAATGTCTGCGGAGACTGGCAGTGAACAAAACCACGGCAAGCAGTTCGGCGAGGCGACTATCAGCTGACAAAGGTCACTGAAATCTGTTCGATCTCCTCCAACCAGCCGGCCGCGCACAGCTGTGACTGCTGCGATGTTGTAATTGGTGGACACTCATTCATGGTGATCAATGGATCACAAATACCTCTTTGTTCCATGGGCGCTGATAACCGCGCAGTTGAGCGCCCTACATACCAAACATCACTTTTGCTCAACTAGACGTTTGTTGGCAGTGCTGACACACTCGGCCATCAGTTGGGGTATTCTCGCAATAATTCGTGTGTGTGAACTTAGACTCTCACTCCCGTAACGATTTATACATAGGCTCGGACATATCCCTTTAAGACCCACTGTTGTTACACGTAACACAGTGGAAATATGCTACCTGAAATTTGGTCCTAACATGAGAACGTAAGGTGGGGAATTGCTATAACATCGGTTAATAACGATATATTAAAAATAATTGAAGATGAAAATGACATGAAGAGAACACTACCTACTTTAAATGAGATTCAGATCAAAATAAACTGGTGATTTATTAGGAAAGTCCTTCATATACACAAGAAAGCCAACAGATCGACAGTACGAATCTAACATAATAGAAAATTACTGAGCACACAATGTGATGTCCATGGAAGAGCAATGGATACGAGCTGCACGGTCCCTAAATTATATGAGCAAACGCCACGACTCTGAGTTTTACTATTCAGTGGTTGGTTGTCCGAATTGAAGCGAAAAGAATATATCTTCTAACGGCAGTGCGGTGCCGTTGTAACCTTATAAAATGGTAAATCCCCCACCTGACGACCCGGTCTGCACAATACGCTCACCAATCTTTAGTCTCAATGGACGTGGAGACGTGGGTACGCAGGAGAGCTGCACGAGCCTGGAATCTGCGGATCGCGATAAGTCGACGGGACGACGTGCCAGCGCAGAACACGAGAATGATCACCCTTTCAGCGACCGAGCACGTTAAGCCGCCTCTAAGACGAACGAGTCAAGGGTCCTGCGATCACGTGTCCGTGTACGCGACTTTCCCGTTTGCACCGGTACGGCTTCAAACAACAGTCAGGTAACACGTTATTTACTTCTGTCCTCTAAAAGTTGGTCGCAAAAATTCGTCTGACGTAAAGAGGCAGTAGGTGTACCAGAACGTTATTTATACTAGTGACAATTTCAGACACACAAAACCAACGCGACGGGAACTCCACCAGATCCGGTTAACACAGCAGCTGGCCGGTCCTCTTCAAGAATACTGTGTTCTCTGTAGATGTTATCAGGCTGCGGGCCAGCCCTTAAGGTATCAAACCCGTTAGCCGGGCACCGGACAATACCGTACCCGCCGCAGCCACCACCACCACCACCACCACCACCACCACCACCACCTAAAATCCTGTCTTTCTTTGAGTGACACGAGAGTCCCGTAAGCCCACTCAGTGCCTCCTCCACACGAGTAAGCCTGGGACTTAACCGTCTGAGTGGCGAGGGGACTGCCCCGTTATTCCAAGTATTGTGTGCCTAGGCCGTTCCCAACTCCTGGGGAAACTAACTGCCATGGTCCCCCCCCCCCCCCCCCCCCCCTTGGCCGAAGCGACGTAAGTTTAGACATTACTCTGTATTTATTAACAAGTACAATACTAAAAACCAAGTACGGTAATCACAGTTAAATAAAGTGGAGAGAAATGTGTGTCCCGCATATCTCCAGTTGTGACAAGGAGTATGTAGTACTAGCTAACCGTCATACTGGAAGGAGGAAAGCCAGCCGGCTTGTAACCTTCCAACATGGGGTGCAGCACATTTCAGTATGGCGCATAGAATATTCTCAGCCATTGGTCTTACTTTTTCTCAGACTACCGTCTAATGTAACATGCACCACGCTGGTCCCCATGGAAAACCAACTGGCAAGCTTTCACCTCTAAAACAATTTTAAAACCTGTCAAGCATATTGCACGAGTGGTACTAGAACCCAGTACGTTGTCCTCGATGGTGAGTGTTCATCGGAGGTGAGGGTATCTGGAGTGCCCCAGGGAAGCGTGGTAGGTCCGCTGTTGTTTTCTATCTACATAAATGATCTTTCGGATAGGGTGGATAGCAATGTGCGGCTGTTTGCTAATGATGCTGTGGTGTACGGAAGGTGTCGTCGTTGAGTGACTGTAGGAGGATACAAGATGACTTGGACAGGATTTGTGATGGGTGTAAAGAATGGCAGCTAACTCTAAATATAGATAAATGCAAATTAATGCAGATGAATAGGAAAAAGAATCCCGTAATGTTTGAACACTCCATTAGGAGTGTAGCGCTTGACAAGTCACGTCGATTAAATATTTGGGCGTAACATTGCAGAGCGATATGAAGTGGAGCAAGCACGTAATGGCAGTTGTGAGGAAGGCGGGTAGTCCTCTTCGGTTCATTGGTAGAATTTTTGGAAGATGTGGTTCATCCGTAAAGGAGACCGCTTATAAAACACTAATACGGCTTATTATTGAGTACTGCTCGAGCGTTTGGGATTCCTATCACGTCGGATTGAGGGGGGACATAGAAGCAACTCAGAGGCGGGCTGCTAGATTTGTTACTGGTGGGTTTGATCATCACGCGAGTGTTACGGAAATGCTTCAGGAACTCGGGTGGGAGTCTCTAGAGGAAAGGAGGCGTTCTTTTCGTGAATCGCTACTGAGGAAATTTAGAGAACCAGCATTTGAGGTTGACTGCAGTACAATTTTACTGCGCCAACTTACATTTCGCGGAAAGACCACAAAGATAAGAGCTATTAGGGCTCGTACAGAGGCATATAAGCAGTCATTTTTCCCTCGTTCTGTTTGGGAGTGGAACAGGGAGAGAAGATGCTAGTTGTGGTACGAGGCACCCTCCGCCACGCACCGTATGGTGGATTCCGGAGTATGTATGTAGATGTAGATACTACTTGTAACCGCGATGTTGTCTTAGTTGATACTTGGTTGGGGAGACAACATCGCGGTGACAGGTACTCTACGGAAACCAGTTACAGATGTTCGCCACAGACATACTGTATACGGATGGTGTTAACTCCCTCAGCGTCCGTTAAGGCCTAAATATAGTCTACAAAAGCACCAAAACTGGTAGCTATACAGTAAATGACATCACACGGACGGCTGTAGGTGTTTTATTTCCTTACACAAATTTCTAATTGGCTTGGTTAATGGCAGCTGGCTCTAAATGTAGAAAAAATGTAAGATGATGCGGATGAATAGGAAAAACAAACCCATAACGATCGGATACAGCATTTGTAGTGTTCTGCATGACTCAGTCACGGCATTTAAATATCTTGGCGTAATGTTGCAAGGCGACATGAAATGGAGCGAGGATGAAAGTATTGTGGTAGGGAAGGCGAATGGTAGACGTCCGTTTATTGGGAGAATTTTGGGAAAGTGTGGTCCATCTGTAAAGGAGACCGTATGTAGGAAGCAAGTGCGACCTAGTCTTGAGTACTGATCGAGTGTTGGGAATCCGCAGCAGATCGGATGAAAGGAAGACATCGAAGCAATTCAGAGGCAAGTTTGTTATCGGTGTGTTGGAACAACACTTAACGATTGCTGAGGTGCTGCGGGATTTCAAATGGGAATCCCTGCAGCGACGGCGACTTTGTTTCCGAGGAACACTATTACGAAAATTTAGAGAACCAGAATTTGGAGCTGACTGCAGAACGATTCTGCTTCCGCCATCACACATTTCACGTAAGGGCCACGAAGATAATAGAAATTAGAGATCATACGGAGGCATATAGACAGTCGTTTTTCCTTCGCTTTATTGGTGAGTAGAGAACGGAAATGACTATTAGTGGTACAGTGTATCCTCCGTCACGCACATACGATGGCTCGAGAAATATGTACATAGATGCAGATTTAGATCAATCCTGTGGTGTGAAATGTTGCAGGTATTTTAAAACCTTCGAATTAGAAGGCAAAATACATGCTTGATGAACTGCATGACAGGACAATTTGAAGAATGGAATCATATGAAAGATAATGGCTAAGTTAAGTGCCTGAGCGGAAACGCGCGCACAATTTTGTTAGAGACAAAGATGATACCTTCATAAATAAGGGCTTTTATTTTTCGAAAGAGTGTCAGAGTACAGAGCTTGGTGAAAGCGACACCTTCTTGTTTAGCTCTCCACGTAAGTACCCCCCAGCGTAGCTTGCTGATCGAATTTCAAGAGTACGTCATCTCCCAAAATGGAATCCACTTTCCTCGTTTCTCTCTTAACTTCCTAGGCTGTGGATGGAAAAGCACTGAAGTGTCAGCTAAGAGAAGTGGAAGTGAAACATGCGATAATAACTCCTCTACAGGCAGTTAAAATACGAAACGGGGACCTTCATTGACTGCTGTGATGTTGCTCGAGGTTAGTGTGTAAGGACCATTGGAAGTATTGATACTATTCCTGCTCCAATTTCGCGTGCGAATTATTTGTTTGCACCACAACAAAACAATAATCTCATTAGCTACTGAGTAATCATCTTTAAAGTCTTTCTATGCAACAAAAATATGTAAACGAGAGTGCAGACGTGCAGACCCTAAACTGTAGTTCAGAAATGACCAACGCAAATAGCACTTTGCATCGCGACCGTTAATAAGTCTCTCTCTCTCTCTCTCACACACACACACACACACACACACACACAAAATGACGCACACAGATCACATAAATACATTCAATAGTTCCCAATAACGTTCGATCGTTGCCAATAACATTTGACAACTGGCAACACCAACCAAAACATAACAAAAACAAGTGTTCACTTCCTAATGATTTGAAATCTCAAAAACAAAATTTGAAATGGCAGTTATAAAAAGAAAAGCGCCAAAAATGGAAGAAAAGCACAACATGTAGAACAACATCCACAAAACTTGTAAGTAGAACTTTAAATTACTGCTACATCACAGAAAATCAAATTGCCAAAACTGTTTATCACCTATATATACATCGTCTCAAAATGTAAACCAAATAGTATAACCAAGAATATGTACATATTCCAGGTCACTGAAGATATCTTGCAAAGAATAAAGGCGAAACGCATATGGCACGAAAATTATTTCATTCTGTTGTAATTATACGGTCCAAAAGTAAAATTATCAACATATCGTAATATTCCACGCAGCTGAGGACTACAAAAGTTGAAATATATGCACTGAGATGGCGAAAGTTCTGGGATAGCGACATGCACATATATGAATGGCGGTAGTATTGCGTACACAAGGTATAAAAGGGCAGTGAATTGGCGGAGCTGTCATTTGTACTCAGGCGGTTCGTATGAGGTTTCCGACGTAATTATGGTCGCCCGACGGCAATTAAGACTTTGAACGAGGTGTTGGAGCTAGACGCGTGAGAAATTCCATTTCGAAAATCGTTAGGGAATTCAATATTCCGAGATGCACAGTGTCAAGAGTGTGCCGAGAATACCAAATTTCGGGCATTACCTGTCACGAAGGGCAACGCAGTGGCCGATGGCTTTCTCTTAATGGTATTCTCGGCACGCTCTTGACACTGTGGATCTCGGAATATTGAATTCCCTAACGATTTTCGAAATGGAATTTCTCACGCGTCTAGCTCCAACTGTCATTCCTCGTTCAAAGTCTGTTAATTCCCGTCGGGCGACCATAATTACGTCGGAAACCTCATACGAACCGCCTGAGTACAAATGACAGCTCCGCCAATTCACTGCCCTTTTATA
Source organism: Schistocerca piceifrons (assembly GCF_021461385.2). Lineage (NCBI taxonomy): Eukaryota > Metazoa > Arthropoda > Insecta > Orthoptera > Acrididae > Schistocerca > Schistocerca piceifrons. The sequence continues at coordinate 305,310,982 of NC_060139.1, read as the reverse complement.
CCTTGTGTACGCAATACTACCGCCATTCATATATGTGCATGTCGCTATCCCAGAACTTTCGTCATCTCAGTGCATATATGCGCCATCGGTTAGTAATACGTTTGGCCTTGCCGGCATTGTGTTTTTGATTCAGATTGCTCCCTGGACTGTTCGTGTAAGCTTACGCCGACTTTACTACGATCTGGATTTCTTATTTGGCCAGCTGTTCACTTAGTGAATTCCGCCGTCATCTACCTCAGGTCAGGAACCGCCTGTTTGTCCCATCGGTCTCAGCATGACCTCCAGTGCGAGTGATCGTCAAATGCATTCTACCTGCGGAGGGTGTATTGAATGCAGTGATCCAGTTTTATGGGACATGGTGATCACGTCATTCAGATCTATGCCATTAACTGTCCCATAGCGTTGTGTTTAAATCACTTCTTCGAGAGGAGAAGAAAACAATCTTGGTTACGATGTTGAAATCCATTTCCTCATTAACACGCGTTTCACGTAATTCATTGCATCTTCAGATTGACTTACAATGTCGATAAGTTAATTATGGATATCGATGATAAAACATCCGCAAAAATAAATTACCCTCGCCATGTGCAAGAAAATTAGAGGCAAATATATGCTCCTGTCATGTATTAAAATCATAACATTCGATAACCTTGCCGTGACACGTAATGTATTCGCCTGAATGCAAGGCAGAATTTGTCAAGTCATAAACATGTGGAACGTCGTTCTACATCTTGAGGCCTAAAAAATGTATATCTGTGACCCAGTACTGTGTTTGTGGTCGCAGGATGTAGAACGACTCTTCTGGCATGTTCACCATTTGACAGATTGTAGAGGCCTGATCTTGCCTTGCATTCTGTGGTTCACATTACGGGTCCCGGCAAGGTTATCGGATGTTATACTTTAAATACATGACAGAAGCTCGTATTTGCCTGATTATTTTCTTGTACATAACGAGGCCATTTTAAATACTTTTGGGGATGTTCTAGCATCGATATCCATAACTTGTTTATTAAAATTGCCGGCCAGTCTGAAGATGCCTTAAATTAGCCGAAACGTGCTTCATTAATGAATCAATAAACAGTAATTTCAACATTACAACAAAGACTTTTCTTTTTCCTCAGTCTAAATTCTGGTGCCTGGATCACCACGCTACGAAATGGATAACTTTTTACTTCACTGAGAGTCCTCATTTGCACTTTGATGGCGGATCTATATAGAGTGCCAAAGGGTAACCTGTTGCACGATCCCAGTTGCAGGTTGTCTATGTAATAGCTTCCAAGGGTGACAAAAAATATGAAATGTTGTCCTAAACCATTGATTAAGAACTATAATCTTATTTTAAAGGTTAAATACAATAAGAATTAGAGTTACAAACTTTGTGTATTATGTCTTGCGGCAGTGCAACTCTTGGTGCGCAAATTCGCCGGACTATATTCATTCGGTATTTCAAAAAGAGAGCACTTTGCGACTTCCAAAAAATTTTTGGCGTGATTTCACTTTTTCTCGCTTATCCTGTCCATAAAACTATGAAAGGAAAAACAGTTTATTGCTTAAATTTTCACTGTCCATGTAGGTAAACTGCAGCATCAGGCATGACTTTAAATGTATTGCTTCGTTACTACTAACTCCATTTCAAACACATTTTTCAGATAGTATTCACGTATACCACTGAATGTTCGTGCAAAATTATATTATTGTAAGAGACACAGATCGCGAGATATCACGTTTACATGTGGAAGTTCGATTCCTTAAAGAATTAGGGGTGACGATTAAGACAAGTGTAGAATGTACAACACGGCAACTTCTGTTACTTGAAATACGTCTATTTGTCTGCTAATTTCTCACTTTCATGGTAGAGCCTGACGGAATTGTAGTACTGATACACTGAAGAGCAAAGAAACTGGTACACCTGCCCGGTATCGTGTAGTCCCCGCGAGCTCACAAAAGTGTCTCAACACGACGTGGCGTGGACTCACCTAAGTTTGGTGACCAGCGGAGGAGTTTAAGCTCGGAAGAGAGTTCCTGGAGCCACTCTGCAGCAGTTTTGGACGTGTGAGCGCATTGTTTTGCTGGAATTTTCCAAGTCTGTCGGAATGCACAATGGACGTCAATGGATGCAGATGATCAGACAGGATGCTTACGTACGTGTCACCTTTCAGTCGTATCTCCATATCACTCCAACTGCACACGCCCCACACCATTACAGTGTGTCCACCAGCTTGAACAGTCCCCTGCTGACACGCAGGGCCCATGGATTCATGAGGTTGTCTCCATATCCGTACACGTCCAACCGCTCAATACAATTTGAAACGAGACTCGTCTGACCAGGCAACATGTTTCTAGCCATCGACAGTCCAATGTCGGTGTTGACGGGCCCAGGCGAGGCGTAAAGCTTTGTGTCATGCAGTCATCAAGAGTATACGAGCGGGCATTCGGTTCTGAAAGCCTATATCGATGATGTTTCGTTGAATGGTTCGCACGCAGATACTTATTGATGGCCCAGTATTGAAATCTGCAGCAATTTGCTGAAGGGTTGCACTTCCTGATATTCACGGTACAGTCCCCACTTCATCGCTACCTCGGAGATGCTGTGTCCCATCGCTCGTGCGTCTACTATAACAACACGTTCAAACTCACTTAAATCTTGATAACCTGCCTTTGTAATAGCAGTAATGGCTCTAAAAACTGCGCCAGGCACTTGCCGTATATAGGCGTTGCCGACCGCAGCGACGTCTTCTACCTGTTTACATATCTCTGTATTTGGATACACATGCCTATACCAGTTTCTTTGGCCCTTCAGATCTTAAGACCACCAATATGTTCAAAAGCGAATAAAAGCTTTGCATGCAGAGTCAAGGATGTCGGTTGTGCTGTTATCGCCACCAGTAACGTCCGCGCCGATTTTAGGTCGATACACACCCAGGATCTTGATCATCTACTATCGTGGTAAGAATAGACAGGTACAATTAGCTAGATAATGGCTAGAGAATGAAATTTTCACTCTGCAACAGTTTGTACGCTGATTAAAACTGTGTCGGACAGACTAGCTGACCTACCCCAGCACGACTCTGTCGTAGAGCACTTGCTCGTGGAAGACAAACATCCCGAGTTCGAGTCTCGGTCCGGCACACACTTTTAATCGGCCAGGAAGTTTTGTAGAATATTGCTGTTAGTATCGATGACTTACTAGCCTTCATGACTCCACGCCACCACCGCTCATTGTGAACGAAATCTCCAATGTAAAACCTGAGGCAAAGCCTTGTTTTCCACGTGTTGTATTTTTACCCACAAGGATTACAAGCTTATCTTTACATAATATGTGATATTTCGCCTGTCAGTTCTTGTTTTTACTTACTTTTTTACATTTGTCTAATGGCTCGAATGTTTGGCGGTGTAGCTCATGCTAGAAAACGCTGCAGGCTATTGATCAGGGAATTATTTCCTATTGCAGGGGAGAAGTAATTTACTCCATGTGTGATAGTTATAAAGTAATTCAGTTGAAAAGGTCCTGTTAGCGGTTTTTCCATCAGATACAATTTTATATTAAGAGGAAAGCTGTACGGAAAATAGCTCAAAGTAGACTGACGTCTGAATAGCGGTGAGAATTAGAAATGTTTTTCGTACCACCACGAGGGAAATAAACCCAACCAGTTGACAGATTAAATAGCAATAAAGCGTCACTGGTAGTCTTTTCGACTGTTACTCTGGCTTTCATGAAAGTTATGTGCTCTGTTTATCAGAAACCATGCTCCTGAAATGCTCTCTCTACTTTCAGATGCTTTTCGGGGACCTGGGTAGAAATTTTATTCTTGCCAACGAAGTGTTGCCACTAAAGAATGTATTTCTGCATCATTCCCGTCTTGTGTATCTGCACGATGAGGGGAGAGTTCTCTGATCCCCAATCATCTTGAAGTTTCTTGCGGAAATGTGTATACTTTCCGGAAACCAGTGCTTAGAGGCAAGAATAACGGTCGACAGATTTCTTCAGAATCGTTAAACATATGTCTTATAAAATAGGCAAATAATGTAGTTCTTTCGGGTCAGTGCGAGTAAATGTTAGAAAAAAGAGAAAGTTATTAGAGAAATAAGGTTCTTGGTTTTAAGACACAGAATATGTCATACATCATATTGTGCTTTGCTTCAAATTTGTATGCGCATCGGAACAAAAGGTCTCTGTTACAGGGAGGAACTGAATGAATAATTATCTAAAATGCTTTAACTACACCATTTAAAATAGTTTACTGTTATTGCACAAGTAGTATGCGTAGGATCAGGGCCAATCCTCACAATAGCCGCTGCCTACACGACACCAAAGACCCGTCAGTACGGGCATTGTATCAGGCTAAAGTTAAGCGCCGGCATTATCACGTATGTTCATGCCAGATTAGTGCTTACGCACTTAACACGGAGACGTGTCTTTGTCGCTCATTTAACGCATCTTCATGATGCCTATGTCTGCATATAAACCTGTACACAATCAATTCTTGACTGAGGGATAATTTAACTAGGGCTTCATTCACCAATGGAGCTGAGCAAATTATTGTGCGCTTATGCGAGCGCATACTAGTATAATTTTTTCGTGGTATTCTTTACGGAACCATTGCATAAGTGTATGAAATATTTTCGTAGATTGCGCCAAAAGACAAAATGTATTTTGGAACTAAAGAAGTATATACTCCCGAGAAATATCACCTGTGCTTCCTACGCCAGAAACTCCAGTATATCTGGTACTATTCCATTAGATAAGCCAGCAAGTGATCAAATTTTCTGACGCTATTTCTAAAGTTTCTATGGCCCTAGTAATTTGAGCTGACGGTGTCCGGACTTAAACAGAACTGCAGAATAGGTCGTAAGTGTGTTGTGAGAAGTTCCTCTTACAGTCAAACCACCGTTTTCCAGCAAGCTGCCAATCCGTGTGTATCAAACATTCAAAAATTACGCCATGAAAGCATTTCAGTTAACATGCTCACGTATTGTTACTGCCAGGTGGTAGTATGACAAGACTTACTGTAGCTGCGACCGATTATGTACTTAAAAATTACTACATTTTGACACTACTGAAACGTTGCGTTTCTATGCATTGATAGCAAGCAGAAAATTTTTATCTGGTTCTATATTCTGTCCGTATTTCACTAGGTATTATTAAACTTCTGTTCACGCTCCTCGTAAAGAAGCCCATGTCTGCACAAATGGTGAGTTTGCAATTATTCAGTTCTCTAAGTCATTAATACACTAGGAAGCTATCTGTAATTTGACAACCGCGTATTTCGTAATGAATTCAAAATATTGAATCCACGTCCCTGTCGATTGGTAGTATGCGTGGAGGCGATTATTTTGCTGTGTCGTTGAACTGATAAAGAAGTATCAAAAATTTCAGGGTGTAGGTGACTGTACGACGCGACTTGGTATGACTCTGCAACACTTCACGGGCTGGGCTCGGGGGCATGTGGGGAATATCCCTCTAAGGTTGCCTTTCCATGCAGGATAAAGTGTTAAGTTCTGCCAGACAAATAGTTCCGTCCAGTGAGACACTTGTCGTATATTCCACACGGATGTATTTTATTTAGCATATGTCGGCATGGCACCGAATCCATAGTTTCCAGAAAGTCTAAATAAATCACTATCTACCAGAAGATTCATTTTAACACCACAGTGTCCCATTATGCGTGATCCAATATGTGGTTGTATCATATTACCTTCTTCAGACCTTCGAATTAGTTTTACTGATAGAACCCACAGTTCAACATGGCTTCCAAGCCGTGGTGAAACTTCACAGTTCTTCACATTAATAAATCATTCCAGCAACTTTAAAACAGTCTTGTTACCACTGTCCGTACATCTCGGATAATCATATATGAAGAGTGATGAGTTGAGTTTTGCGCGAAGTTTTCTTTCTGGGGGTCAGATCTGCACTTGATGGAGAAGGCAATTTTGTTCTACGCGTATACAGAAAGGGATTATTTCCAATGTCGCTCTGTACTATTGATTTTTTTCAAATGCAGTTCGCTTAAAATATTTTTGACACTTGCGGTCTTACTCGCTTTGTCGAAATGTTTGGTTTGTTATCGTCCAGCTAGATAAGCTTATGGCGAAATTAATTCTAACTATAGCAGTAAACGGGTCAGTGTTCAACCTGTCTTCTTCGTAGATTAACGTTTACTTGCATACCCTGCGGTAATCAGACAATGGTTTGAAAATTACCAGCGGCAGTGTGTTGCCAAGAACGCTGATAAGGATGGCGTGTACACTGTTGTAGTAATTTTTGCCTGAAAATTACTTGGCCGTAGTTCTGAAATACCATCTTCCCTACCGTCGTATCTCGCAGTCACGACAGTGGTTAGATACGCAAGTGACCCCAGTTCAGCAGGAATAAGTATTCTTGTTGTTGTTCCCACTATTCCTACTCATGCTCCAAATACTTAGGTTAGTTTACCGATTCTTGTGACGCAAAATTGAAAGGAAAGGTATTCTTACAGTAGCTGTAAGTTGTTCAGTATATCTACATACATACTCCGCAATCCATCATACGGTGCGTGGCGGAGGGTACCTCGTACCACAACTAGCATCTTCTCCCCCTGTTCCACTCCCAAACAGAACGAGGGAAAAATGACTGCCTATATGCCTCTGCAGGAGCCCTAATCTCTCTTATCTTTGTGGTCTCTCCGCGAAATGTAAGTTGGTGGCAGTAAAATTGTACTGCAGTCAGCCTCAAATGCTGGTTTCAGTAGCGATTCACGAAAAGAACGCCTCCTTTTCTCTAGAGACTCCCACCCGAGTTCCTGAAGCATTTCCGTAACACTCGCGTGGTGATTAAACCTACCACTAACAAATCCAGCAGCCCGCCTCTGAATTGCTTCTATGTCCTCCCTCAATCCGACCCGATAGGGATCCCAAACTCTCGAGCAGTACTCAAGAATAGGTTGTTTTAGTGTTTTATAAGCGGTGTCCTTTACAGATGAACCACATATTTCCAAAATTCTACCAATGAACCGAAGACGACTATCCGCCTTCCCCACAACTGCCATTACATGCTTGTCCCACTTCATATCGCTCTGCAATGTTACGCCCAAATATTTAATCGACGTGACTGTGTCAAGCGCTACACTACTAATGGAGTATTCAAACATTACAGGATTCTTTTTCCTATTCATCTGCATTAATTTACATTTATCTATATTTAGAGTTAGCTGCCATTCTTTACGCCAATCACAAATCCTGTCCAAGTCATCTTGTATCCTCCTAGTTATTAGAAGCTCGGTACAATTATTTCATTGGTAATTTTAAATTGGTACGAAGTGCTGCGAAAGAGCCGTCACCAATTACAAGGTATTTACGAACTGCCTCTAAAATTAGTTGTCGGATTTTATGAAAGACGTCAGTCACGAATGATTGGCATCTGTAGTAACCATTGCCTAACGTATGAAGTGAGATATTCTTTAAATATTTCATGATGCTTTATTATTTAAACAAATTAAAATCATCGGGTATTTGAATTATTTTTGCTGTAGGGGCAGAAGTATCGTCGTGGTTTTCGGAGTTCAGGTATTTTTTAGAGTTATATGGACCTTATTTTCACGAGTAATGAAATTTCACTATATCACCAAGTACAGTATTTCATAAGTTAGCAGTTGTTACTGACACATCAGTCGCCTATTAGAACTCCTCCAGTCTGCCTATTTTGTTTCTGCTCTTTCGACAACTTGGTCACATCTACTAATATATGGGCATCTGTTGAGTACTGCAGACGTAGGAAGGTGATCCACTGTGGAAATATCCTCGCTATTGCCTCTAGCATTTGTATATACCCAAAGTCTGCCTCACAACATACCCATCCACAGCTTAGCCGCTATGAATGCGGGGTCTCTTCACTCCAGCTGAATGGGCAGCAACAAAACAATATTAGTAAAGTGTAGGCATTTGCGGCGTTGATTAACGAAGAATAATTTCAACAGGGAACATATAATCTCAAAAAAGTGTTAAGGGAATTAGTGACAACCTTCATGACCAAGCTGCTTATATCAGGTCGAATTTACATAAATTCTCTCGTGGGTAAGGAATACTAATAATTATTTTTTTTATTTCGTACATTCGATTTACAGCTCCTTCTTTAGGTAATTCAACCAAACTTACATGTTTAACTGTAATTAAACCTTGGTTTCCAAAAATCGACGTAGTCTAGTCCTGGGATGCTCTTTTTGAAAAGGACATTGATAATTTATCTCCTCTCCTCTCTCTCTCTCTCTCTCTCTCTCTCTCTCTCTCTCTCTCTCTCTCTCTCTCTCTCTCTAATTACCCCACCGCCTCCCCCGCACACACTTGACCGAATTGGGCATAAGGGTAGAACACGAGGTGTCGTGAGGAGTATTGCCTCCAAATTTCTTATTCCTTTCTCAATATTGGTTGAGAAATCACATGTCATTTATATTACTCGGCCAGCTTTCCCACTTCATTGACCCACGTTGTAACCCTCTGCCGCTAGAGCGCTCCGAATTCTAGCGTGTAACGTGGCGCATGTAAAACTGAGAGACCGTCAGAAAAGTGAAAGTAAGGATACTAAGAATTCGTCCACATTTGGAACATCCCTAGCTTCAGCACGATATGCCAGACGACACACACCTGCAGCAATCCGGTGCCTTGGGTTGACTGTCATCGATCATCCATAGTCTCGACTTGGCCCTATCCTATTTTCTTCTGTTTCCAAAATCACCTTCGGAGGCTTCACTTTCATAGTGATGAAGCGGTGCAAGCAGTAGTGAGATTATCACTCCGACAACATTCTACAGTGACAGTATCAAGAAACTGGTTTCTTGTTGGAAGAAATGCGTTCGTCGCCAGCGTATCTTAAGTAATAAATATGTAGCCATGAAGAATAAGGTTGTGGAAAGTTGATAAAATTAGTTTTATTTTAAAAGCTTTGAGTTTTCACACAAATTCGGAGGCATTACTTTTGATCACGCCTTCGTATATAAAAAGTATGGAATGGCAGAATATTGAAACGGATGTTAACTGTGACGAACAACGGAATGATAGTGATATAGTGCAACAGTGTCTACGTCTACCATACTTACGCTGCCGAGCACCAAGCATAAATGATTTTCACAAAATATAGATGTTAAAAGTCTTTCAGGTAGAGCGGGGTAGCACAGTGGATCACACACTGGACTTGCGTTCGGGAGGACGAAGGTTCAAACCCGCATCTGCCATCCTGATTTACGTTTTCCATGATTTCTGTAAATTGCTTAAGGCGAATTCCGGGATGGTTCCTTCGAAAGGGCATGGCCGCTTTCCTTCTCCAACGTTTCTTAATCGGAGCTTGTTCCCTGTGTCCAATGACGTCTCTGTCGATGGGACGTTAAACTCTAATCTCTTCCTAAATAACTCAGGAATTGCTAAAAAGAATTTTCTACATGGTCGTCAAGCTGTTATGAACTGAAAGTGAAAGTAACTATAAAGCTTAAAGAGTAGTAGGTTACACTCATATACGGTTGTTCTGAGAAAGTTACAGTAGCCCCTTACCACGCCCAGCATATAAGCACACGACGCTTGTTCATAAAAATACTCTGTTAGTAACAGTTCCATCCAACTTTCAGATCAGTAGTTCTTGTTGCCTTCCGTTCAGATACTTCTCCCAAGGGTTCTCCCACTTCATCATGCATTGCTGCAAAGCTTCTTCAGAATTTTCTTTACTGCTCTAGAATTATTCCCTTAACGGCAACAGTGGTGTCGAAATTGACTATAATTTTGGCAACTAGAAAGTATTGTGGAATGAGGACTTGGAGAGTAGGATGCCTGCAGAAGGAACCACCACATTTTGGCACACTTATAGCACAACTTGACTAGAAGAAGGGGACTATTGGTAGGACATGTTCTGAGGCATCAAGGGATCACCAATTTAGTATTGGAGGGCAGCGTGGAGGGTAAAAATCGTAGAGGGAGACAAAAAGATGAATGCACTAAGTAAATTCAGAAGGATGTAGGTTGCATTAGGTACTTCGAGAAGCAGCAGCTTGCACAGGATAGAGTAGCATGGAGAGCTGCATCTAACCACTCTCTGGACTGAAGACCATAACAACACCCACGAACTGACATAACTGCGTGGGTGGTAGGAAGTAGCTTTGTCACAATTTGCCAAATCAATTTTGTGAATTTTGTGGCGCAGCAGGTTCAGAAGGAAACGTTCCAACCTCTTGAGCTGCTCTGGCATACAAAAGTTGATGTGCACAACGTTGATGATTTTTCTGAGAGAAATACTGGAGGTTATTGAGATTTTTTCTTTTCCGTGACAGGTGCTGCGTCTTAGCAGGCAGACTATGGACAACACGGCAACTGGCTACATCGTCAACCTCATGACGAATGACCTGAGTAGGTTCGACCGTGTCATCATGTGGGCGCACTTTCTGTGGGTGCCTTTCCTGCAGATACCCATCGTCATGTACTGGCTGCACAGCTTCGTCGGCTGGTCCTCCTTCGTAGGGGTGGCCTCCGTCTTCCTCATCACCTTACCGTCGCAGCGTAAGTCAAAAACTGTTGCATCTCTACTAATACTGTTATATTCATTACGTTTAACGGGCTGTTCCCACAATATTTATCTTTGATTTACAAAATGCACATTGTATGCATTTTACTAGTTCGTGAGAATAAATTTGACGCCTTCTGAGGATAATAGAGGCTGTAGATGCAAAACTGAAAATTCATCATCGGAAAACAAGAAAACTAATGAAACAAAATGTTCACTGAGCTAAATAGTGTCTTCAGCTTGTCTCAGGGTGTAATCAAATATGTTCTGTCATTAGAAAAGGAAATAACATTATTATTATTATTATTATTATTATTATTTATTTTATTTTTTATTATTTTCGTTTTGGCCACCTGATAACCACGTAATTCGTGGCAGCTTCGTTTCTTCTGCTCTTTCTCACTGCCCAATATTCTTTCATTCTCATACTTTGTAACCTCCTTCGCTCTTGTGGCCGTATAACCGTCCTGAGTCTAGTTGTCCTGAAAACCCGTGAACGTCTGACTTTTTCATTTAAAAAATAACCCTGTTGCGTATATCTGATTACTGTCGTCTCATTTCTTCCAGATCCATACCTCTTGGACCGAGCGAACTTCGGTTCTCTTGTTCACCCAAAACTGTAATTTGCTGTGTTATACTCCCCTGCCCCATTCAAAGAATGTGTCCGAAGAACACCTTCTAAATTAAGTATCTTCAGCTCTTCGAGGTCCCTATACCCTCCGTAAACTCTTTCGTTACAAGAGCAGTTCACTGTCTGGTGAAGTCTCAATTTTGCATTGACAGAAATTTTCTTATTGCAGATGTTCATTGTTTGTATGCTGAATTCATTTTCATCATTCGTGCTCCTTTACTACTACTGTTATCATCAATATTATCATCATCATGGATACTCTGCAAATCACATTTACGTGCCCGGCAGAGGGTTCATCGAACCACCTTTACATTTCACTATTGCTTCAATCTCGTTTAGCGAGCGGAAAGAATAAACACCTATATCTTGCCGTACGAGCTCTTATTTCCCTTATTTTATCGTGGTGATCGTTTCTCCCTATCTAGGTCGGTGTCAACAAAATATTTTCGCTTTCGGAAGAGAAAGTTGGTGATTGGAATGCCGTAAGAAGATTACGTCGCAACGAAAAACGCCTCTCTTTTAATGATATCCAGCCCAAATCCCGTATCATTTCCGTGACACTCTCTCCCCTTTTTCGCGTTAATACAAAACGTGCTGCCTTTCTTTGAACTTTTTCGATGTACTCCGTCAGTCCTATCTGGTAAGGATCCCACTCCGCGCAGCAGTATTCCAAAAGAGGACGGACAGGCGTAGTGTAGGCAGTCTCCTTAGTAGATCTGTTAAATTTTCTAAGTGTGCTGCCAATAAACCGCAGTCTTTGGTTACCCTTCCCCACAACATTTTCTGTGTGTTCCTTACAATTTAAGTTGTTCATAATTGTAATTCCTTTCGGCCATTAGATTATTATCGTGTAACCGACGTTTAACGGATTCCTTTGAGCACACATGTGGATGACATCACACTTTTCAATATTTAGGTTCAATTGCCAATATTCGCACCATACAGATATCTATTCTAAATCGTTTTGCAATTTGTTTTGATCTCCTGATGACTTTACTACTCGATAAACGACAGCATCATCTGCAAACATCGTAAGACAGCTACTCAGATTCTCTCTCAGATAGTTTATATAGATCAGTAACATCAAAGGGCCCCATAACACTACCTAGGGGAACGCCAGAGATCACTTCTGTTTTACTCGATGACTTTTCGTTCAATTACTACGAACTGTAACCATTCTCACAGGAAACCACGAATCTAGTCACACAACTGAGACGATATTCCACAATCACGCACTTTCACTACAAGCCGCTTGTGTGGTGGTGTCGAAAGCTTTCCGGAAATCCAGCAACACGCAATCAGTTTGAAATCCCTTGTCAATAGCACTCAAGACTTCATGCGAGTAAAGAGCTAGTTGTTTCACAAGAACGATGTTTTCTAAATCCGTGTTGACGGTGTGTCAATAGGCAGTTTTCTTCGAGGTAATTCGTAATGTTCGAACACAATATATGTTCCAAAATCCTGCTGCATATCGACGTTAACGATTGTGGCTGTAATTTGATGGATTACCCCTACTACCTTTTTTGAATATTGATGTCACCTGTGCAACTTTCCAGTCTTTGGGTACGGATCTTTCGTCGAGCGAACGGTTGTATATGATTAAGTATGGAGCTAATGCATCAGCATAATCCGAAAGGAACCTAATTGATATATAATCTGGACCAGAATACTTGCTTTCTATTAAGTGATTTAAGTTGCTTCACTACTCCGAGGATATTTACTTCTACGTTACTCATGTTGGCAGCTGTTCTTGATTCGAATTGTGGAATATTTACTTCGTCGTCTTTTGTGAAGGCATTCGGAAGGCCGTGTTTAGTAACTCTGCTTTGGCTGCGCTGTCTTCGATAGTATCTCCATTGCTGTCACGCAGAGAAAGCATTGATTGTGTCTTGCCGCTAGTATACTTCACGTATGACTTATTATTATTATTATTATTATTATTGTTGTAGTTATATAGATATCTATATCCATACTCTGCAAGCAACCGTATGGTGCATGGCAGAGGATACTCTACACCACTACTAGTCATTTCCATTACTGTTCCACTCACAAACAGAGCGTGGGAAAAACGACTGCCCATTTGTATCCGTATGAGTCCCAATTTCTTGTATCTTATGTTCGTCGTCCTTACGCGAAATTTGTTGGCGGCAGTAGAACCGTTCCACAGTCAGCGTTTTTCAATAGTGTTCCTCAAAAAGATCGTCGCATTTGTCCAAGGGATTCCCGTCGGAGTTCCCGAAGAATCTCCGTATCACATGTTGTTCGAACCAACCACTAACAAACCCCGCAACTCACCTCTGAACTGCTTCGGTATCTTACTTTAATCCGACTTGGTACGTATCCCACAGACTCGGACTGTACTCACTAATAAGTCGCACTAGCGTCCTACATGCTGTCTTCTATACAGATGAACCACACTTTCCTAAAATTCTCCAAATAAATGGAAGTCGTCCATTCGCCTTCCCTACCAGTCCTGACACGCTCGTTCCGTTTTATGTCGCTACGCATCGTCACGCGCAGATATTTAAACGACGTGACTATATAAAGCAGGACACTGCCAATGCCGTATCTGAACATCACGAGTTTGTTTTTCCTACTATCTGCACCTACTTAAATTTCTCTGTACCTGTTTATTTCTACAATGCCTTTTATTGCCTGTTAATAGCCAAGGAACGATTGGAGACTGTACACAAAAGTTCTAATCTATTTCGTTAAAACTATAATTATGCAGCATGTATTAAGTTTGTGATACGTAGATAATGAGAACAGTGGTCGCAAGTATTTGACAACAGGCGCTACGAGCATATGTGACACACCATGAGGGATCTTGAAGGAGGAGAATGGCAGAAATTTCAGACTTTGAGGAAACTGGTGGGCGGAAGTATTCTGATTTAGATGAAACGTTCTCCATACCTGGGAGGAACGCCGTAGACGTACAGCTCCTTTCTTATGAATGAACACGTTTACTCCCTGTTAAAGCTGTTCTGATTTGATGTGAAATGTATCCATTGTCTCCAAGCAGAAAGTGTAGGTGTTCTACCAGTTCTATTCACGAGAATATCCAGTTTACGATGGTGGTAGAGAAAAATAATTGTCTTCCTTTTCTAGATGTCTGTCAGTTGGAAAGTGGATGAATCAATAAGCCATTCTGTTTACCGTAAGCCCACAAATACCAACTTACATTTAAAGAGCTTTCACAGACAATGGGCGTCCTTCATACGATAGTGCACCGGAGACGCGTGTGATAGACAACTTTGCAAAGGAGCTAGAACACCTATAGTCTGTGTTTAAATGCAATGGATATTCCTCACATCAATTCAGAACAGCTTAAACGAGGAGTTACAGGGCTCATCCAGAATATGAAGAAAAGGAGGAGCTGTTAAAGTCCATGGTGTTCTACCCACATGTGAGCAACACTTCATATAAATTCGGCTGAGCAATGGAGAAACATAATGTTAATATCCCGTTCATCTACAAAAACATGTACTCTTCTCTGCTCGGCAAAAGATCTGATTTTGGGTGTTGCTGTAATCTACAGAATACTATGTCAGTACTGCAAAGCCTACATTGGTCGGACCACACTCACAGTGAAACGTGCGTAATACACGTTTGCTACACTGGCCTTTCGTAGCCCAATAAGTTAATCACAGCCAAGCCTTGTATCTCCACAGGACCTACTATGGCTTATTCTGGAACGAAACTCTAGGCCATGATGAGTCACTTCTAGGATTAGATTACTAAGGAACCTTTGGAAATACGTTCGGCAGAACATTGGTTAACCGTGACGGCGGCTTTCAACTTCATGAGACACGAGGCACAGTGATTTTTCTTATATCTTCATAAATTCAAAATTTTGCCTCTAAGGGCACGTCCGACAACAATTTCATTAGTTTGAAAAATGAATTTTAACTCCGCAGGCTCCCATTTCGACAGAGGACACATGTAATATCACCGTTGCACGTGGGACTGCGCGCTTCAGATGCAGCAAGACAAGACAGAGTGCGGTCATGCAGAGATGATCTAAGTGCACACAGCAGCGTACAAATTTTCAGCATAAAGCCAACGGCATGCGCTAACAATCTCACATGCAGATGGCTGAAATGAAATGGTTGTCAGCCGAAATATCATTGCAACGTGTCATCCAGCCGAAACTTACAAACCTCATGAAATGCATTGTTACGGCTCATCTTATTTCTTTATGGGACGGCACGATCATCCGAAGACAAAAGCCGTTAATTATGAATGTGGCGAGCCAGAAATCAATGAATCATAGTTACTGTTGAGCTGTATTGAGGTGTAAAAAAAAGAAAGATAAAATTCATATCTCGTTCAGAATATTGTATTTAATGACATATGTTTCGGCAACTCCGAAGTAGAACATCCTGTGATTTTTCTAAACCACGAGAGAAAGGTTAGTTTTCCGGCTTGTTTCAATACATAGTGAGCTTTCGGAAGTTTTAGACTTTTAGAGCAAAACGTTTTGTCCAAGATCCATCCACTGCGTAGATTCCAACCCTAAATTGCTATATTTGAAGCTCTTAACACAGACAGCTAAGGGCATCAGAACATTTTCGTTAGTCAGAACCTCCTCAACCACGTGTTTCTCTTTCTTATAAATAAATGTAAATAAGAGTGTATCAAATCTGGAAAATATCTTAAGCATTCCAACTCATCGTGATTCAAATCCACCGGTTTCCCCATTGCCAAAGAATATTTGTGCAGGTGTATTCCCGTAATGAGAGATTCTAATTAAGTATTGTATAACGAAGCCCTCTGCTCAAGTATAATTTTTCATCTGGTTAGTCCATAGGGTTTGCGCAGTGTTCACGAGTTATTGTTCTACTCACTGAAAGGTAACTAGAAAATTCCAGTTCATATAATTCATCGAATAAAATATCTTATGCATCAGGTATCTCATAAACCTGTAATCTCTCATCCTCCAGTATCATCCTGTATTTTCATCTGTTTTACAGTTGCTAGATGTCGTTTACGTAAATCATGTTCAAGCGATGAGGTGTCACGTTCGTATGTTTTCGAACCCTCACTTAACTGCTAAAATCACCAGAAGCCTTCTGAATCTTCACCAGTTTTGAACGAATTATTAGCTTTACATAGTCAAAGACAAAGTATGTCATGCTGTCACTGTACTATATATTGTACATTTGAAGAGGCATACAGCACAACTAGTTCAAAAATCTGTATAAAAAAGTATTTGACAGAACAAGTTGGCACTTGTAATTGTACAAAACAAACAAAATTTCATTGGTATCAATGTCATTTCTACATCTATCGTGCGCTATTATTGCCAAGACTTGCAATATTAAACACCCATTAAATAGTATGATTGTTGTTGTTGTTGTGGTCTTCAGTCCTGAGACTGGTTTGATGCAGCTCTCCATGCTACTCTATCCTGTGCAAGCTTTTTCATCTCCCAGTACCTACTGCAACCTACATCCTTCTGAATCTGCTTAGTGTATTCATCTCTTGGTCTCCCTCTACGATTTTTACCCTCCACGCTGCCCTCCAATGCTAAATTGGTGATCCCTTGATGCCTCAGAACATGTCCTACCAACCGATCCCTTCTTCTGGTCAAGTTGTGCCACAAACTTCTCTTCTCCCCAATCCTATTCAATACTTCCTCATTAGTTATGTGATCTACCCATCTAATCTTCAGCATTCTTCTGTAGCACCACATTTCGAAAGCTTCTATTCTCTTCTTGTCCAAACTATTTATCGTCCATGTTTCACTTCCATACATGGCTACACTCCACACGAATACTTTCAGAAATGACTTCCTGACACTTAAATCAATACTGGATGTTAACAAATTTCTCTTCTTCAGAAACTCTTTCCTTGCCATTGCCAGCCTACATTTTATATCCTCTCTACTTCGACCATCATCAGTTATTTTGCTCCCCAAATAGCAAAACTCCTTTACTACTTTAAGTGCCTCATTTCCTAATCTAATTCCCTCAGCATCACCCGACTTAATTAGACTACATTCCATTATCCTTGTTTTGCTTTTGTTGATGTTCATCTTATATCCTCCTTTCAAGACACTGTCCATTCCATTCAACTGCTCTTCCAAGTCCTTTGCTGTCTCTGACAGAATTACAATGTCATCGGCGAACCTCAAAGTTTTTATTTCTTCTCCATGAATTTTAATACCTACTCCGAATTTTTCTTTTGTTTCCTTTACTGCTTGCTCAATATACAGATTGAACAACATCGGGGAGAGGCTACAACCCTGTCTTACTCCCTTCCCAACCACTGCTTCCCTTTCATGTCCCTCGACTCTTATAACTGCCATCTGGTTTCTGTACAAATTGTAAATAGCTTCTCGCTCCCTGTATTTTACCCCTGCCACCTTTAGAATTTGAAAGAGAGTATTCCAGTCAACATTGTCAAAAGCTTTCTCTAAGTCTACAAATGCTAGAAACGTAGGTTTGCCTTTCCTTAATCTTTCTTCTAAGATAAGTCGTAAGGTCAGTATTGCCTCACGTGTTCCAGTGTTTCTACGGAATCCAAACTGATCTTCCCCGAGGTTGGCTTCTACTAGTTTTTCCATTCGTCTGTAAAGAATTCGTGTTAGTATTTTGCAGCTGTGACTTATTAAGCTGATAGTTCGGTAATTTTCACATCTGTCAACACCTGCTTTCTTTGGGATTGGAATTATTATATTATTCTTGAAGTCTGAGGGTATTTCGCCTGTTTCATACATCTTGCTCACCAGATGGTAGAGTTTTGTCAGGACTGGCTCTCCCACGGCCGTCAGTAGTTCCAATGGAATATTGTCTACTCCGGGGGCCTTGTTTCGACTCAGGTCTTTCAGTGCTCTGTCAAACTCTTCACGCAGTATCATATCTCCCATTTCATCTTCATCTACATCCTCTTCCATTTCCATAATATTGTCCTCAAGTACATCGCCCTTGTATAGACCCTCTATATACTCCTTCCACCTTTCTGCTTTCCCTTCTTTGCTTAGAACTGGGTTTCCATCTGAGCTCTTGATATTCATACAAGTCGTTCTCTTATCTCCAAAGGTCTCTTTAATTTTCCTGTAGGCGGTATCTATCTTACCCCTAGTGAGATAGGCCTCTACATCCTTACATTTGTCCTCTAGCCATCCCTGCTTAGCCATTTTGCACTTCCTGACGATCTCATTTTTGAGACGTTTGTATTCCTTTTTGCCTGCTTCATTTACTGCATTTTTATATTTTCTCCTTTCATCAATTAAATTCAATATTTCTTCTGTTACCCAAGGATTTCTACTAGCCCTCGTCTTTTTACCTACTTGATCCTCTGCTGCCTTCACTACTTCCTCCCTCAAAGCTACCCATTCTTCTTCTACTGTATTTCTTTCCCCCATTCCTGTCAATTGTTCCCTTATGCTGTCCTGAAACTCTGTACAACCTCTGGTTCTTTCAGTTTATCCAGGTCCCATCTCCTTAAATTCCCACCTTCTTGCAGTTTCTTCAGTTTTAATCTACAGGTCATAACCAATAGATTGTGGTCAGAGTCCACATCTGCCCCTGGAAATGTCTTACAATTTAAAACCTGGTTCCTAAATCTCTGTCTTACCATTATATAATCTATCTGATACCTTTTAGTATCTCCAGGGTTCTTCCATGTATACAACCTTCTTTCATGATTCTTAAACCAAGTGTTAGCTATGATTAAGTTGTGCTGTGTGCAAAATTCTACCAGGCGGCTTCCTCTTTCATTTCTTAGCCCCAATCCATATTCACCTACTACGTTTCCTTCTCTCCCTTTTCCTACACTCGAATTCCAGTCACCCATGACTATTAAATTTTCGTCTCCCTTCACAATCTGAATAATTTCTTTTATTTCATCATACATTTCTTCAATTTCTTCGTCATCTGCAGAGCTAGTTGGCATATAAACTTGTACTACTGTAGTAGGCGTGGGCTTCGTATCTATCTTGGCCACAATAATGCGTTCACTATGCTGTTTGTAGTAGCTTACCCGCATTCCTATTTTCCTATTCATTATTAAACCTACTCCTGCATTACCCCTATTTGATTTTGTGTTTATAACCCTGTAGTCACCTGACCAGAAGTCTTGTTCCTCCTGCCACCGAACTTCACTAATTCCCACTATATCTAACTTCAACCTATCCATTTCCCTTTTTAAATTTTCTAACCTACCTGCCCGATTAAGGGATCTGACATTCCACGCTCCGATCCGTAGAACGCCAGTTTTCTTTCTCCTGATAACGACATCCTTTTGAGTAGTCCCCGCCCGGAGATCCGAATGGGGGACTATTTTACCTCCGGAATATTTTACCCAAGATGACGCCATCATCATGTAATCATACAGTAAAGCTGCATGCCCTCGGGAAAAATTACGGCTGTAGTTTCCCCTTGCTTTCAGCCGTTCGCAGTACCAGCACAGCAAGGCCGTTTTGGTTATTGTTACAAGGCCAGATCAGTCAATCATCCAGACTGTTGCCCTTGCAACTACTGAAAAGGCTGCTGCCCCTCTTCAGGAACCACACGTTTGTCTGGCCTCTCAACAGATACCCCTCCGTTGTGGTTGCACCTACGGTACGGCCATCTGTGTTGCTGAGGCACGCAAGCCTCCCCACCAACGGCAAGGTCCGTGGTTCATGGGGGGGGATAGTATGATTGCAGAGGAAAAAAAATTGTTTCCATCCTCAAAGTACCATTCTCGAGAGAATATGGGAAGGAATAATTGCTAGACACACCTACAGCATGAGTATTCTGTGCCTCCTAAAATTGACACGGCAGCTGTTCTGCTTGAGATAGTTTACAACTGTTCCTCCGCCTCGTATTCCACCGTACTCCACGAGGTTCGTCGGCCTACTCACGATAAGCGAGGCCGTAAAAGTATTAAGCGCTGAATTACCGTATTGCCGCACGTGACCACCTGGCCTCAGAATCTGGGACAATGACGCGATGTAAGACCACGAGGTTCGACAAACAACGTGGTGAACAATATTTAACCAGTGTGGAAACATCACGAGACAATCACGCGCTCAGAAAACACGAATTTCAGTCAAATTAAGATGAGATCAGAGTGCACAAGTAAGTGGCGTAACATTGCGAAACACCTCACTAGTGACTCAGCTGCATTTGGTCTCAAAAGAAAATCATCCGAATCAGAGCATCCGGATAACGGACAGTTTCTGGCTGTCACGTCGTATTCTGTGTTTTCATATTACTTAAGAACATATTACTTAAGAACAATCGCTTCTGCAGAAAGGTGACAAAGAATGAGAGAGTACTGTATTAATAGCCGCGAATATTTTCGAAACGAAGAATGTAAGTGATATGCTTGAGGCAATGTCACATACATACAGCCAAATCGCAATTAATCCGTTCTGTCAAACAAATTAATAATGTTACTAACTCTTTAAGAATTAAAAACTCGCAGTTTATCTCTCAAATTAGCGAAATCCTGTTCCTCACATATGTGCAGTGTAATCATTTAAGGTGCAATAAATATCATATGGTAGAGTTCCAGATAGAGTATAATATGCTTTTGTCAGGCTCCAGGTGTTAATAATTACCGGCCTGTCTCATTACTTACATGTTCGATGGCAGGCCCTTCTCAGAGTAAGATACTTAGTCTTCATTTGGCTTTCAAAAGGTTACTAATTCACGACTCGGATTATACAACATTTCAACGGTAAAATTTTGCTCCATTATTGGTGTGGAACATTGTGATTTTGACGAATAAAGGTTTTCAGAAATAACTGCGACCTGTCGCTTTTTGTGATTAAATTGACGAGACGCTAGGTTACTTCATAACCGGTCATGGTGAAACAAAAATTGTGGCATTACAAAAAGTCGCTAGTTGCAAGTATTTCTGAAAAGCCTTAAATGACAAATGCTGACAACTAGTATTTTTCTGTGAGTTGTGAAAATAATTTCATTGTGCACTTCAGTGTTCTCCTAGAGAACCTAAAATATTAAATCTCGCTACTACAAAGTTTCCATGCCCTCTGACTAAAAGGCCACAGAGTGCCTCGTTAACTCTTTGAGTACCAGTGGCTGTAGCATGAAACTACCGATGAATTTCCAAGAGAGAGACATGTAGTGGTACACGGAAGTACTTCTACGAATGTAGTGCGCTGTGGCAGTCACTTATATAGCGGGAAATCAACAGATGGCATGGAGACACTGACAAGTTTATTTCTTTTAGTGGTCCATCGAGATCATTAACAGTCAAAGGAAGTACATCTAAAATTTTTATAACGTAAATTTGAGTTTGTACTACTGATTTTGTGAGTGGTTTCAGAATGAAACCATTGGAACATTATGTAATTTTGACGTAAAATTCATTAAATTTCATGCCCATTTTTGGTTATTTAGGATTACGGTTTAATTTAGGCATTAAGAGTTTCATGGAAGTTTAGAGATCTGGAATTTTGTCTAGGAAAAATTCGAATTTGCTTTCAAATGCACCACATGAAATGATGGGGGCTGGAAACTGTGTCTCCTAGCTGTTTCAAAGAGAAAGCACCACCTTAAAACAACCGATTTTTAATTTTTGCGAATTTCTTCTTGTACCCGTTGCTTGCCAATGATTGGCATTCCTGTGAAAACTTTAAAATTGTTTTCATATTACTGGCAATCAAAGGATTTAGAAATTTATCGAGTGTCCACAAAGAAACATCACTACAGATGTACCACCGTAATATCAAGTTCCAAGTACTTCAGCCCAGTGTAACTTACATGCTATACAAATAGAAGCGACACGTTACGGTGATACGCAACAAGGATCATAATGATACATGCAAGGATGGAGTTTTTCGACAGTACTGAAAAGCAGATGGAGAATGAAATCAGCTGTCGCCTGCCGAAGCACAAAGCTAACATTGGTCTCAAGCGATTTACATAAACGATGAGGAACTTAAAGTAGGTTGGTCCGAACGGGGATCTGAACAATGCCAGGGGGGGGGGGGAGGGAGGGGGAGAGAGAGAGAGAGAGAGAGAGAGAGAGAACAGATGCTAATTATTTAACTTGAAATTGCAGTAACTTTTCGTAAATGTTGCCGTAACCGCTGATACAGCTAAGGCGATTATCTGGCAGTATTGTCAAGTTTAGTTACGTATGAAGTCCCAGAAAGTATATCAAAGCTACCACGATGGGAACAGGTCAAATTTCACGCCCTCAGAGTTTCGTCTTATTTCTTCTAGTCCAGTTTGCGCATGAATACTTTTTGGTGCTGAAATGGCTACCGCTACTTCTTACAACTCGTTGGAAAATATTTACCTGTGCTCGTGACATGATGATGATGATGATGATGATGATGATGATGATGATGATGTTTTCTGTTTGCAGACATAACCGGACGGCTGTCGGCCAAGTACCGCAAGGAAGTGGCGATCCGGACGGATGAGAGGATGAAACTGATGAACGAGATCGTGTCGGGCATGCGTGTCATCAAGATGTACGGCTGGGAGATGCCGTTTGCTAAGCTGGTCGCCCAGTCCAGGAAGTACGTATCCACAGTATGCACGCTTAAGCTAAATCTGTTCGTAGTGGCAGGTGAGCATTTGTCTTGTTCTTGCTTAACAATGGTACACTGTAACAATTTCTTTTTATTACCATGTTGAAGTGGACATATACTGACATAAACGTATCAAACTTCTGGTTATAATATAATTAAGGGACATTTTAGTGAGTGGCTATTCTGAGCAGGTAATTTTTCTGCAAAACTTGAACTTACGAACTGGTTGATTACATTGTTCCTGTAGGAAAATACTCAATGGTTGAAAGAAGGTGAATAAACCTACCGTTAAAATATTGAACATGGAGCGCGAGAGAATTGAGTTTTAACTTCGAAATAGTCCGGCATCAAAAAGGTAACTAAACATTGTTAATGTAGGCCCATGGTGATTTAGATATTACTAGCCGTGATCTAAAACATGTTTCAATGTGTAAGGTTCTGTAATGGTGGAGCCAACTTCGGTGACAGTTGGATAATTTTCGAACTTCAGCAAGTGCAGCAGGCCGAACAGCAGAATGACAAGCAGTTTGCTTCAACATGCAGTAAAATTGAGTTACAGGTTCAAAACGAAATTACGTACGCAGTTGACAGACAGAGAGAGCGAGCGGAGACCTACTTCTGCCGTATGTGAGGAGAAATTCAAGCAGTTTCCATCATATATATGTGGTCACGTACCCATTTGTTAGTATCTAATATTTGTCTTGGATTTCGTGGTAGCTATTCGTGAGATCTACTAGGGCTGTACATAGAAGTACGAAGAGTTTGTGCCTCTTGACAAAGGCGGACCGCTGCGACAGGTTGCGTGGAGCAAACATCTCCTCCATAGCCCTCCAATCGTTCGGCTGTGTGGCAACTCTGCAGGTATACAGAGCGCGCCGCGACCAAAGCAATGCTACACAAGTGGGGAATTACCGATTACGACCAATGCGACTGTAGAACCTTGGAACAGAGACTTGCGTGCACTTCGAACGACTGGCCAAAAAGAAAATTCATGGGAACCTGTAGAGATTTCGTAGACGTAACACCTGCAGTAATGAACTGGATGGAGTCTCTGCATATCCAATAAGATGGAAAACGGGTATCTCAACTACATCTGTCTACTGCCGGTTCTACAGCCTGTGTTATTAGCCCATACGTAGATAATACATATACTCTGAAGTGCCAAAGAAACTGGTACAAGCATGCGTATTCAAATGCAGAGATGTGTTAACAGGCAGAATACGGCGCTACAGCCGGCAGTGACTATATAAGACAAGTGTCTAGCGCAGTTGTTAGATGGGTTACTGCTGATACAAAAGATTTAAGTGAGTTTGTACGTAGTGTTATAGTCGGCCCACGAGCGATGGGACACAGCAACTCTGAGGTAGCGGTGAAGTGGGGATTTTACCGTACGACCATTTCACGAGTGTACCGTGAACATCAGGAATCCTGTAAAACATCAAATCTCTGACATAGAAAAAAGACCCTGCAAGAACGGGACCAACGACGACGACTGAAAGAATCTTTCAACGTGACAGAAGTGCAACCCTTCCGCAAATTGCTGCAGATTTCAACGCAGGGTCATCAATAAGTGTCAGCGTGCAAACCATTCAACGAAACATCATCGATATGGGCTTTCGGAACAGACCTACTCTTGCACCCTTGATGACTTACTCCTCGCCTGTGCCCGTCAACACCTACATTGGACTTTCGATGACTTGAAGCATGTTGCCTGATCGGACGAATTCCGTTTCAAATTATATCGAGCGAGTGTACGTTTACGGGTATGGAGACAACGTCATGAATCCATGGACCCTTCATGTCAGCAGGAGACTGTTAAAGATGGTGGAGGCTCTATAATGGTGTGGGATATGTGCAGCTGGAGTGATACGGGACCCCTGATACGTCTAGATACGACTCTGACAGGTGACACATACGTAAGCATCTTGTCTGATCACCAGCATCCATTCATGCCCATTGTGCATTCCAACGGACTTGGACAATGCGACACCCCACACGTCCAGAATTGCTACAGAGTGGGTCCAGGAAAACTGAGAGTTTCAACACTTCCGCTGGCCACCAAACTCCCCAGACATGAACCTTATTGAGCATATCTGTGACGTTCCAAAAAGGTCTTATGGCCATAGACTGCAACTACATAGGCCCATAAGGCGTAGTATTGCGGGTGTAAACAATACAGAAACCAACACAATGACGAGAGCAAAAAACTGGCACTTCGGGTGTAGGATGTTGTCGCGACGTAGTTACGCTGCGTGCAGTGTGATATCTGAGCGATTATGTTACGTTAACCTGTTTACTTGGACCATTTAGGGGTGTACATTACGAAGTCGCTGCCAATAGCTTTTAAGTCCTGTAGGCACTTTACGACCCCAGGGTGAATCTTGCTGGGCCTGAAAATGGAAGCGACACACAGTACTCCTGTCAATGCACCCCTGTGCGAAGGTCCATTTTCCTTACGAAAAATGCGTTTTACTTTTGCATTCTAGGACTCATCTCACATTTTCTTCCACACAGTCTGTTCAGAAGATTTGCACTTTAATTACCGTTTGCAATTTTATCCTTCGCAAGGCAACCAGTTACAAGGCTGACTTCAGCACCACAGGGAATATTGGTTTACAAATGTCATTAACATTTTTCTGGTTGTACCGCCGCGTCTTATAAAACACTTATAATTATCAGGCCCTATGTTTTAGCATTTTAGTGCTTTATAGGAGGAAGCGGCAGTATAGCCATAACGACTTCAATGAAATTATAACAGTGATGCAATCTGTACTATCAGCTACATAATCACGTACTGCCGTCTACATCACAAACAGATATTTTGCGTAAGCCTTGTGAAAGTGTAAGACTACCTCGGCAAACACGGTTCTCATAATGAGCGCACAAGAACAGCCATTACAGTTTTAATTATTTACCTGTAGATTTCAGTCGTTATCGGAAGCAGCAAAGTAGTGGAGTAGAGAAAAGCACAAATACAGAATCGATTGTGACGACACCGTTGATGTATCCTATTGCAGCAGCGCACGACAGGAGTTCCGCCCTGCTGCAAGTAGTTCATTCCTCAGAACAACAACAACAATGTACTTTGTCAAGACATCAGACACTTCCAACCAAAGCCGAAGCTGGCAAATGGCATAAGTTTCAAAGTTTGAAAATTGTCGACGGCATAGTATGTGTTACGGCATAATAGCACATAGTATGACATCGTAGCGGCTGTTGTTTTTCTGCTGAAACACTTGTTCACTTACTAAACTGTTATTTTGAAATCCATTCCTGATACAGCTGAACGGACCTAAGGTCCCACCCGTAAAGCTGAATCAAACAAGTACACACTATCTGACCAAAAGTATCTGAACACACCTATGTAATGCGGAATGTCCACTAGATGCCACGAGAGGACCCTCACCAGTATGAAAGGAGGCTGGGAGTGTTGCCAGTAGAAAAACAGTGACAGCAAAATGAGTCGGTAACGAACGCTCTTTGACTTCGAACATGGACTAGTCATTGAATGTCATCTGAGTAACACATGTATCAGCGATATTTCAACTCCTCTGATGCTGCCCAAGTCAGTTGTTGGTATGATGGTGGAGTGAAAATGCAAAGGAACAAGAGCAGCTAAACCAAGACCGGTTAGACCTCATGTACTGATGGAGAGGGACCATCGAGCATTACGGAAGGGGGTTGCAAAAAAATCGCTTGACATCAGATGGAGTCACTCTTGAGTCTCAAATTGCTACCAGCAGTCCAGCTAGCTCAATGACAGCGGAAGGAGTTAAAAAGGATGGGTTGCAGTAGTATACAAGCCACACTGCTATATCTGTAGTCAGTGCCTAATGACACTCGAGGTGATGTAAAGAGGGACAGTGGATGACTGGAAACAAGTGCTTTGGAGTGATGAATCATGCTACATTCTGTGGCAATCCGATGGAAACGTTTGGCGAATGGCTGAGAATGTTACTTGGCGGTATGTATAGTGCCGACAGAGAAGTACAGAGGAGGTGATATTAGGGTAAGGGGATGTTGTTCTTGGTTACGGTGTGGTCTCTTATTATGCTTCAGAAAACGCTAATTGAAGAAGCATATGAACATACTGTAAAGCATTTTGTACTGCGTACAGTAGAGGATCTCAGTTCGGAGGCGATGATTGATTGCATCAACATGACAGTGCACCCTGTCATAAGGCAATATCATTAATCCGATGGTTGGTGGACAATAACATCCCTGAAACGAACTGGCCGGAGCAGAATCCCGACCTGAACCCAGCTGAACACCTTTGTCCCGTAGCTCCAGACTCCAGTGTCAACAATAACTATCTTCTCTCGCTCAAGTTCCTGGAAAGAATGGGCTGTTATTCCCCAACGTACATTCCGACACGTCACTGAAAGTATCACCAGCAGAGTTAAGTGGTTATAAAGCCGAAGTGTGGTCACGCCCTCAATGTCCAGTAATGGGGGTCTGGATATTTTTGATCAGATAGTGGGCTTCTACGCTTAGTTCGTCCCCTGAAAGTCTCGAGATATATGCCGTAAGCTGCATACTGTAAATATCTTACATACTCTCACAGGACAAAATATTAATCATGTTGTAGATGGTATAGAACTGGCACCAGTTGGTCGTTGACCCACCACAAAGCATGGCAGTGAAGTGATATGTTGCAGTGAGGTGTATGGAATCAGTGCAATAAGATGGATCGATGTAGAGATGCGACAATGTGAGATTGGTACTATCGTGTTATGACGTGTCCAAAACCGCATCGAGAACGAATGTGTCCGATTTATTGGTTTATCAACGCGATCTGTCCAACGTGTCGACAAGGAATGGTGTAAGAAGCATATTTGTGTTTTTGAGCGAACTTTGTGAAGGAAATTGCATAGTGTCAGGTAGCTCACATCCGCACAAAGCTGCGCGTGAGCAGTGGATCAAACAACGCCCAACACTGGATAATACCTGACTGTAGGCGTGTTGATTGGTACGACGTGTCGTGATTTACCTATTTTTTTGCAAAGCTGCGAATACACTGACAGCCCAATGAGCCGTTTAACCCGTAGAGGGTGTAGTCCAGGCTAGAGGCGAGGTTTTGCACATGTTTTTAGTATCTTGCATTGGACCCACTCATTCAGGTTACTGTAATGTGATCCAGTATGTTGAAATAAACATTCTCGGAGGCCAAATGTTGCCCTTTCTTCTACGTCTTCATGATCAGTTACCTTTCCAAGGAAACTATTATTTTCACGAGGCAGTACCTACGCGCTCCTGGTTTGATGAACATACAGGCATACTATCGCAGGTGTACTGGCCCGCTTAAACCTGCAGAAAATGTCTGGGACTATTCGGAATAGCATGTGAAAAACAGAAACTTATATCGCTGCAGTTTTTTTCCTTCTACGGGAGCTGATCATTAATGAATGGCTTCACCTGTAGTTGTCTTACATGAAGAAACTTGAAGACTTCTTTTCTCGCCGAACTGAGGCATATATCAAGGCTAGAGACCATTAGCATGACGTTTCTTGAGCCACATCCACCGCGGACGCGCCGCGCCGCACACACACACAAAGGCGCGGCGCAGAACGGAGCAGAGCAGCGAAGAAGTGCTCAGAATGCAAGTGTGCTTGTAGGCGCACAGCAGTGTTCGTACATTGGCGAGCGCACAAACGAAACAACGGAAGATGCATTCATTCTGTCGATGGCAAGATCATTAAGAGGGAGCGATGTTTAAGATTGGAAAAGGGTGTGGAAGAAATCATCCCGACGTTTTCTGGCTGGCGGCTTCCGTGGCCTGAAAGAGTGGTTCGGTGTGGGGCGGCGGAGGGGTGAAGTGGACTGCGGCAGTCGTCGTGGGGTTGTGGACCACTGCGGTTGCGGCGGGGACGGAGCCTCTCCGTCGTTTCTAGCTCCTCAGTTCACATAAAATGCAATAAATACACGTCGAACACAATAACATCCGATTTAGATACGTTGCAGAACATCACGACTGACTCACTGACTGATTCGCTTTATCATCTGAATTTTTTGCGGCGGTATGCCTGAATAGCTCAGTAATTTCTACCGGCGCGGCAGGGAACTGCCCGAATGAAATCTGACACCGGTTTCAAATCGGGAAATCCGGGCAGGCACACGTGTAAAGCATACAGTTCATGCGGAGAGGCTATGTTGGGGATTAATTTTATAGAACAAAATGTTATCCGTTATAATAATAATGTATGTACTGTGAAGGGGAAAAGTTGAAGTGACACTTTCATTGCTCTCCCCGAATAAGATTTGGTGATATTTTGCCGGATCTCTCTCACCTTTCTGAACTAACATAATTACTGTACGCCCCGTTGGTTGGTGGGGGCGGTGTGGATGCGGCTTTGAGCGTGACTTTGTCGAGTGTACTTGGTTGTCGGCCATGATGATAGTAAACGTCTACGTTCACGCGTCTGACAGAAAGGACTGAGTAAAAACTAAATGCCTGTTATCAACCGATCGTGCGTTGGCCAGTAAATCTGCACAAAAAGTGAGGTGATGCTAGTTGTGTCAATATGTTTTAGTTAAACGTAAGTTGTATATTCATAAATATCAAGCTTGCTTTAGTGAAGATGGTAAACAGCAGCTGTGTGTTGCCAGGTCAGAGATCTCGCGAGTGTCCCGGACGTCATACCTGCGCAACCTGGTTCTGGCCCTTGAGTTCCTGGTTGACCGCACGGCGCTCTTCACCACGCTGCTAGCCTACTGGCTGGCCGGCGGCGTGTCCACTGCTGCAGAGGTAAACAGCCATAGCTTGCCGCAGTGTCGCTGTCAGTTAACCATTAGTGTGGTTCATCAACATAACATCCTGTTTTCTTTACTGCAGGTGTTTGCGATGTCGCAGTTCTTCTACGGACTGAATCTGATTCTCGGAATAGTCGTCCCCATCGCGGTGAACTTTGTAGGAGAAACCCGGGTCTCTGTCAATAGAATACAGGTTAGTTCTAAATACTTACTTTCGACGTTTTTTTTTTTTTTTTTTTTTTTTGGGAGATAAGCATTTACGGGCGTTTGCTTCTCGTTTGAGAAAGTGGAACGGTCGTGGACACGTTTATTGAAATATTTGGCTTGTTAGTGAGTGAATTATGTTGAAGCCTTGATGTTTTTAGGTTGCGGACCGGGATGACGACTACACATCGAGCACCATATTTTGGCATACTGTCTGGTAGATTTCTTTAGTTACTCGGAACACTTGTTTTATGTGCACTCAGTCAGAAAGTTTGGTTGTAGATTACGTGGTGAGCACAGCAAAGGAAGATACGTTCGGTCTGTCCATGGCAAGATCATTAGAGAGGGAGCTCTCTTTAAGACTAGAAACGGGTGTGGAAGAAATCATCCCGACGTTTTCTTTAGCAACAAAGGAAAACCACGCAATGCCTAAATTTGATCGGCTGGACTGGGATTTGCACAAACGGAATCCTGAATATGAGTGCAGTGTCTTAATGTTGCGCCAGTTGCCTCAGTGGATCATATTGGGTCCTGCCTGGAACAGAC
This sequence comes from Schistocerca piceifrons, assembly GCF_021461385.2. Lineage (NCBI taxonomy): Eukaryota > Metazoa > Arthropoda > Insecta > Orthoptera > Acrididae > Schistocerca > Schistocerca piceifrons. The sequence goes on along the minus strand of NC_060139.1, from coordinate 305,280,835 downwards.
CAAACGCCAGTACCGATAGAGGACAAAATAACAAATACCTTCAATTTTCACAGGTTTTCAAGGGAACAGTGTCAGTGAAACTATCATATTCTGTTACGGAAAACTTAAAATACCGATCCGCGCAATAAATTATGAATTCAGAGTTCAGGAGCAAACAGCAAATTGCACTTAAAACAACTCCAGGGTAAACACACCTGCAGATATAGACGCCAGAAAACATGCTCAAATAAAACAACGTAAGCATAGTAAAATCACCTTAAAGGCTTAAAACATTTCCAGGGCCCACGTTTGACAGCACAATTTCTCCAACTGGTAAATAAATGAACCAGGTTCAGACAGCAACAACCGTCACCGACCCCCAAGCGCCTGGGCTCCTCGGCTTGTCCACAACACGCCGCAAGAACTGCTGACGCTGGCCTGATCCACGACCACTTTGCGAGGCACTCGCTAAGCTCGTTCCGTCCTCACCTCTCTCCAGTGACCCTTTTTGTTCCCACCATAGCGCCACCTCGCACTCGAGTCGCAACCTACGATCAAAGATCAAAACAGTGGACAAGGGTCCATTCCCAGAGACGTCCTGTCATTCACTGATGTATTTTGTGCAAAACGGAATCGTAAAGATAGGAGGAAGACTTGTCAGCTAGTGACAGCTAGTAAACACCACACTACAAAGTTTTGCAGAGTTACAGCAGTTAAATAGTATTGTATTCTTGTGCTTTCTAAGTGGACGTCGTGCTCCGCCGGTTGAGGAAGAACGTAATTATTTCTGGTGTTTGTCTGTAACCAAAATCTCTGTGACGCAACCTTACAATTCATCCGACAGAAGTTGACAGTGCTTCGGAAGGTAACTTTTCACTACCGTTTTGCTTACTACTTCAGTTGATCTGCAGACCGGAAAGAGCTGACAGCGACAGAGTGCTATAGCAGTGTCTCCTTCTAATGAAGCTTTGGAATTTGGACGCCTGCAGTTAGCGACATCCGCTCACGCCCTTGCGAGTTATTTCTCCTGTGTACTGACTCCTTGAGCAGCCTACAAGCTATCGACCAGTGCTACCCTCGCTATCCTATAGTAGCATCCATTCAGGACTCCATCTATGCCCTGGAATGGTCCAGTTGTTCAGTGGTGTTTGTGTGGACCCCAGGACACGTCGGAATCCCAGATTACAAACTTGCCTACAGGCTACGCGGAAACCGCTTCTGGAGATGGGCATCTCCGAAACTGACATGCGTTCTGTCCTACGCCACAGAGTTTTTCGGGTTTGGGAGACGGAATGGCATAACAGTACGCACAACAAACTGCGTGTCATTAAGGAGACCACGTATGTGTGGAAGTCTTCCGTGCGGTCCTCTCACAGGGAATCAGTTGTCCTCTGCCGGCGTATGGCTAACGCATAGTTACCTCCTCCGTCGCGCGGACCCACCTCGGTGTCGCTGTGGCTTACAAATGACGGTCGTCCACCTCTTGCTGGAATACCCACTTTTAGCCGCTCTGCGGCGGACTTTTTACTTTCCCAGAACCCTACATTCGGTGTTGGGCGACCTCAACAGCAGCTTTACTTTTACGTTTTATTCGTGAGGGTGGGTTTTATCATTTGGTCTGAGTTTTGGCGCATGTCCTTTGTCCCTCTGAGTCCTCCACCCTAGTGCTTTCAGGGTGGAGGTTTTAATACGTTGCACAGTGGCTGGCCTTTCCTTTTAATTCTCATGGTCAGCCAGCCATGGTAATCTGCTCTCTTGTTTTGATCTCTTCTGCATGTTTCTTGCGTCTCTGTGTGGTTTTCTTGTCAGATTTAGCCCATTTTAGTGCTTGTTGCCCTTCTGTCATTCTTGTGGTTTTCTCCTTTCTTCCAGATGTGTTTTGTATCTCTCGATTATTTTACTCCCACCCTTGTGGAATTTTTTTCATCGGAACGAGGGACTGATGACCTAGCAGTTCGGTCCCCCCCCCCCTCCCCCCTCTTTTAAACAAAGCAACAACAGTGGGTGATCATACATCCACTTCCATAAATAAACGGCCATGTCATTGGAAGGTATGAACACACTTAAAGTAGTTTAACTACCGTAAACGGTTGTTCTCTCCAATCGTCCATCGGATTATTTAACTCGAATGTCTAAATTACTTCTCCAGTTAATTGCCTCCCGAAGAAAACACCATCCCCATTGTACTGACTAGGAAAGTACTGACAGCACTCACTCAATAGAAATACTGAAGTGGCAGAGTGTATTACGCGTTGTAGACCCAGAAGAGTCATCAGGCATGGCAAGAAATTGCTGGAAGCAACGCGCAAGCTGAAGCCAGACATTGTGAACTGTCTCAACTGACTTTTTACGTTTGACGTAGCTTGTACAACTTACGCGAGAGGTGATACCTTTCAAGTGAGCGAGATAAACCAGTGCCGTATTGAATTCGTCTACAATACTAACAACAGTCGTTGTGGTACAGTGACCAGTCCGTCGACCCTATTTCTGTTCAGGCGCTATTGAATGGCTGTAGGCTCTTGGACGTCAGGAACAGATTAATCTAAATCTCCACTCTCCAAACCCCAAGTAAAGCACATGGCAGAAGGTACGTCCCATTGTACGAGTTACTAGAATTTTTTCCTAGTTCCGTTCACGTATGGAGTGCGGGAAGACACAGTTCAAACGCCTCCGTGCGTGCTGTAATTAACCTAATACTGTCCTCACAATCCCCACGGGAGCGATGCATATGGAATTGTACCTCAGGCGAGCAAAACATAACTTTCAGCGAATCATTAGCGGGGAAACTTCATCAGTTCTCAGTAGCAGCACAGATAAGTATTTCTCAAGCGGAGCCTCTGGCATTTCAATGGATGTTATTGACGTAGACGAATGGGACACCACTTTATAATAATTATTCCCTGCGCGTTGATGATCAATGTCTTATTGTCTGTGCTGTGTAGAAAATTGCCCAAGGCTAAGGGTCCATCATCTGCTATTGCAGCAGCGTACCCTCAGTGTGTAGCTACTCCAGTCTATAATTGGTCCTTGGTAAAGCACTCCGGTTTCCAATGTTACGTTGCTGTTGTGCAGACGGCTCGGAACAGAGTTAGTGGCTGAAACTGATGATAGACCTTAAGTTCTGGGATAATTTCAGAACCGACATTTGACCTTACATTCCTGTGATAAACATTAGATTATTTCATCGAATATACTACCACAAACGTTTCTGTGTATGCTGCACAGGAGACTGTATAATACCGTGCCAAGTTTTACGTAGATCCATTGCTATCGTCTAACGATCATGAGGTTCAGGAGCGTGTCATATTAGAACGGAAGCTCCAGGAGGCGAATCAAAGTGCAGTTACCTGCTTCGTTGACGTCACTGCGTGAGAACTCATGCCATCTTAGAGACGATCAGTTGAAGAGTGAAGAGTGACACGATATGACTACAGCCGAAGCTGGTCGATAGTCCAGAGCAAGTACTTATATTACCAACTATGGTCACAGTATCTTCAACAGGAAGGGACGCAATTTATTAGAAATTCATGTCGACGAGGGTACTGACAAACATTCAACGCTAGCAATGCCTTGTCAGTCCCATGTTAAAATTGCACCAGGAAGTGCCCCCCCATACAGTCCGAAGAATATCGCAACTTGGGAGATCGTAATACCGTAATGGTTGACGCAGTAGGTTTTAAACGTCAATCACAATGGGATAGTCCAAACGTTCCGTAAACTGTCAAACTTGTGGATCGTGGACTTGGAATAAATGGTGGAGGAACTTAATGAACGTGTGCAGTTCCTGGAATTAAAGATTATTCTGAACGAATCACTTCTCCTGTTGCATACCAGCTTAAGTCTGGTGCCAGAGTTCAAATCTGAAACCGTGCTTGAAATTCTGCACCACACGCTGCAACACGTAAACTAAAAATAGCAAATGGGAACACACGGTACTTGTTTCTTAGCAGAGGTTTGAACCTCAAAAAGTTGGTGGCAAGATAATTCTCAGGTCGCTAGATACCTCCAGGTTCAAATTTATGACGTGTGAGCCAAATTGTGTTTACTAATTGAAAACTGTGTGTGTGTGTGTGTGTGTGTGTGTGTGTGTGTGTGTGTGTGTGTGTGTGTGTGTGTTACTAGCGTAGCACTCAAGTGACCATTACCTCTGTGTAACCCTCTGTAAGTTCACTTCCAGTGTAGTGAAGATATAGCATGTCATATTGCGCCATTCGACCACAACTACTATCTTCATCCAAACAAGAGTAGTTAATTCAGAGGCATACCAACTGCTTAAGGATTTTATTTACTTAGAAAATTTCAGAATTCGAAATGTCGGTGGTTTCGCCGTACTTTGTAAATTAACATTGTTCACTAATACAGCTAATTCACCACAGTCAGCGACGTAATATCAGTCGACTCCGTGTTATCTTTGTTTTCTTTCAATAAACAAAATCTCTTTCTTTCGAAAATATTTATTACAAAATATTTCAGTGCACTCAAGAGCCTTTGACGATAATATTTTTCTTTTTAATTAAATATTAATTCAACAGATTCTAACTAAATAACATCAGGACGAACTTAATACTAATTGAGTGTCTCAACTTCGTTCCTTTCGATTAACACTCGTTTCGCACTGCTTTCCGCAAACGTGACGTCATTTTCAAGTCGCGCAATACCGACGACCACATGATCGGCTATCGACTTTCGCTAGCGTTCGATACAGGCCTCTCGCAACACGCGGGCACTGGACATTTACGAAAACGACATTCTTGGAGTGACGTATTATAATCATTGCCGTAATAAAATGTGATATGATAATTTATTTACGGTTAATGCCTACGTATAAAACTGCTCCCTCAGGAGTGAGTTATCGTCAATAATTTACAATTTAAGCATGAAACACGCTTGTTTTATAATTTCCAGTATGCCATTTAAAGGAAACGGAGAATTGAAAAGTTATCACAAACGCGTTACCATTATCACTAAATTTAACAACGTATCAACGAAATTAGCCTTCAAGATAGAATATGATAACCAAGACAGGAAACAAACTATTACATGATTAAGTGCCAGCATAAGGGATAACGTCATGGTTACCGTGGTCAAAATTTGTGGGTTTGCATCCTGTCACATGAAAATACTTTATCTTAATGTTAGCCTTTTTGACATGTTCTGGGACATTTCACACTTCTACCTCTTTTTATTTTCGAAATTAAGTACTATATTTCTTGATGAATGTTCCCCGAAAATATCTTTCAAGGAATCTTAGAAGCACAGAACGGCGAAAGTTTTTCCCGTCTTTAGATGTGTCCCAAACAAATTATTTCTTTTTAACCATTGTTTCACTGCCACTCTTACAAGAAACGCTAGCTTAAAATTTGGAATATGGTAAATAGACACAAGACAAATAGAAATGAGTTCGCTCTAATTAGGATTGACGCCTTAGTATCTACTTATAAAAAAAAGTTAGCAGAAAATTCTATAACATGACACAAACCACAAATCTGTTTAAAACATCTGTATAAGCTTTTATAATGCGATATCGTAGTAAATGACTCAATGCAAATGTCATCAATCCGAAAGTTTGTTAGGGCACCACTGTGCTTCACTAGGCCGGTTCTATTGGAGGTGGTAATCTTACTTCTGTGCGGCGGTTGAACTGATTTCCTCAGCTAGTTGTATGACAACATCCCGTTCAATATGGAATGCGACTCTCAATGCAATTTGACATGTTTCACTTTCGTGGACATTGCTGGAAGTGAACGCAGTGGTGACAGATAAAAATCCTAGGATTGACCGAGGATCGATCCCTAGGTCTCTGGATCCTTAGTCTGACCCTTAATCGCCAAGCCACACCCTTAAACAATGAATAGTTAACTGTAATGGAGAAACGGGTAGACGCGGACCTCGAGGAAGAGCAGTTCGGATTCCATAAAAATGAACAAGCGAGGCAATACTGATCCTACGACTTCTCCTACAAGATAGGTTAAGTAAAGGCAAACCTACGTCTATAGCATTTGTAGACTTACAGAAAGCTGTTGACAATGTTGATTGGAATACTCTCTCTGAAATTCTAAGGGTAGCATGGGTAAAATACAAGGAGCGAGAGGCTATTTACAAATTGTACGACGGTCAGACGGCAGGTACAAGAGGCGTTGCGCATGAATGGGAAGTGTCGATGGAGAAGGGAGTGAGACAGAGCTGTAGCCTGTCCTCGATGTTATTCAATCTGTACTTCGAGCAAGCAATAAGGGAAACCAGAGAAAACCTTTGACAAGGAATTAAAATTAAGGGAGAAGAAATAAAACGTTGACAGAATTTCAGTGTCACTGGCACACCTGAGAGACAGGACTGGGAAGAGCAGTTGAACAGAATGGACAGTATCTTGAATGGAGGAAATAAGTTTAATATCAACAAAAGCAAAACGAGGATACTGGAACGTAGTCGAATTAAGTCGGTGATGCTGAGGAATTAGATTAGCAACTGAGACACTTAAAGTATATGAGTTTTGCTATTTCGGCAACAAAATAACAGATGACGGCCGAACAGAGACGATATAAATTGTATACTGGCAGTGGCAAGGAAAGCGTTTCTTAAGAAAAGAAATCTGTTCACATCGAATATTGATTTGAGTGCTACGAAGTCTTTTCTGTTAGTTTGTATGGAGTGTAGCCATGTATGAAAGTGAAACATGGACAATAAACAGTTTAGACAAGATGAGAATAGAAGTTTTTGAAATGTGTTGCTACAGAAGAATGCTGAAGATTAAGCGGGTAGATGATGTAACTAGTGAGGAGATACCGAATAGAATTAAGGAGAAAATAAATTTGTGGTGCAACATGACTAGAAAAGGAGATCAGTTGATAATATATACTCCAAAACATCAAGGGATAACCATTTAGTGTTGGAAGAAAGTTTGGAGTAAACATTATAGAGGGAGGGGGAGCTCAATGTAGTAATGAGATTAAGAAGTATGAAAGTTTCAGTAGTTATTCGAAGATAAAGACGCTTGCACGGGGTAGAGTAGCATGGAGAGCTGCATGTAATCAATTTTCGGACTGAAGACCATAACATAATCACTGAAGTAGAAACTGATGAGCGTGAGTCACTGACGATGGAATCTAAGAATTTGCCCATTCAAATGTAATCATAGAACATTTACAGATCGTAAGCCAGTCTTACTGCAGAATGATACTTACTGAATGCGTCAGTTTATCTTCTGTATATATTTATTTATGAAAACGCGGCAAGTGTTGCAGCGACCAGTGTAATAGTCGTGAGAATACATTTAGTATGAACCGAAAAATGCCTCTTTATTAGTAGTGCAGTAAGTAACTTCACACACGCAGATCGCCAAAGCAGATAGCGGCCATCGCTGTCAAAGAATGCCGCTCGGGTCGTGAACCTAATTAGCGGACTCGTTACGCGGAATTCTGACACACAGCCGTGCGCCATGGGAATGACTCCGTGAATTACTTCAGCGTCACCGAGGCGCTGCCACTAGCAAGTTAACGGAATGAAACTGGAAGTTTATGAATTTGGAAGAAAGAATATTGGCATTAGGAATTCAGGCGATGAAAGGTATGGAACATCAAAATGAATTCAAACTTTGTGAAGAATGTTCTGTCTACTCAGTTGAGTAACTTAAAATTCTCGTAAACCGAGACAGCTTTAATCTGCCATTCTCTCTTTTCTACTTTCTAAAACTTTTCACATGATCCCGTCTATACATTTCTGGATCGGCACTCCTGAGAGATGACATGACGAAAAAATGGCTCAGTACCTTCGAGATTACAGGTAAGTGACTGCTGTTGTGAAACTTCCCTATTTTATAAAGCCTTGGCCTGGATCGTTATGGGTTGGAGGCCCGGGCCGGCACACAGTTGAATCTCTTCGTAAGTTTCATTACAGTACTCATTCCACAACTTTTATGCGATTCATTCTGGAAATACAGTTATGAGAAGTAGCTGCAACTGTGCACAGGAACGCGCGTAAGTATTGGAAACTGAATACATTTTATTCTTTTACAGTATTTGAGAAAAGTTGACGATCGAAGTATGAAAAATACGATAGTAAAGAGTTAAGTGACATTTGTGTTGTGATTAGTTCTGACGCCAAAGTCTCCAGAAACAATGCTTTTCCTTGTTCCACTTTTCAGTGATTATCAGAAAGCATTAAATATTTCATAACGGAGAAGTTTTTCACAAGGGTGGTGATAGGGCCTATCAGTTCTGTGCATTGGCATGCAGCTAGATGCACAATCTCCAAAAACTAGTAATCAGGGGAAAGGAAAACATGGCGGGAGACAGCAAGGATTCGTCGTAAAAGATTTCCTCAAAAACCGCATCGAATTATTAATAAAGGCAAGCAAGTCCGAAATGGCGAAAAGATGATCCTTAGCGTGTTAATCAAATTGCGCTTTTGGTATGGTCTGAGAAGTTACACGTTGAGGAATTTTACACAGTGCCACAAAGACACTTGAATGTCGTTTACATCGGAAAGTTTGAAGCAGATCGGTTTAAGACTACAGCGTCTTCAGTGTAAAATGTCACAGGGTCTCAGGGCTTGGATGACCTTTCAGATATGTAGAAAAAATCTTTCTACTGCATCATTTTTAAACACAATTGTACTTTTTTGTATTGACTATATTGTATGTATTCAACTGTGCGTTATAGATGCATTCAGATGTGCATTCCAGACCTACAATAACAAATCAATCTTGAAATGTTGCCAGCCGATGTGGCCGAGCGGTTCTAGGCGCTTCAATCTGGCACCGCGCGACCGCTACGGTCGCAGGTTCCAATCCGGCCTCGGGCATGGATGTGTGTGATGTCATTAGTTTAGTTAGGTTTAAGTAGTTCTAAGTTCCGTGGGACTGATGACCTCAGATGTTACGTCCCATAGTGCTCAGAGCCATTTGAACCATTTTTTTAAATGTTCTATTTAGGTATAACATGTGTTGCAACAAGCACGTACCGCGTCTTGCAATGTAAACATTAACATGCATAACTGTACAAAGACAAGTGTTACACCCAAACAGCACATTTCAAGAATGATTAGTTATTAAAGTTCTGGAATGCGCAATAAAATGCACCTTTTATGACCGGAAGATAGTCTCAATTTGGGCGAAACGAGAAGTCTAAATAAAAAATTCAGCTTTTGATGCAGTTGCGAACATTCATGAAAGTAGTATATGAAGGTAGTATCTGTTACCGAAAGAACAGATACCATTGATGACCGTGCAGCTTCTCCAGAATGAAATAACTGAATTGACACCCTAGCAGCAAACAGGCGTTGATATGTCGTTGGGGCATGTCGAAAATGTGTGCCCCGACCGGGACTCGAACCCGGGATCTCCTGCTTACATGGCAGACGCTCTATCCATCCGAGCCACCGAGGGCACAAAGGATAGTGCTCCTGCAGGGGCTTACCCCTTGCACGCTCCCCATCTATTAGGCGCACTACGGTACGTAGTAGTGTGGACACTTTGGGAATGTGGGTCTCAGGTGGAGCGTGCAAGGGATAAGTTCCTGCAGGGGCATTATTCTTTGTGCCCTTGGTGGCTCAGATGGATAGAGCGTCTGCCATGTTAGCAGGAGATCCCTGGTTCGAGTCCTGGTCGGGGCACACACACTCAACATGTCCTCAATGACGTATATCAACGCCTGTTTGCAGCTAGGGTGTCGATTTATCGTTCATGAAAGTTGTCAAACACCATCCATAGCAAAAAGATATGTGGCCTTAGCTACATTTCGTTTCTTTCGAATAAGTAAACAAAAAGACTTCCACCCAGAGGCTAAAAAAGCCACACTACTTAAACAGTAGCTAATGGGATTCAAGTCAAAGTGAGACAGATGGAATAAGGTAAATAAGCTCTTTATTAATTCAAAAGTAATGGTCTTAACTATTAATACATCTGTCCCACTGTGAGACAAGATGGTCAATGGCTTCGTGGAATAATGTTCACACTTCCCTGCAGAATCATGATTTTACCCAGGTGTGCGCCTCTTCGTCCGAAGCAAATCGATGGCCACGAATGTCTTTCTTCAGGGCTCCAAAAATATGAAAATCGCGCAGGAAGAGAGATCGAGAATACATGGGGGATGTGTGAGGGCTTCCCAGCGAAAGTTCTGCAGCATATTCGAAACGACTTTGGCCACATACGGGGTAATCCACATGTTGTTTGGACTACGCTGCAGAAGTTACACGGAGCTTACAGTTTACCGTGGACATCAAATCGGAGTGGGTTTTTCCCATTAACAAACTTAGCCAGAGGTCAATGAAAGGGTAGGTATCAGACAAAAATTTTACATCAGCTAAGAAGTTATTTCTCTAATGTCGTAGAAGAGAAAACTTTGTGTCCATGAAATATTCGAATCTATTTTTCTTGAACCAGCAAACAGCAGCTCTTTGGCTCATTAACAGGTCGAATGATCATATCCCCAAAGTAACAAATAGACAATAGTAGGTGTTACAGCGAAGGCACCTATACAGACGAATATTAAGCTGCACATGTCTTCCAAAAACAAGTAGTTGGCTTTTTTTGGTGCTAGTTTCAATTACGTTCTTTCGCGCCAGAGTTAGGACTGTATCACCGTTGTGGCCACCTACGTAATTTGTGTTCTTGAGTTGGTGTATACTAATATGTACTCCTTGTAAGCAACTGCCTCAGGGAAACGCCGCTTTTTTGAGCAAGTCGATCAGCAATGGATCCTTGCTGATGTCCAGCTGGTTCACAAACGGAACTTTTTGGACAACATCTGGTTATAAACTTAATGCCACCTCCCTAGTGATGATATTCTGACTACGAACCCAACGAAAATCCGTCAGAGACCTGTATAGTGATGCTGGACACGCCATTTCCCATAATGAAGAGAAGAACAGAACGGTCAGTCCCAAGACAAAGACCAGCGACATCTACAGAATAATTGGCTACAGAGCCTACTGCTACTACTACAGCAGTCACTGAGAAGTTGGTTCGTATCGTAAATTTGTTAGTGTCACTGTCACGTCAGTTCATAGATGGGCCTGTGCACTGTGCAGTCAACAAGGGTGAAGAATCATGAATAAACTGAAATGCTCTCAACAGAATACTGGTACTTGAGTTCGCCGACTGCTCTTTGTGCAGTCGCTTGGAGAGATACTTACTGGTCTCATCACAGAGAAGTCATGGGAAGAGATGAGTTGGGTGAATGAAGGGTCTAGATGCGGCGAGGCACCATTTTGGATCGAGGTACTACGCTTCAAATTTTCTTTGTGGCAGAGGGATGCGTTTAACGCCCAGAAATGCTGATATATAACATTTCAGAGGTGATGTTGGATATACTTAATCTTTGTGAACAATAATGCAAGTCATCGATCTACACGCAGGTGACACTGTTCACAGCATGATCTAGCCAGTAAAGCGTCCAGGATTATGTTCCAAATGGCTCTGAGCACTATGGGACTCAACATCTGTCATCAGTCTCCTAGAACTTAGAAATACGTAAGCCTAACTAACCTAAGGACATCACACACATCCATGCTCGAGGCAGGATTCGAACCTGCGACCGTAGCGGTCGCGCGGTTCCAAACTGAAGCGCCTAGAACCGCTCGGCCACATCGGCCGACCAGGATTATGTCTGCAATGCATGGAGTTCATGAATATTGGGTACTTAACTGTAATTCTCACTGTTCGTTGGATATAAAGCACGTTTATTTTAATGTAGTGGTAAGTGTTATAATATTTACTGAGCACATTGTTCTTAGACGTCTACAACCTTCTCCCACTTTACAGATAAGATTTTGTGATGAAAAAAATATTTTTTAGGTCATAATCTCATGCAGCCGGTTTACGAGAACGTTGTGTGTTGTTCAGAATGGCCATGGTGCATAGACAGAAACAAATTGTAATCAGGAGGGGGCGATATCTATCAACTTGGTGGGTGGTGTGGGCCATCTCATCGGAGTCCCTTCAAGGTTTCCTTCACTCGGTTTGCAACATGTGGCTTGTAAACGTCATGAAGCAGAATGACTGTCATGGCTGAGCGTATTGCAGCCATTTGTCTTTCAGTACGCAGTTCAAATTAAGTAACTGTGCTACGTAGCGTTCAGCGTTCACCGTTTGGGTCGGCACATCACACTGACCAGGACGCATTTTGCCACCAACCTCAAAATTGTCACTGAATCGTCGAAACCAATCTCTGTACGTTATGTCCGACAGATGTGTTTCACACGCTCGCACTAGCGAACGACGACTTTCTGCAACAGGTTTCTTAAGATGGAAGCAGGAGAGTAACGCACCCCGCAAGTACTGCTCTGTAGGTACAAAGTACTCCACTCGAAAGTCACTAATGTGAAAGTACGTCTGTACCGTTCATTAGGTATCGTGTCGCTATCAACCGTGTTGCACTAGTGAAAATACTGTCCTCCGTTCAAGAGCGAGAATTAATTCGAACTGTCAGGAGCATCAACTCCGCCAACACATTGGTCTCTACAAACTTCAACAAAAACCTTTTTCATGAATTGAATAGACTATAATGTTCTTAAATACGGAGAACCGTCTCATAGAAAGCACCTGTTGTAGCTACAAAACTTTCGTGAGCGCTAGTAGCTTCTGCATGGCCAATAAAATTACAACACTAGGAAGAACAGTACTACCAGCATTAAATAAAATGTTCATGTATACTGCAGTGGGAAGAACAAATGACTGAATTTGGAGGTGTACAATCTGCAAAGATCAATACCCAGATACCACATGGAAGCAGTAATGGCTCTACCCTAACTCGACATCAAATCCAATTGAAACTGGAGAACAAATACGGGTACGTTGTTCCATGCCGGTTAAAGTCTATGCTGGAGTTCATCACTGGTAGTGGCTGACAGGTGGCAGCTTGCCAGTGTGTCGACAACACATGACCAGACGTTTTCAATGTGTGAGAATCCGGAGAACGTGTAGGCCAGGCCAACAAACTACACCATCTGCATCGAGGTAGGTCAGGGGAAGACAGAAAATGTACCGTCTTGCCTTATCTTTTCGAGAGACCTCAAAATTTTGCACAGATACTGGCATTGACATGTCAGAAATGTGCCTGATGGCCACCCATACCATAAAATGCTGGGCCCTTCGACAATGAGGATTGTAACATTATTTCTCCTCTGAACCTCCACACAGGTGTACACAGAATCGGGACTTGGCTGAAAAGATTACGCAGTGCCAATCAAGTGTTCATTGTTACCACTGGATGCACCACTGTCGAGATATATCTCTGCTGACACATCGACCGAACTAATAGTCATCTTGCTTAACAGACTGCAGTGCTCCGTACTTCTTCGCTCTGTTTGTGTTTACAGTTGCCTTGCTGCAAAGAACCCAGTTCCTTGACCCCAGGCACGTGACGAGGCCGTATGGTCCAGCGCTACCTAGCAAGATGTCTGTCCTCTCGGGCGCTAGTTGCTTGGGATCGCTATATTCTTGCTTGCTGTGGAGTATGACCATCGTGAAACCTCCGACTATGCAGTTGGGGGGGGGGGGGGGGGGTTCTCGTAAGTACGATCCAGACAAATGCGGGCACAAAGTTTCACATAATAAAATATAGTGTCCGCAGGCCACGATCCTACTGATACCGAGTTCCAACATGGGCTGATGGACGTTTCTCCTTAAATGCAGAACGTTGGTGGTGTTACACATATCTATTCTAAGCAGCTGTGCTAAGTGCTAATACCTTGGGTTTTAGAACTATAATTATATCTTCTTGAAGACTTTTTTTGCGAAACACCTTTTGAATGAAGTTAACATTGCAATCGTTGCTGTTGTTTCATGAATATCCTCTACTGGTATATACCAAAGTAAAACAGCTACATAGTTCGTGTGTTGTTTTACGGCAGATGTGTGTTTTGTGTTGGGTAGGAGTTCCTGCTGAAGCCGGAGGTGTGCGACGTGGTGCAAGACGACGGCCTGCAGCGTGGCGAGGTTTCTCTGTCGCGTGCGACCGCCTCCTGGGACGGCAGCCATAGCTCGCTGTCCGCCGTGTCGCTGCGCATCCTGCCGGGACAGCTGTGCGCTCTGGTCGGTGCCGTCGGCTCTGGCAAGGTGGGTCAAATGAGCACGGAATACTCGCTGTTCCATCCAGCATAACGATGAAGCACGTGTCCGCATGCACTCCTTTGTAGGAGTCAAGTATAAAACTGGTCAGTGGGTTATGTATTTCTAAGTCCACCACGAGTAGTCGTCGTCGTCGTCGTCGTCGTCGTCGTCTTCTTCAGTCTAAAGATTGCTCTGATACAGCTCTCCGTGTTACTCTACCCTATGAAAGTTTCTTCATTACCGAATAACTACTACAACCTACATTATTTTGAATCTGCTTACTGTATTCATCTCCTGGTCTTCATCTAAGATATCCCCCTCCCCCACACTTCCCTCCAATACTAAATCTGCGATCCCTTGATGTCTCAGAATATCCTTCCTTTTTTTTTTTTAGTCAGGTAACACCACAAACGTCTTTCTTCACCATTTCTATTTAGTGCCTCCTCACTGGTTACGTTATTTACCCATCTAATCTTCAGCATTCTTCTGTAGCACCACTTTTCAAAAGCTTCTATTCTAGTCTAAACTGTTTAATCTGTTTCATTTCCATACATAGCTGCACTTCGTACAAATAGTTTCAAAAAGGACTTCTTAATAACTGACTCAATATTAGATGTTAACAAATTTTTCATCTTCAGGCAAGCTTTCCTTAACATTGCTAGTCTACATTTTATATCCTCACTACTTCGACCATAATTTATTTTACTGCCCCCATTGCAGAACTCATCTCATTTTAGTGTCTCGCTTCCTAATATTTCCCAAGCATCACCTGCTTTTGACTACATCCCAACATCTGTTTTGCTTTTGTTGATGTTCATCTCATATTCTCCTTTGATGACATTGTTCATTCTGTTAAATTACTCTTCAAAGTCCTTTGCTGTATGACAGAATTAAAACGTCATTGGAAAACCTCAAAGCTTTTGTTACTTCTCCTTAACATTAAGTCCTCCAATTTTTACTTTGATTTTCTTTACTGCCTGCTCACTGCAGAGACTGAATAATATCGGGGGTAGGCTACATCCCTGCCTCACTAGATTCGTAACCACTGCTTCCCTTTCATACCCTTCAACTCTTACAACTGTCGTCTGGTTTCTGTACTGCTTTTAGCTCCCTGTATTTCACCCCTGCTACTTTCAAAATTTCAGAGACAGTATTCCAATCAAAGTTGTTAAAAGCTTTCTCTAAATCTACAAATGCTGTAAACAAAAGTTTGTGTTCTCTTAATTTATTTTGGAAAATATGTCGCAGGGTCAGTATTGCTTCGCGTGTTGCTACATTTCTCTGAAATCGAAACTGATCTTCCTCGAGGTCGGTTTCTATGAGTTTCTTCATTCTTCTGTAATAATTCATGTTAGTATTTTGCAACCATGACTTACGAAATTGATAGTTCGGTAATACACCTGTCACTATTCGCTTTCTTTGGTACTGGATTTATTACATTACTCTTGAAGTCTGAGGTAATTTCCCCGTCTCATACATCTTGTACACCAGAGGGGTGACTTTTGTCATGACTGGCTCTCTCAAGGCTATCACCAGCTCTGACAGAATGTTGTCTGTCCTTAGTACCTTGTTTCGACTTAGCTGTTTTAGTTCTGTCACTCTTCACGCAGTATGTATCTCCCGTCTCATTTTCATCTAAGTTCTCTTCATCTAAGTTCGTCTCTCTTGTATAGATCCTCTATATACTTGCACCTTGCAGATTTATCTTTTTTGCTTAAGACTGGTTTTCCATCTGAGCTCTTGATGTTAATACAGATGCTTCTGTTTCTCCAAAGCCCTCTTTAATTTTCCCGTAGGCGGTATTTGTCTCTCTAGCGATACATGCCTTTGCATCCTTACATTTGTTCTCTAACCATTCCTTCTCGGCCGTTTTGCACTTCCCATACATCTCATTCTTTAGACGTTTGTATTCGCTTTCACCTGCCTCATTTCCTTCATTTTTATATTTTGTCATTTCATCAGTTAAATTCAATATCTACTATGATATTAAAGCATTTTTACTAGGCCTTGTCTTTGTACCTATTTCATCCTCTGCAGCCTTCACTATAACTTGAATTATACACGCCTCTTCTACTGTATTACTTTCCCCTGTTCCAGTCAGTTGTCCCCTAATGCTCTCTGATACTGTCAACAACCACTGGTTCTTATAAGCTACCCATGTTCCATCTCCTTAATTTCATACCTTTCTCTGATTTCTTCAGTTTTAATGTACAGTTCATAGCCAGTAAATTGTGGTCAGTCCAAAGCTGCCCCTGTAAATGTCTTAAATTTTAAAATCTGGTTCCAAAATCTCTCTAGCCATGATATAACGAATCAGAAAACTTCTGATGTCTGCAGGTCTCTCATTGGTATACAACTTTCCTTTATGATACTTAAACCAAGTGCCAAATTTTAGCAGGCGGCTTCCTCTTACATTCCTCACTCCATATTCATCTACTACATTTCTTCTTTTCCTTTTCCAACTATCGAATTACAGTCCTGCATATCAATTAAATTTTCTCCATTAACTATCTGAATAACTTCTTTTATATCTCATTACACATATCTCCAATATCTTCATTATCTGCAGAGCTACTTGGCATATAAACTCACACTGCTGTGGTGGGTGTAGACTTCGTGTCTATCTTGGTCATGGTAATGCGTTGATCATACTGTTCATAGTAGCTTACCTACATTCCATTTCCTTATTCATTTCTAAATCCACTCCTGCATTTGATATTATAACACTGTATTCAACTGGCCGGAAGTCTTGTTCCTCCTGCCAACGAAATTCCCTAATTCCCACTATATCTAGCCTCAACCCATCGATTTCCTTTTGTAAATTTTCTAACCTATCTGCCCGATCAAGGGATCTAGCATTCCACGCTCCATTTCATAGAACGTCCGTTTTATTTCTCCTGATGACGACAGCATCCTGAGTAGTCCCCACCCGGAGATCCGAACTGTAGGTTATTTTACCTCCGGAATTTAGTCTATATGGCCCACGAGAATGCCATCATTTAACCATATAGGAGAGCTGCAGCATCCTAGAAAAAATCGACGGCTGTAGTTTCCCCTTGCTTCCAGCCGTTCGCAGTATCAGCATAGATAGGCGATGTTGGCTTATTTTACAAATAATGCCAGTTGTCCAGAATTTTGGCCATGCAACTCCTGCTGCCCCCTCTCCAGGAACCACACGTTTGTCTCGCCCCTCCACGGCTACCCCTCCGTTGTGGTTGCACCCACGTTACGGCTATGTGTATCCTTGAAGCACGCAATCTACCAGAACAATGGGAAGGGCCATCATTCATGTGGGGAGGAGTCTTTGGGAATAGTAAAAAAAGAGGAAAATATTTTATACTGAAGTCAGTACTAATCGTAACCACTTATTCGCAGTTATTTCGCAAACGGCTCGCGGGCTAAACCATGTTCACCGGAATGCAACTGAGTACCATTCTGACAAGCAATATAGAAAAGTTTTACACGGTATCCCTCAACTGGGCACCCGAGCGGCCGCTTGCATCATTTGGACCTTAACAGGCCCTGAATGTAATAGAAATTGTATACATTTGTGAAGTGTATTGAATCGATCGCCATTTGATACCATTAGTCTGTACATAAATTACACTCAAGCTTTATTGTGAAACTGTCGTACTCGTTTAGAATTACATAATATCACGCACATTAGGATATTTGAGTCAAGATGTGCTGTTCAATGCACCCGTGGTACAAATGTTAAATAATTCTGAACAATGTTTTAAGATAAGAAATCAATGGTCGGAGATGAGTATCAGAGGCCATGAATGAGCAAAAATGAAGAAGGTGAGCGTCTACTGGATTCTTTAATTTTTATCCAGTTTTTATTAATTTAGTGAAATGTTGGTCGAACATGTACAAAAAGTGAATTATTTCCGCCATAGTACCGTCATCGCTGGATTACAGTACATGGAACTTCAGACAAGCAAGTAAAACCACCGCTGCACCAATTGACTGCTACATTGTGTGTACAGTCGGCTGAGAAGTGTGTCGTGCGTGCTTTACGAACAGCCGCAATTTAGCCATGCAGTCAGTTAGTGTACTCACGCAAAGTGTAAATAGCAAATTGGAAATACGCCACCAAAACTCTTGAACCGCGCAGGTGCTATTTAGTTCCAGTACAGTATGTAGCACGTTGTTACTAAAGTAACTGGTGACAATGCTTTCTAATTAGACAGTAAACTGGAGGTCATATCTCCACATTTCTCACCATTTGTTGTTCGGTCGCTAGGTAAGCAACTGTGACAACGACGGTAATGCAACTGTGACAGAGCTTCATCAGTTCGCGTTTGGCACACACATGTTGACGTGGGATCGACCAGATGGCGAATGTTGCATTGAATCAATGAACATAAAAATTTGTTGGACATAAGAATTTGGTGGACATAAGAAAGAGCTACAAATTACAGGACATAGTGCAGTCGCAGCCTTCAAAACGCAGCCCATACAATTTTTTTACATAAAAAGATAAAGGGACGATCAAAACGTTTTCGCCTGAGGGCGTTGCTGCAGCGTATATGCAACGTAGCTCAACTCCGATGCCGGTATGTAAGCACCGACATGAACAAGGGATTAGTGTGGCATTCGTGTCTTTCGAAGGATGTGTATGGGGCAGCATGCCCCTATCGGAAACCGCCGTTACGGGATGGTGCTCCAAGTTCCGTGCTAGTCGTGGTTCGTCAAACGACGGCGGTCGATCTGCGAGATCAGCCTCATCCGTTACTGACAGATGGGAGACCCCCACGCGATTATAACGCCTGTGATCCATTAAAAAACGGCCCTAAAGGGTCCAAGTTTCTTGCCGAATGACGATATGCAGCAGGCAGTTAAGTACTTTTTCACGCAGCAGGACTCGGCCTTTTACCAAATGCGTACCTTCAACCTAGTGCGTCGATGGTGCGATTGCCTCAATGCTCACGGTGAGTTTATCTGATTGGCCTACCGACTCAGGACTGTACGGCGTCGAAAGGAAACAATTTGATCGACCTTATCAATGTATAATTGCAACTTAAGATGAACGAAAGCCTGAAACCTGCCATGTCATAAATAGACCTGTACAAAACGTGCTGGTTGCTATAAATGTGCAGGTAATAGCGATAAGCATCAGTGCACACAATTACAGACCAGAGGGTTTTGGAAAATAAGTAATTTGTTTCACCACAATGCTACGTTTCAGCCACTAATGTGCTGGTATTTACTTTCCGGCTCGCAACTTCATATTGTTCAGTTAGGCCGTAGGACAGATACCACTTCGAAACAGTCCTTTTGTCCGTGCCTCGGAGCGTATGTAGCGGCATGAATCCACGCACGAGACAAACAGGCGGCGTACTGCTACGTGGATATAATTGGAATCGTTTGAAGGACCATGTACCAATTCTCCGGACACTGCACTTGTAAAACCATTTCACATGAAGACCGCTAATAATTAACGCTCTGCCGGCCGGTGTGGCCGTGCGGTTCTAGGCGCTTCAGTCTGGAACCGCGTGACCGCTGCGGTCGCAGGTTCGAATCCTGCCTCGGGCATGGATGTGTGTGATGTCCTTAGGCTAGTTAGGTTTAAGTAGTTCTAAGTTCTAGGGGACTGATGACAGACGTTAAGTCCCATAGTGCTCAGAGCCAATTAACGCTCTGTAGGAAGCCAACAGCTATTGCGAGATACGACCACTAGACTAGTATACGTACGCTGCCAACAATTTGTACACCGCCTCCATCGTCTAATAATTCTCGTCGTTAATCTGCATAACAAAAATAATAAATTTCAAAGTCAATAGGAAAAGAGTGACGCAAAACGCGACTCGTCTTAGCTTCAACAAAAACTGCATCAAGCCGGCCTCGTTAATTAAAATACTAACCGTCCACAAGCATAGCACCTCCGGCCATCCACATCTTCGCACGATAAATGTTCTTGCCAGTTCTCTCAACTTTCCGTACTGCTCGAAATACTTGGAACAGTAAGTCTCCGAACACAGAAATCTAATAATATCTGTCAGTACCTCCACTGCAAAGTTCCCATAACTCTGATGCTCAAGAGGGCTACTGATAGACTGCCCTCGATTTCACGAGATCCGGAAGAGCTCCACGAAGTTATTTAACATATAGGCCTTTCAGCCAACAAGAGTAACCGCATGCAGGCAATTTTATTGGCCCTTACCCACTCGAGCTAATCACTCCACAGCAAAATACTGCCTGCAGCTACTGGTTTGTAGCGTTTGTTTTCCATCAGGTACTTCGAAAAGACTATCATCCTGGAAAAATAATAGCAGCCTCTTAGGTCTCCCCTGCAACCCATTTAGGATGAATAGGGAAACACTGGCCCACCACAACTAGACTGTAGGAACTACCCCCTGTCCCCACCAACCGTACCGCGACTCCGGCGCATCTATCACAGACGACGCCTGTAAATACGCTAGCTGATCAAACTATCCATATATAACGTGGAACTGATCACTAGATGTCACGAGAGGCGGACTTGCCATTTAAAATGGCGAGAGAATTGTGTTGAAACTCGAGAAACCGTAACAGAGTGGGTCGCCCAGGCGGGCTCACTGACCTCTATCGTCGACCAGACGTTCGATATCACCTGAGTAACAAATCCATCAGGACACATTAACCCTTCTAAAGCTGCTCAGTTCGATTAATGGTGATGTGACTGAACGACAACGCGAAAGCACAACCACAGCTAAACCAAAACCAGGCAGACGTGTCTTAACGAACACGGGCAGTTGAGCATTGAAGATGGTGGTTGTAGAAAATTGCATCAAATCAGCAGAAGAAATGACTCGTGAAATCCAAAGTAGTACCAGCAATTCAGCTAGCACAAAGTCTGTACCCAGTGAGTTGAAAATAATGAGGTACAATCGTTGAGGAGCTCCTCATAAGACACACATTTCTGTAGTCACTGCTAAACGACGCTTGAGGACATATAAAGAATGGTTAAATCAGTGTAACATCATGCCCTAGTGATTCCATTGCTGGATATAACTGTAGTTAGAAAAACTGACGGAGCCGGCCGAAGTGGCCGTGCGGTTAAAGGCGCCGCAGTCTGGAACCGCAAGACCGCTACGGTCGCAGGTTCGAATCCTGCCTCGGGCATGGATGTTTGTGATGTCCTTAGGTTAGTTAGGTTTAACTAGTTCTAAGTTCTAGGGGACTAATGACCTCAGCAGTTGAGTCCCATAGTGCTCAGAGCCATTTGAACCAAAACTGACGGAACTTCAGGGCGCAAAGTCAAGAGGAAGCCCACTCACACAGATATATTCACAAAAATTCCAATCTCCATCCCAGGTACAGAAGAATAGCGCCCAAAACATCAGTGGACGTGCTAAGAGATCTGTGAACTACAGTAGGTCTACTTGGAAGAAGAGCTCCATCGACCATTCATTTTCCGAAGAAATAGCTACTGTGTAATGGCGATATAAACGGTACTACACCCTGAAAGATCTGAGTCTTCCAATGAAAAAGAACGAGCTAATGGAAAATTTTCTCCCATTCGTAAAGTGTCACAGAGCACATTAGCAGAGTGCTAAGAAGACGTATTATTGAAACAATGTAAAAGGACCTAAGTCTGTCACATGACAGAGCGCTCATTCGTCCTGCGCTCATTTGCGAAACTTGTTGCCAGAAGTAACCTCGGCCGCACGCCTTACTGTGACTTTCGGAGTATTGGTGTAGTCCTCATGTCCCTATTTCATAATAGTAGGGCGCTATAGGATGCTGCCATGTGGCACTATCATTAAGTGCTCCAATGGCAAAAAATTCATAAGGAAAAGCAGCTGAACAGCTTATGGCTGCTGACATAGAAAACTAGTCATTTCCGAATACTGTTACGAAAATGCAAAATATGCCCACTCTCTTACAGACTGCAAAATAATGGTCGGAAGAGATATTTCCATTCTCTCTCTTTTCAAAGGCTCAAAGCACCGGTGCGGATAACTGACTCTTCTTGTGCTTCCTGTTGTTACAGAGTTCAGTGCTGCAGGCACTGCTGGGTGAGCTGCAGCCATCGGAGGGCCGCGTGTCGTTGAACGGCCGCGTGGCGTACGCGAGCCAGGAGCCGTGGGTGTTCGCGGGCACCGTGCGCAACAACATCCTGTTGGGCCGGCCCTACCAGCACGAGTGGTACCGCAAGGTTGTGCGCGCATGCGCGCTCGAGAGGGACTTCCAGCTGCTTCCACGCGGAGACGGCACCGTCGTTGGGCAGAAGGGCGCCACCCTCAGCGGGGGGCAGCGTGCGCGCATCAACCTCGCCAGGTACTGTCGCCCTTAGAAGTATCTCCATGTAAAATGTCTCTCAGGTGGATCTGAAAGTGGCAAACCTTGCTGCCAGTAAATACTGGTATCTTCTGCACAGTACTGAATTGGGATGGCCATCACGAAAAAGTTACTGTGAAATATAAATAGCACAGAAGCAGAAAAAACTCTACATATACCTAACTGCGTGTTACACCTCTATATGCCATAACAGCCGATATTTACTGTAACATAGATTAGGCGAGGCAGTCAGTGTGGGGTGTCATTATCCGCCCAGCCTTGACATTACTAATCCTGGAGGTTTCTGATATTGCCTCTGACGTATGTTGTGTTCTATTCTGAGAGTTTATTTTCATTGGCATTCATGGCTAGGAACTTAGAGGGCCAGTCAAGATGTGAGATAGCTCCTGCACGTCCTTCAAGCGAAGCATTGGCAGCTGCACTCCAGTTGGTGCTATAATTGACCTGTGAGGATATGCCTGGTAATTTTATAGCCATCAAGATGAAATTTTAATTACAAAACTCTTGTGACCAGGCAATACTACTACCATCTGGTCAAAATTGTGGGTTCTTTGATTGCTCTAGGACCATTGCACTAGAACACATGTAATATAGTTCACTTTATTACATAAACGAATAAAAGATTTACTTAACTTTGACAGTTTTTTGCAACAGGAGTACTGGATAATTCACAACTGTCACGGACTAGCAAAGCATCACTTGATGCACTAATTAACGAACTGCTCTCTTGAAGTACAAAGTTCGACATTAACAACCCTAAAAGTTCATCTGAGAGTTCACTACTCATTTGTCATAGACAATTATGATTCTGCAGTACATGAGGTCTCCAACTGGGCAGATCTCTTGCTGGCTCGTCGCTATAATGACCTCAGCATAAGGGCGCTGCTGTGGCGAAAGGGAAGCGTGTTCTTCAGGAGCGCCTTCCATACGTCGTTGCAGATTGCAGCGAGTCCTCGTTAATGTCCTCGCGTTGCCAACTACGGTACAGGAACACAATCTCCGTACGATACCAGAAAAACCTTACCAAGCAATTCGGTGTGGCATATCTAAGGTACCCGTCACATCAGCAGCCTGCTACCAAGCAATGGATATATATATATATCATCATCGGCTCTCCTCCAGTTACCAACGCCACTTTCATGCCTACATAAAGACATGTAGAGAGCAAGACTGCACTATTCACACATACTTTGTCTCACAAGCTTCTAGCATTCCTCAGTTCACTGTTCCTTTTCTCCTATATAACTGGGGAACTTTTACTAAGAGCGACCAAGCAGCTATTGTAGCCATCTTTGCTCCAATAGTCCGTGTAGTGAATCTCCGTGAAAATTGCCAGCGAAAGCCAAGCATTGACTTACCATGACAATTCCTAGCCCCTACCAAAGCAACTGTTAGCCACAAATAGTGAAACTCATTGGATACTTTCGTCTATAATTACCGTTGTTTCCTAACAAGTCGACTGAAATTTCTCATAAACATCGTTTCGCTGTTGGTAAATCATTAAGACAGTACCAAGCAATGCACCAGTGAAACCAACATTTCATTTCAAAGGAGGGCCTTTGGTATATCTGAAAGCTATTATCCAGTTTTGTCATTCCGTTACCTCGGTTTTGCGTACACTATGGTTCACAGCGAACGAGACAAATACTAATGTTGCATCATCTTCGGGTATCTCACGTTGCGCTACTACAGCAGTTTGCCGCCAGCCATCTTGTCCCATGCTTATCTACAGGCTTCTGATACACTCAAAGTGGCTAATTTTTCGTGCGGTAAGCTTATACTAATGGTGCGACGAATACAGTATTTTTCCAAAAGACTGGAAGAACTTAACCTATGCAGTTGAGGCACCCATCTAATTGAACAGTGTTGTCAGTGGAAATTAAATATTTAAATTACTTAATAGCATCCACAACATAAGAGCGCGGTACATGCATTTCCATTTTAAAATTCTGCTGCAGGCAATGTTTCTAACCTCTTCCCTCAGCTTTTGAGAGTTTATAAAATTGCACCATCATAACATCACTCAGACGACAAATCTCCAGCCCGTCTTTATTTAACGACTACTTTAATGAAAACCATATTTGAAGTCCGTAATGCCATTAGAGAATTTATGAACCTATTTTCCGATCATCTCTTCTTCAAAATATTCACATTTATACTGTAGCGATCTCAGTAGCGTCTTATGGGTCTATTGCTACATGTAAATCAAAATGAATGTGCTTTTAGTAAACTGCCGATCTGCGAGATGCACTACATTTCTTTTGAAAATACACGCATACCAAAATATTTAGTGGAAATTGGAAATCTGTTACGGATACTCCACTCTCAACCCGCCTCTCCCCCCACCCCTCTTTCCCACAAGAAAAGACCACAGCACTGAAGTAAGAATACGAGTACGTCACTGGTCTACCTGCCATTTGATTAATTAGGCAATATGAAGAGAGTAATGTTTACGTGAGCTTCAGATGACGCCGGAATTGGACTATGATAATATATCTTTAAAACTTTAGACAACAGTTTCACCAGCTGCGCATTCCAACTTTGATGCCTCTCCACTTGTACTAAGAAATCAGCGCAATCTCCTAACAGCTTTGAAACCCAAGTATGTGAGACGTGCCGTGGTTTTGGCATGACTGGTTTATATTTCGTTTATCTCGTTCCAGGGCGGTATACGGAGACGCGGACATCTACTTGCTGGATGACCCGCTGTCGGCGGTGGACACACACGTGGGCAAGCATCTCTTCGAGCAGTGCGTGTGTTCTCTGCTGTCTAACAAGACGCGCATCCTCGTCACTCACCAGATCCAGCACCTGCACGCCGCCAGCAACATCATTGTCCTCAATGAGGTGTGTGTCAGTAGACAAAACACTAACAGCGGCTTCGCCGGACAGTTAGTAATATGACACTCAACGAAATGTGTTTGTATCTGAACACTGCCAGTTGGCAGATTCACACGAAAGTTTCGCTAAAATTATAGTGTCTCTCTAAGGTGTGTTTCAGTGATCAGACTCGAAATCAATTTTTTTTAATTGTCTAAGCTAACAGGTGTGACGCATTAGCTGTTAATCAGCAATGATCAAATGCACATCTTATACCTTATGTAATGCCAGAGGACTTGGACCATATTTCGCAGGATGTCAGTATCTGAAAACAAACACGTGGGCGTGTTAGACACTGAAGACAGGATTTGCTCTGCGGCATAAATACGAAGTCACAAAATGCGAGTTGATATAGTAGTAGTACAAAGTATAAGTGCTAATCGGACTTAGTTAAGTGAAACAAAGTATCGTAAGTAATAAATATTTGAGAAGTCGGTCGTCAGAATATCGGGTCGAAACACTGTATCAGAAAGCCAATAAGGTGAGTTTGCCGTTAATAATGCAATGAGCAAGTGAAATTAAGATCCATGTTTCGTGAAAAAAATTCCTTTGGTAACCAGCTACGGTCTGAAAATTGCAGAAAAAAAATACGTATCCAATGTTTCAGAAAACTGTTGTTGCATCTCCCGTGTTAATAGATGAGAGCCCAAGTATAACACAGATGCACCACCACTACCACGCTGTCATATTTGCGGTCAAATCTCGTGAAGTGGATTTTTTTTTATTTTACATACTTGAAGATAAAACAAGTTAACGTCACCGTCGCGTAAGTGCAATATAGCGATCCGTTGAAAGAATTACTTACAGCAACAGCAAGTTCCAGAAATTATTTTCTCCTTGAAAGCTCTGACCAACCATATGATATTAAGTAAGGGTAGCAGACTATAATCTAAAAATGAAAAATGTTTCTAACAACTTTCACTGTATTCCAGTAGCCACAAAAATTACTAAAATATCTTTGTCTTCATATCAAAAACATTTTCTGCATCATACCTTTCTTAACATCTTGTTTTCACGAAATCATTTCTGTGTACATACGCTAACATCTACCATTATTCCCGAACATTCTGCAACACCTCCTCCTCCAAAGGACCACGGAAAATTATGTTTAATTATTTTTATTCGGCTAAATTACAATTATACACACGCTATTCGGCTGAAAGTCACTTGAATGTTTAAATAACTAACAAACATAAATCGCGTTGACGATCAATAGAAGAGTTCTATAGCAAAAGCCTCGCCTTTCGCTGAGCGTTTCTTTCTCCAGAGCTTATAGCATTTTTTGCGCCATAAAAAGGAAAATTTTTCTCTATTTTTTCCACTCAGTATAAAACATTTTACTTGAGCTACGAGCTAAGTGCTGAGGAAACTATATGTGTTTTTAGGGGACAAATCACGCAGCTCCCGAACCGAATTAGCTAATCCTCCCATTGGAAATTCACAAGAAAATATGTTGACTTACAGTATGGCATCCACTAAGTGTGACTTAAAGAAATGGGTTTTTTTTCTCTAGCGCAGCTTTTGACTTATTAATCTATGCATTTATCATTATTAACCAACTGAGTTTCCAAAGGTTTACTACTTATATCACATAAAGTACTACAGAAATTTGGCGACAGAAGAAAAAGACAAACGTCATTAGGTTTCTTGGAAGCACTTACAGCAATGAACTTAATTCATTATTCTCAATCACAAACATGCCCCCCGCCCCCGCCGCCCCCCTCCCTCCAAACCAAGCGACCACACCTCACCACGTGTTCTGAGATCTCGGTTCTTGACGAGAACGTTCTCTTCCTTCTGAAGCGTGTGTTGAGATAAAACTTTGTACTGTGCGAAAAGCATCAAATGGATCGGACATGAATTGATTCCATACTTCGCTTTCACTCTGCAAGAAATCTAGTCAACATTTTTGCAGGTAGTGACTAAACATGGAACATATGGAAAGAGGCAAGCGGGCACCCAAATGGCCTCTCGTAGGATTAGCCAACTAGCGTGCCTGTGAGTCTCCGCTATCCTGAAGAAAAAAACGTGGGCATGGTTGAAATAAGTGAGCAGCGAACGTGAGTGCTCCTTGGTGGTCTTGGGGGCCCAGACAATAATGGCTAGCACGAAGTAGCTCGCTCTTCAGAATGACACTCGAAACGCTGTCGTTCCAGGCATTGTACGGTTTTATAAGAATGAGGACATGGATTCCAAAGCATTAACTTTGTATTGACAACGGGCGATGCGTAATTGGACGGAAACTAAATAATAATCATTTCAACTTAAGGCTCGAATATATCACGCTCTATCGCCGCGAGATCAAGTGTTCGTATGAAGATGCAGGGGATAGACAAAGATATGGAAACGCCACGAACACAACCATGCCCTGTGCCGCGTAGGAAACTCGTTGGTATTCAAAACAGTTTCCAGTCGTCTGACAGTCGATAAGCACAGGTCCTGTATGTTTTTCAAGGGAATTTTATACCATTCTTCCCGCAAAATAGTTAAAATTTGAATAACAACAATGAAGGTAAATAGCGATCACGCAGTCTTCTCCACAAAGTAGAACATAGATTATCGGTAACATTGAGATCTGCTGACTGTTGGTCAGGATAAATGCGACTGCAGTGACTTTTGCAGCTGTCATCTTATTTTGTCTCACAATACTCTTCAATGGCCTTCTGTCACGATACTCAACACACACTTTCGTCTCTTTTGTGATTTAGCGGGTGATGTCTGTTTCCCCTGTATGCGGTATAAATCTTCCATACGGTGCCTGTTGAAACACCAAACGCTTCAGCTGCCTTGGTAATGCGAGCATCCACCATACGAGCACCAATTTTCCCACGTTCCTAATTCAATAGCCTTTAACATAACGCAAGCAAAATAACACACAACACGGTTCTGACGACTGACGCGACGTATTAAGCACATTGCGAAGGTGGCGCTCGTGGTCAAATACAGACACTACTACCTGCAGGCCCGGCTACCATCTGCATAAGCGTTCAAACAAAAAGTTCTCGCTATTTCTTCGTATATGTCTCCAACCACTATACGTCTCAGTTTTATAGAATCCAATCAAACTGCTGTCAGAAAAGCATAATCGTTAACATTTATGTTCCGTCATTTTTCACTTTCGTAGGGTATCGGGCTGTACTGCTGCCCTTTACATCTTCCAACCATCCTTAGAGTTCATGGATCTACCTGAGATAGTAAGACAACAGCCCACATCATGCGTTGTTCCTAATTCATAGTAGAGCCGCTTTTGTAGTAAATAGAATATCACGTAAATCTTGAACTGTTCGCACGTATCACATTAATGAAAACATTCACAAAGATATTAATAAAATTAATAAAAATTAATAATAATATGGTTATTCTTCATATTATACTGCAGCTTTCAATACATATTGATAAGACGAACATCGCTAGAGAATGATTTGGGGCAGCTGAATCGAATTGGTACGTTTAAAAATCATTTTGCTTATAAAAGGAAACAAACCGAAGTTTTAACTCGACATTGTGCGTTCCATAAGACATGTGAAGAGCAGTATTTGTTTGTGCTGGTTCGAGTTACACATTCTGAAATCGAAATTGCAAATATCTGCCGAAAAATCAGAGGATATCCGTCTGATGACTCTTAGGCAGGACACCCTGTATATATGCGCCTAACAACTTCACATCAAATTGCTTTTGACCCGTTAAAGACATTACTGTAATCTGTTTCAATCTAGTCGAACAATGATGCTGACACAAACAGCAATACGTTCATTACTTCATGAACAGACATATTATTATTATTATTAGCGAATGTCCCCATGGGAGAACGATAAGCAGGTGATTAACATTTCTTAATGTTCTTCTTATTTTCCCAGTATTTCTTCATTGCCTCCCCAAAGGCCTTCTTCCTTTCTTCGGTCCACTTTGGTCGGAAAGGTTTAGATTCCGTCTCTGGAGTAAACTTCCACTTGTCGATTTTTCTTCTGAATGTATCCCGGTCTGATGTGTTTGTTATGTCAATTTTTGCCTTTTTCAAATCCTTCTTAACTTCAGTTACCCAGGGTATTGTTGCCTTAAGTGATGTCATATAGTCCAATAGACGTTTAGTTAACCTGTTTCCAGGTAATCTGTTTATATGTCCATAAAACTTCATCCGCCTCTTCCTGATATCTGCCTCGATGTTTGATATTTTTTCGGTTGTCTCGGTAGTCTGCAGCCTGTATCCATCTTGTGTGTATCGTGGTCCTAGGATTTTTCTAATAATTTTTCTCTCTACTTTCTTAATTTCGTGTAAATCTAATTTTCTATTCAGGGAGAGTGTTTCACTTGCATATGTGACTGTTGGTTTGATGACTGTGTTGTAGTGTCTGATTTTAGTGCCTTTTGATAGACATTTCTTGTTATATATATTTTGAATAAGTCCGAATGCTTTCTTGATTTTCTGTAATCGGTTTTTTTGTGCTATTTTCTCAAGTCCTGTTGGTTCAATAACTTCACCGAGATACTTAAAGTGCTTGACTCTAGTTATTTCACCATACTTTGTTTTTAGTTTCGAAATATCTAATTTTGAGCAGATGAATTCTGTCTTCTCAAAGGAGATTTGCAGGCCAACCTTCTCAGCACATTCTTTAAGTGTCTCAATTTGTTTTACTGCTGTTTCTTCACTGTCAGTTATAATTGCCAAGTCATCTGCAAACGCTAAATAAGGGATGTTCAATTTTCCTTTACCTCTTCCTAGTTCAATTGGCTTCCAAAAGCTTTGTTTCCTTAGTGTTACTTCCCACTCTTTCATAACTTTGTCCAAAACTATATTGAATAATAGTGGTGAGATCCCATCTCCTTGTCTTACTCCTGTTTTAATTGAGAATGGTTCCGAATTTCCCCTCTGAATTTAATTTTTGATTTGGTTTCTGTTAGTGTTTGTTCAATTAGTTTTCGGGTTTTAGTGTCTAGGCCTCGTTCTTCGAGAATGTGACATAGAGACTGTCTGTCTATGGAATCGTATGCCTTTTTGAAATCAACGAATGTGCAGATTATTGGTTTTGACCTGATTGCTTTAATCTTTAAAATAGTTTTAAGGTTGAATATCTGTTCCGGGCATGATCTATCAGGACGAAAGCCTGCTTGGTAGTCTGAAATTGTATGTTCTAGTTGTTCTTGTGCCCTCTTTAGGAGACATGCAGATAGAATTTTGTAGGTAACTGGTAAAAGTGAAATGCCTCTGTAGTTATTTACGTCTGATCTCTCTCCCTTTTTGTGCAATGGGTGAATTAGTGCACACTTCCACTCCTCTGGGATATTTTCTGTCTGCCAAATTTCTTGGATGATGCTAGTGATCTCTTTTAACGAATTTGGACCAAGGTTTTTCAGTAGTTCAGCTACAATTCCATCTTCTCCCGATGATTTATTATTTTTGAGTTTTCTAATGTGACTATAAATTTCTTCTTGAGATGGTGGTAGTGAAGTCTCATTCGTGTGTTCTGGTTGTAATCTGGGGAATCTTGTACTTGGTTGTGGGCAATTTAGGAGTTGTGAGAAATATTTAGCTAGTTCTTGACAATTTTCTTTGTTAGTTAGTGCCAATTTTCCATTCTGTTTCCGGAAGCAGAGATTTTGTGGAGTGTATCCTTTGATTTGATTTGCGAATATTTTATAAAAATCTTGAGTGTTGTGGTTCTTAAAGTTTTCTTCAATTGTGTTTAGCTGTTCATTAAGGTATTTTCATTTAGTTTGTCTAAGTATTTTAGCTGTTTGTTTTCTCACTTTGAAAAATGTTTGTTGTGTGGTTTCTGATTTGTCACAATTGTAATTTAAAAAGGCTTGTTGTCTCTCTTCTAATGCGTTATCACAATTCGAATTCCACCATGGAACAGATATATATGCATTGACGTTATTTTTTAAATGGAACTGTGCTATTTTTGCCGTCAAATACTAGATCCTGATGAGACAAATTCAGTGATGTAACTCCGTAGTAAATCTAACATTATATCATGGAGCAAAAATACATTGAATACAGGCATTTTAGTGCTGTTTCTTTTTAGCACTTTCAGTTAACCTAACTTACAGTTTAATGATAGACATTCAGTGTGTGTGTGTGTGTGTGTGTGTGTGTGTGTGTGTGTGTGTGTGTGTGGGCTCGCACGCGCAGTTTTTTAAACGGTATATAGAGAAAATGTTATTTGCTTTTAATAGGGCAAGGTTGAAGACCAAGGAACTTTTAAGGAACTGACTGAAAGAAGCAAGAGCTTTTCGGTGCTGCTGTCAAGTGCAGACGAGGACGAATCACCGGGAGAGTCGGGCACGCCTGAACTCGTAAGTACACAAATGCGAAACCTCTTACCTAGTACTCAAGTATTTCGTAACATCCTAATAACTCTGTCCATTTTATAGCAGGAGTACGAATTCCGGAGGCTGTCGAGGCTCTCCCTGTCTCTGTCCAAGCGAGCATCGTCAGTCTCGACCATGGTAAGTGCGAAGCATTACCATTCAGTAGAAACTCTGCCAAGAGGACGCTACATTTTAAATTCAGACTGTACCATACAAAATTTGAAGCTGATACAATGAACTGCTGCTTCACTTTGTACGAAATTCATAAGACCTGAAGCGTCTAGTGAGATCTCTACTGCTGTATTTTAAGTGAACGACCTCCTCTGTACCTTGTCTCAATGAAACACGAGCATTGAACATGCATTGAAGTAGCTTTTTGGCACTGAAAATACGTTCTTGCCATTTATAAGAAAGGTAAACAGAGCTTTCGTTCTCTGGTGATACTAGCAACAAAGAATTTTTACCGTTCCAAAGCTGGATACTGCTAAAAAATAAGATGTTCTGTTGCAAAAGACAAACATTCGATTTAAGTAAGTACTGTTTTCTCTTGAGGTGCGAACTCGGTGGCAACAGTTACCTAATATCCCAGGCAACTACTGTCTGACAGCTGTTCTAGCTGTAACATTTCCTTGTGACGACATGAGGCATTACGCCTCTGCACTACTTGAAAATCTTTGTCCGTTATAAAGACGACAGGGTTTAAAAATTGCACTACTGCTCGTAGGTCCATCTGCTACTTAAGAACAAACATGCTACTTTTCCGTTTTACAGTAATTTTATTGGAAATAAGTCTAATGCTTTGGTAGCTAGGTTATTCAGAAATATCATTCATCTGCACTGTCAAGGTTTCCAAATTATGCTCCAAAACGGGCAAAATAGTAAATAAAATTGAGAGGTTTCAAAAAGTTAAACAAACATTTAGTGTCTTGAAAACAGGAAAATTTGAAACAGTTATCTAAATTCTATATACTCGTAAATGAGTAGTGAGACAGCATTCCTGTAAGTAACAAAAGCCTGAGGTAAGATTTTAAAATTAGCAAGATTGTTGCTTTAGTCTTAAAATGCTCCAAACATCACGGCATTAAAGCTTAAAAATAAGACTTCTAGCAATAAATTCAATAGTGCAACAATTTTCTCTCATTCTTAACAACGAAGTCTATTATCACTAAGAAACTCACTTCCTTGTAAGCAGAAGTTGTATCTTTTGTAGTAAATGTCAAATACTGCCATCTATTAAGTAACGTAACGTAAATTTGCGACTCATCTTAGCTGCTACATGTCAGGTTACAAATAGGTAGAAGCAAATAAACAATTATGAGATCACTTTGTCCTCATTGAAGAATCATTTGTGCTGATTCGTCACTGAATGTTTCATTTTACAGGAAGAAGACATCCGCAGAAGTTCGCGGCTATCAATATCACAGAAAAATACAGAGCTCTTTAAATTGGTAAGAGACAGTCGTTAAGACTCAACATTCCTGATAAGACGGCTTCTTCTTCTTCTTCTTCTTCTTCTTCTTCTTCACTTGAAGAATGAATTTGCACGTTGTAGTTGGCATCCCGGCTTTGGTCTCTTTACTATTCCAAAACTCTATGTATTTATTACGGTACTTCTACTTCGACTCTTTCTTGATACTTCTCTTGTAAAACTTACGGATGAATCTGTGCTCTGTTATTGGTGTTGAAATAGTAAGACGATTTCTACTACAATGTTCGTACCTCACATAAACAGCTCGTTTAACTTTCCTTCAATTACGAGAGGAGTTCAATAAGTAATGCAAAACGTTTTATTTGTCACGGAATTTGTTGTAGGACATTATACAATATTCCAGTTTCAGCCTCTATAGTATCATGTAGCTGTGATAGGTGACGGCACTGTATGTAGCCTTCAAAATGTCGTTTGTAACGTAGGTGCGTTCCAAGCAGAGGGCTGTCACGGAGTTGCTTGCGGTAGAAAACCAGAGCATCGCAGATACTCATAGGCGCTTGCATAATGTCTAAGGAGAACTGGCAGTGAACAAAAGCACGGTGAATTGTTGGGAGCAAGAAGTTCGCGCAAAACGTGTCCGATCTCCCACCTGCCTCCCGGCCGCAAACAACTGTGACTCCTGCAGTGTTTGAGCGTGCAGACACTCTCATTCGAGATTATCGACGGATCACAATCAAATACCTCGGTGCCCAGCTGTAAGTACCTGTTGGCAGTGCTGACGCATTCGTCCACCAGTTGGGGAACTCAAAGGTGTGTGTGCCTGCTGATCTCTTCGCAGCCTAACAGACCACCATAAACAGCAATGAAGGACCGTCTGTGCGGAAATGCTTGCGCGTTACGAGGCTGATCGTGACAATATTTTGACGAAAATCGTCACAGTCGATGAAACATGGGCTCATCACATCGGACCGGAATAAAATAGTAATCTCCACCGAATAAAAAGTTCAAAGCCACTCCCTCGGCGACGGTCTTCGGCGTACTGAAGTTTATCTGTTCTAATGATGCAACGATCAACTCTGAAGTGAATTGTGCTACCTTCAGGAAACCAAAGAAACAACTTGTGTGTTTTTCACCACAAAATACAAACAAATTTCCCTTCCTACAAGACAACGCAAGCCCTCACACAAGTCTGCGCACCTGATAGGAGCTCACAGAACTTCGTTGGACTGTTCTTCGTCATACAGCCTACAGTCCGGATCTCATACCTTCCGACTTACCCGCGACTGGCCCAATGAAGGATGAACTCTGCAAGAAGCAGTATGTGAATAATGGAGAGATAATCACTGATGCAACAGCACACTGGCTCTGACGTTGACAGTAGTGATACTACTTGGGCATGCAGGCTCTCGCAGTAAGTTGACGAAAGGTCGTCGCACTGAACGGAGATGGTGTCGAAAAATTTTTTGTAGCCAACCTGCTTTCAGAAGTGTGTCACATTACGTAATGAACGCCTCTCGTAATAACATTGAATAGTCATCATTCCTGTGCCCATTTTATAAATACTCGCATTTCTTCGATTTTTCAAATGTCCCTCGCACACGGCTTCAATGAACCTGTCTAATATGATGTAAAGGCCAGATGTTTTCCTAATTATCCGTGTTCCGTTTTCTTCTCTGGGATCATATATTCGTCTAATGTTTTCTTTCTTTTCAATTTATGCAGTGATACGAGTAACCTTCAAAACCTCTAGTCCATAGTGTGTACAGAGCTTCCAGTAAAACTGCGTACTTTCTTGTTATGTTGCAGTTTCACATTGAGCGATGTTACTTTGTTCGTTCCACGTGATTGGGTAAACTTTCAGAAGTTTGATGGTTTTGTCTGTATTTGCGTCTCTAACACTTCAGCGGTATAATATCTCAAGGGTATTTGAAGAAGCAAAGTACCTATATGGTGGTGCTATACTTCATCTTCAGTATCAATTTCCAGCTATTTGGGTGTAGATTTTATATGTAGCTATTTCCTCGTGTGGTACCTGATGGCCTGCATCCTGCATCTTACGTTGGTGATAGGTGAGAAAATATTTTCCAGGGCACTGACATCACTCTCCGATCCTTTCCTTTTAAGCTGTTGCGGGTCATATTTTTTACCCTATGTACATTCTTTGCAGATATTCATAAGATATTACTACAAAACGAATTATTTAAAAAAATCAAGCAAAACGTTTTCTGAGTGGTAGGTGAACGGAAATGAGTTTCTAAGTTAATGCGCGCGATTTCCGTATCATGGTCTTTTTTTTTTTTTTTCTCAAGACTGAAAGCACAAATAATCTCCCTTATATGTATATGCTAGTGCTTCTGCCTATACTTTACGATTAATTAATACAATTTCAGCACTCTGAAACGTGCTATGTTCTGTCGTCTAGCCGCAGTGTTTCTCATTTTTGCGACGAAAATCATTGCATTTAGTTCATACTCCATAAACATCGTCGGTTTTCATCACCACCTTGATTTACATCTTTTACCACATTTTTGTCTCTGAAACTATGAAATGTGATGGTGGAATGTTCATTTCGTATATTTGGGAGGGGAGTGGGGCTCAGTAAAGCACAATTGTCTGTATCCATTCGTCTCGAGAACTGCCTTGTTCTCCTAAATAACTATAAACGAATGTGGCATTAAATTCTGATAAGAGTAATGTTAAATACACTCAAACTGAAACTGTTCTGTCCTTTGAAATAGTATCGAGTAAGAAGATAGGGGTGATTAGATTTCCTTACATTGTTCGCGCTTTTAACTGTTTGTGGCCTGGATTTAAGAAATGTGCTAGTTTATAGTTGGTGTGCCACTGTGGCTAATTCTAGTATAATTCCTGAATAGTGACGTTATTAAATGTTAGTATAGCTGAAACTAATTCGAATTCACTTGCTTTGCTACACACACTATTAGGCTCGCTTAAGGCCCACCTCACACGAAGTAAGATTCGCTGTAAGTTTTCTTCCTGGCTGGCACGATGTATCCCCAAGCAGGCTCCGTCGGCTGCCGAGCGCCCCCCCCCCCCCCCCCCCCCCCCTCACGCGCCCCGCTTCATAGCTCCAGAGCGACTTCCCCCGTGTGGAGCTGTCTGCGTGGTACCTGCACTGGCCAGTCAGAACTTTGGGCGTCTGAAGTCACAGCTTGGAATGAAAGTCCTCTACGTTTACTAGGAAGTGACGTCCAAAGGTAGAGGCACTCAACACGACAAACGCCATATTGATTTCGTCGTATTTCGTTTCAGAGCAATGGCGCGTTGAAAAATTGTCACTAGTTTGGTACGCTGTTTTATAGCTGTCAGTGAGGCATCAGTGGAAAAGACCTCTAAGATATACCAAAATCAAAAACATGGTTGTTGATAGTTGGATATCTTCAGCATAGCGTAATGGTTAAGGACGTGGATTACAGTTGAAGAAAGTAGTTTCGTATCATACTATGTGCAAGTATAATCATCTCAGCGTTTTTAACAGATCGTGGAACTCTCTTTACTAATTTTTAAAGGTATGCTCTCCAACATTCTATATCATTTACATATAAGAATGTGCTCTCTCAGGAACGAGTTTCTTAGATTTTGTGATTTATGTCTGATTAGAAAACGAAGACTAAAATTGCTACGAGTGATACGACCAGAAATTACACTTGTATTCTAAAGTGTCTCAAATAGTTGGCTGTTTGTTTCCTAATATGTCGCGATTTCCGACGAATCTGTTAGGCTGGACGTGTACACATCATTTAGACGTCACTTTGGAGTAAGCCAAGAATGTGCGGGGCTTCCGGATTCCAGAACAGAGTAAGTGCTCCTCTTGTCCTAAGGTTGAGCCGACTATGTATAAGCTGCTGGATGGACCTGATTTTCAATACTGGTCCATAAAAAAAGTGCGTTCTTAATCAATAGCACTAGAAATTGAGTTAATGACGGTTAGTAAGCGTAACACAACTGTTGACGAACGACAACGGACAACTTGGATTAAAATATCAGTTATGATATTTACGAGACTAGAAAGGTGTAAACTAAATACGGTGTGGTAAGCTTCGCTGGCAACTATAACGAGACTTGCAGACTAAAACTGACCGCTCGCTGAATTTTGTAGAATCGATGAACTTGCTATGACTGTATCACTCCATTCTCCGCGAACCATCTTACGGGGCACAGTGATGGATACTTCATGTGCCTAAATAGTTGATCCACTTTTGTGTTTTATTTGCGAATGGTTAGGGAGAAGAGATTGTTGTGATATATTTCTGATTTTCTCCTGTTTTCACATCTTAGTTATTTGCGAGACGTTTTAGGAAGGGTTAATACCTTGCTTGACTCTTCCAGCAACACACGCAATTGGAATTTCATCAGTAAACCTTTCTTGACACAAAGTCTCTCTCTTTGCGTCTGGCATTGGAGTATGATAAGCATCCCTGTGCTGCTCTCACGTTGACTAAACGAATCCGTGACGAAGAATACTGCTGTTTTTTGAATCTCCTGAATTAATGCTGTCTCGTACGATTCTCATATTGACGGGGCTTACCCGCGTGTCTTTCGAACACTAACCTTGTCATCTGCCCCCTTTGGAGGTTAGTTAAATTTTCTTTACACTCCATCTAGAAGCTGCATTTCATACTAAAAGTTTTGCACGTCGATTAACTCTCCTGAGTTAAAGACTTTGTATTCTTCTGCCTATACTCCCTGTAAGAACATGGTGACATGAACTGGTTTGAGTCTGTTGAATTGTAACGAAAATGCACTGTTGATGGCGATTTACAGCAGAAATCCAGATTTGCAAGCATAATAAAAACTAATGGGACTGCGACTGACTGCTGTGCCTCTCCTTCCATACAATCTACGGTCGCTGTGCACAACGGTTCCTGGTGGAATAAAAGTTGGTCTCGACTTTTGAGAAGCATGTTTAGTCCTTATGTGCCTCATTTTCTGTATTGTGACCATTGTAACACAGTCGTTTGATGGCCGATTTGTTTAATGGGTCCACACGACACTTTTATGGAAGCGATGCTGAATCTCATCATAACAGGCACATCTAATGTACTGTCGTTCTTGCGATATTCAGTCGGAGATGTGGTTTGTTGCTCCTCTGCACGCAAGTCCATCCTGTGCAAACCTCTTCTCTCAATAACTACTGCGACGTACATCCTTTATAACCTGTTTAGTGCTTTCATGTGTTGGTCTCCCTATGCACGTACTACACACGGGCATTTGACGATGTCTCAAGATGTGTGCTA
Organism: Schistocerca piceifrons; assembly: GCF_021461385.2. Taxonomy (NCBI): domain Eukaryota; kingdom Metazoa; phylum Arthropoda; class Insecta; order Orthoptera; family Acrididae; genus Schistocerca; species Schistocerca piceifrons. The sequence continues at coordinate 305,242,647 of NC_060139.1, read as the reverse complement.
TCAACCGATTCCTTGTTTTAGTGAAGTTGTAACATAAATTATTTCCTCCACAATCCGGGTCAGTAAGTTCTGGTTAGACAACGAAATAATCACATAATCTGCAGTATTCTTCTGTAGAGATCTAATGTAGTAAGACAGTAAATACGGTTTGTAGTAACGCGCAACTAATTTCTTATTCAATTAAACAAAGGGCACACGCCCAACAACAAATGAAACATTACTTCCGAAAGGTTGCATTACTTTTTGCACATTTGTTCCACTGCTGCGCAATTCAAAGCCAGCTACGAGGATAAATTAAAGCTATTGCCTTGGCTGTTATCGCTGCGATGTTGACAATAGTCGCGGGGGCGAAGCGGGCCAACAGCGGTTATTCTCTGCTACTTGTTTGATCTCATTGCAATATGTTAAACTTTCGGATGTTACGTAAGCGCATATTTGAACTTCAGAGCGCGGCCGTCAAGGTCAGGATCAGTGAGACACTGAGCTGCTCGTCCATAGGCTGCTACTGCACTCCGTAATTCTATTTACCCTCCGCCCGAGTGCCGAGTTTTTAGCTGTTGGCCTCAGACTGCATTATCTACGCCTATTGCAGAAGCTGGTGCCACCAAATTTCGGTTAATATTACGAAAATGTAATGTTCTGTAACTACTGCAATCGTAGAAATATCCTACTACTACTACTACTACTACTACTACTACTACGACTAGAATCGTGTTAACATCGCTGTACATTCTCTCTCCGTCCTGTTATCTACTAACCTTTATCACGTATTTTTACTCTTTGGTGGTGGTGGTGGTGGTGGTGGTGGTGGTGGTGGTGGGGGGGGGGGCGGTGTTTCATTCGTACCACTGGCGAAAACGGTGTGGCAGATCTACGTGCTAGTAAGGCCTGTGAGCAGGCTGTTCAGGAAAAATGAGGTGAGGACGGGTGTGTGTGTCGGCAGGGCATGCCGGGGTCGCCGTCGCCGCCGGACACGGACGACGAGGTGCTGGAGGAGGCGGTGGACTCGCGCGTGCTCTGGCGCTCCCTGTGGGGCTATGCGCGCTCGGCGGGCGGCTGCTGCCTGCTGCTCACCGTCGCAGCCGTCATCGTCGCCACGCAGGCCGTCACCAGCCTCTGCGACTACTGGCTCTCCTACTGGTGAGACAACTGCTCTGGAGCGAGTCCTTCTCACAACACGTTGTGGCTCTCAAAAGTGTATTTAAAACGAATGTTTTTGAAACGGTTGACCCTTTTCAATGACAACATACACGTAGGATACAAGGATCCTGGTTCGGATAGCCATCGGACCGAACTCAACAAATAATATCAAGCAATTCATTTTACAATCAACACGTGCACGAATTACTCATGTTGCTCCTTTGACCACAGAACCAATCAATGTATACAGATATTTTACAGTTAGAGCATCCAAGACAGCAACTACCTCTAGCCTCTAAAATTTTACCACAATAGAACCGGCTATAAAGGTAAAATTTAAACAATGGCCGTCAGATTTTACACATTAACTGTGTTACAAAACAAAGGGCTTTGTTTTACGAACCGTAAATCATTTGATAATTAAAATAAAACTAAGATATTAGAAGTGATTCTCACAGCAGTCTCCTATTGGAACGTTATAATCAAAACGTGACACGAGCGTAAAAGTACTAGCTTAAAAATCATGAAGTGTTAACGGAAAAAGCAGGCTTCTTGCCCTATTGCCACTCAAGCCCATTTTTGATACGACAGAAACCTACACTTCAGTATTCACGGTACATACGTTTAAGTCCACAGAGTGGTACATTACCAGGACAGACATTAAAAGGTAGTTCTGCAACGCAACTCCACGGCTCAAACAGTAAAATTCAGTATATCAGTTAAACAAGAAGATTCAGTGAATAGTGGCTATTAAGCTGGTGCACGATTAGTCCCCTTTGAGCTCAGCATAACACAGTTCCGTTTGAAACATTTGGAAACGGGAGCTCACCATTTATGCGAACACACTGAGAGAATGAATGCAGCCACCAAGGATTCGCAGCATGATGCGTTACTTGCATCCCCACGCCAGGACATTCCAGGCCAGCCCCGTCCTCCCGTGTTACTTGTGCCCCCCTCTCGCCGGTCCCAGACTGTTAGCCCCACTGTCTATCCACACCATATACATCTACATACATACTCCGCAATCACCATACGGTGCGTGGCGGAGGGTACCTCGTACCACAACTAGCACCTTCTCTCCCTGTTCCACTTCCAAACAGAAAGAGGGAAAAATGTCTGCCTATATGCCTCTGTACGAGCCCTAATCTCTCTTATCTTATCTTTGTGGTCCTTCCGCGAAATATAAGTTGGCGCCAGAAAAATTGTACTGCAGTCAGCCTCAAATGCTGGTTCTCTAAGTTTCCTCAGTAGCGATTCACGAAAAGAACGCCTCCTTTCCTCCAGAGACTCCCACCCGAGTTCCTGAAGCATTTCCGCAACACTCGCGTGATGATCAAACCTACCAGTAACAAATCTAGCAGCCCGCCTTTGAATTGCTTCTATGTCCTCCCTCAATCCGACCTGATAGGGATCCAAACGCTCGAGCAGTACTCAAGAATAGGTCGTATTAGTGTTTTATAAGCGGTCTCCTTTACCAGACATCAGCATAGGGGCGACAGCGTTCATGTGGCCATAGCTGCTCTGAAACTTGTCGGCGTCCTCCAAGAGCCAATTGGTGCAGTATCCATACTAACGTAGCAGTTGCGTCAGGTGTTTCATTGTTTTTAGGATCGCCTAGCGACCTGCCCCGGCTTCCCTCGTACCGCACTAAGTAACAGCAGTCAGACGACGTCTCTTGCCTGTAACACTCATAAAATACGTACACAAGCCTTTCTCGTGAATCAGTTCATCTACTAGTGAAAACTTTATCAAATCCCTGTAGTAGTTCCTGAGATTAAGTTGAAATGGACATAAAAACGTGGCAGGCTACTTTGTGTAATATGTACCAGCGAAAAAATGCTGTCAGAGCACAAAGAAGTCTAATGTACTCCTCTTTTAAAAAACGCTGAATGTAAGCTGTCTCACTCTACCTTCCTCAGCACTTCAAAAACTTTGGCATTCCAACGTACCCGCACTATATTTAACATGCAGCTCACATCTCACACCCACAAGCCCCCCTAATTGTAATCCGTTCACATCCACTAACCCATCGCGGAGAGGCGCTCATACCCATGGTGTCTCACTTGGCCATTCTCACTCACTCACCCCAACTCGTTGTCACTATCCACCGTCTCACAGCCACAGTCTCCTTCGTCCTGTCCTACTACTGCCACTGTCTCCCGTCACTGTCTCATTCATTCCTTCCAAATGCTGCTCTCTCTTCTCAGTATCACTGTTTCTCTTCCTCGTTGTCATTGTCGTAGACTCGCTCTCACATTATCACTGGCTGTCACCCAGTTCTACTTTTCCTTCTATTTATTCCTATGCCACTACCACTGTCTCCTTCACTCATTTCCTAACACTGTTCTGTTACTATCAGCGATGTTCCACTGCCCTTCTCCCACTCTCCCCCTCTCTTTCTCTCATACTGCAGTTGTCTCCTTCGTTCTTTCTGTTCGATAACCACTGTCCACTATCTTCCGGTATTTATTACTTCGTCTCTTCACCACTGACACTGACCCCCTCTGTCATAAAGCACGAATATGTTCGCAGTACAGAAGTTTGGGAAAAATTTTAAAGATGCTGAGGAAGGTGGAATGAGACGGTTCATACTTTTCAGTCGGTGATTCAAAACGGTGAGCATATTAGCCTTTCTTGAGCTCGACAGGGGCATTTTTCCATTGGTTCCCTTTCTTTCCCTGCTACAGCAGGTCATGTCACTCATACGAAAAGAACTTTGTGGGTCAGAAGATTTTGATAGTTCACTTATGTGAAATTGAAATAACGCAGAATATGTTTAACACTTCTGACTAGATTTTAACTGCAAAAAAAAACTTTGCATGTGCTTCAGTAGTACACTGGGGTTCCCAGTACTATATTGGCGTTCCCAGAACCGTTCTGATAATAACAAACACACTTCACTGCATATTTCTTCGTGCTAGGTCACGTTACAGACTAAATTTTCGCCTCACACCGGATTTTTCGTGAGTACAGGTAGGGTAACTTTGAGCCTCTATGTTATGCATAGCTATCGTGGAATCCGAGGATCTGTTTTGGTACGCCAAAACTATGTTTCGCAGATTTTCTCAGAATTCGCCCACGAATTAAACGGTGCCTCCATAAGCACCTTAAGGCTCGCCGTAGACACTTCTAATGGAAAAAGAACCAGCCGATTTCCTTTATTTACCCAAGCTGGAGGAAATGTATAATACCCCAACTTTGACCCTGCACTGTAACGTAGTTACAGTAAGTCGATCCTTCTGTTGGTTATACGAATGATCCCTAGCCCAAGGGATATCCAAAACAGCCAACCCTACCTTTCTATCGCCAATAGCACTCTGTGTATGAGTCCTGGAAAAATCCTCTTTTTCTGCTTGGCGATTTGGAACATATTACGTAGCGCATGGTGTTCAGTGAGTACCGATAGATCTCTAGGCTGGTCCTACTGTGCGGTTCCTACTTCGGAAAATTTGATAACTAAACGCGCCGAAATAGCAGACACAGCAATTTTGTCATGGAAAGTTAAGTATCTTAGACTGCCATTTACATTACCTACAACGGAGCCTACTGTGCCCGTACCAGAAGTAGTCGGTTGGCGCCGAAGCAACAACCTGCACTACCAACATTGGCTCACTCACCATGCTAACAGTGAGACATGTTGTTGTCCACTAAGGCTTCGCTTCTCGTTTTGTGCGTGCCCACAATGCAATTTCCTTCAGCTGTCTTTAGCATGTGACAGTGGATATCTTGGGGCGCGACCTAAATCTATGTCCACATCTATACTGTGAAAATTACTCTGAGATCAGGGCGGACAGTACTTCTCATTGCACTAGTTATTAGCTCTTCTCCCCGTTCTATACATGTACGGAGCGCGATAAGAATTACTGTTTATAAGTGCCTCTGTCCGCGCTGTAATTGACTCACTCTTGTCCTTAGAATCCATATGGTTTAGATAGTAAGAGGCTGTAGTATATTTCTAGTTATAATTTAAAGCCAATTCTTGAAACTACGTAAACAAGCTTTCTCGAGATAGATCGTCTTTGTCTTAAAGTGTCTGCCAGTCTTCGTGACACTTTCCAACGTGCCAAATAAATATGTGGCCATTCGACCTGCCCACACCTTAAGTATACCTTGATATCCCTATCTGGTAAGGGTCTCGCAATCCTGTGTAGTGTTGTAGGATGGGTCGCAGAAACTATCTTCTTCCTAGACTGATTTAATTTTCCTTCCATTCTGCCACTGAAACGAAGTCGGCCACCTGCGTCACTACTTAGCCTGTCAATTTTTTCCATTTCGTATCCCTACAAATTGTTACACCCACATACTTGGATCGGTTCACCGATTCTAGTTGTGACTCTTTCATATTATAATCGTGGGTTACTAGGTTTTTCCCGTTTTGTCGAGTGCACAATTTTACATTAAGAACATTTAAAGCAGCTTGTCAATCTCTGCACCATTCCGAAATCTTGTCAAAATTCGACTAATTATACATGCAGCTTTTTTCTGACAGTACTTCATTACAGATAACTGTATCCTCTGCAGAAAGTCAGAGACCATTATTAATATTGCCTGCAATGTCGTTAAAATACAACATGCACATTTAGATTCCAACACACTTCTCGGGGGTGCGTACTAAATTACTTCATCCGTCGATGAAACTCGGTGGAAGACACGCTCTGCACCTTTCCTACCAAAAAATCCTCGGTGCAGGTACAAATTTCCCTGGATACCCCATACGATCATACTTCTGATAACGAGCGTAGATGTGGTACTGAATCAAATGCTTTTCAGATATCGAGAAATACAGCATCTTCCCGACTACTTTAATCTGATCCATGTCTTTCAGAACGTCATGTGGAGAAAGAGCGAGTCACATGATCACCGGTTTCGAAGTCCATGCTGGTCACCAAGGAAGAGTTCATTGTGTACGAGGTACCTCATTACGTTTGAGCTCAGATCATGTTCTAGAATTCTTCAACAAATGGATATCAAAGATACTGGACCGTGGTGTATGTCTCCGTTTCAATAAAACTTCCTACACAGTATTGCTCCCAAACCTTACTGGCAGTAGTTGCGACTCATTAACCGCGTCGCCAAAGGATACCATGCTCCTACACTTCATGGTGTGCACAACTTCGCATTTATCTATGTTGAGAACTAGTCGCCAGTCATTGTTTTGTCGGGATCTAAGTGAATATTAACTAATCTTTAACGGATAGAATTGCCTTGCAGGAACTGTATCATCTCCGAATAGCCCGAGATTGAAACTATCAGCTGAATCGTTACTGTATAAGAAGAGCAGCAGCAGTTCCGTTATATTCATGTGAGATGAAATACGTTAATGTATCTTAATCTCAATGTATCCGGTTCCTGTACGATTCTCTAGCCAGAAACATGTAATGTTGACCATTTTTCTTCCCAGTACTTTAGCCCCATACGCACAGTTCCGTGCATAATGAGAGCTCATAACACTCAAAAAATACTAGACTACATTCGTCATAAAATATTTACAAATACGTCATGTTCACCATTAATGGGCCGTATTCATACAAATACGTCACTCTGCCTTCTCACAATTTAGTTTAACTGGAGCCTTAAAGAAGACTGTCTTTTACTAGACTACCAAGTTAAAAATTGTAGGCGATCAAGAGTTAAAAATACCAACACTTCAGTTTTGAAATTCATGATTTGCCCCGAGGAAGAGCAGGATTGGACTCAAATAAGCGGAAGGATATGCTTAAATGTAGTACCTAGATTCTGGTAGGAGAGATCGCTTAGTTTGTATAACTGTCGTATTTGTTCTGTGGTTTTAACAGACTTAAATATTCTCAGCTTTAAAGTGTTGTATCCGAAATTTGTCATTGATGTTCCTTATGGCGGCAACATTCTCGTTCAGTTATTTTCGTATCGTCACACACGGGGACGCGGGCGCGTCCTGAGCGAGGACGTCCCTTTGTGCTCTCTTCAGACCAGCGGCTAGCGGGCAGCTGACACCCTCAGCCACCACCTATTGTGTTCCCCTGGTCCCTGTTTCCATCCGGTGCTACAAAAGCCTCTGTTCAAAAGCATACCTAGCCGTTCATGTGGGCTATTTCGTTTTATACAAGGTTGTTGCCGAAGATGAGTTAAACTAAATAACGAAGTTAAGGCTCATCAGGACTGCAAGAAGGCTATTTCTGTTCCTATTCTATATCAGTTAACGATGGTTCCCTCTTGATATAGTTGACAATAAGCGATTTCACCACCTTTCGAAATTGAAGCTGCGTGTGAGACTATGCAAGTCGCAGTATCATGTGTGGGCATAAATTTATAATTGAAACTTCCTATCGACCGTTATATCCCAGATACAACCGAAACTTCTCAAACAATCTCAGTACGCTAGTACATATTTTCCACTATCATATCGTCATCATTGAAAGACAGCTTAGTCAGCCCTCAGTTGGGTGAGGAAATGAGTTTTGTCTGTGGGTGCGATAAGCCATCCTGCGAAGCAATATTAAATGCCTTCTCTGAAAATTATCTAGAACTGATTTTGGATTGCATTGGACAAGATCTTTATTTTGAACTATGGGGGATAAAGACAGCTCATGGAATTTTAAATCAAAACGACGGTGTGTTTCGAAGTGACAACAACGTATCCGATTCAATTGCGTATCCGATTCAATTGGGTTTTTCGGTCCACGAACTTCCTTTGGAGTTCACGTTTCGTTTGCAAACAAACAATACTACATTTAAAATATCTTTAGACACTACTGATACTATTCTCTATTGTAGGCTGTGACAATGTATAGCAGAAGTGATAACAATGGAAATGTTGAACTACCACAGTGACACCTTCGGGCTGTATCGTACAAATCAATTTTGTGTGTACCGAACAAAAGACACCATAATTATTTAAAAATTTATATTCCTTTTCTAACGGGCAAATATGGAGAAATTACTACATAAATGGGATGGAAATAGCGTCAGGCAAGTCGTAGAAAAAGTCTGAACTCTTGAAATAACTCGGGAAACGAATGAGACATATTGAGTTCCGATGAGTGTGTTAAGTAATAGACGTAGAGCTTTGCGGGGAAATAGAAAAATGGCCGTGAAACCTATTTTAAGAAATAGTTTTCTTTCCTAGAAATTTTTGATGAGCAAGAAACAATATTACACGATCAGTGATACCTTCGAAGGAGACTGGATTTAATGTCACAAATGTCAGTGTTGTGCATATGAGATTTTTGCTCGTATAAAGTGTCTCTATCACACATCTGATAAATGAAAGACAAAAGGTCAAACAAATACTTTGACGTAGGCTTATTATGTCATAACCTTTAACTTAAACAGTATGTTACGAATTTTTGAGTTTCGTAATCGTATTAGGTATGTATCGTAGCACTTGTAGGGTGGAGAATGTTCCGTGCAGACTTCAGAAAAACAGTAGTTTCGGTAAAGCTTGAGTGTCCGATACAACCCAATCTTCCTCTACTCTCACATAAAAAATTACTCAAACATGCTCTAGGCATTAACATTTTCATCTGGGATTGAAGATAGCTCCAGTCTCCACGTTCTGAACAAAGTTTCTGAGAGCTATACTGATGGGGCAAGACAAGTACCTTTACTTCATATCCCTCCCCTAACGTACCGAATTGTACCGCCTGTGTCCCCCATTACTAGCTGGCCTGGTATGTGGCTGACAATAAGTGGGCTCTGTAAAGGGTCTATCCCGAGCAGCTCGTTGTAGTCTTACAAAAGAAATAACTCTTCTACGCGTCCTCCCGTTCTGTGAAAGCGCGTTACAGGTGACCTGATTTGGTCGGCACGACGAAGTCCGACGAGGCATCCAGACGGCCAGACATAGGCCTAATTTTCTGAGTCGGCTCTTGGTTTGTGTTGAGAGAACTCACTCGCGTAAGGTCAGTGCTCCAGTGGACTGGGGCGGCAGTGTGAATTTGGATCGAGGAGTGAGACGTGCCACGGTAATGCGCGCAGTTGTGCGAATCTCTGTACCAAGGTAACTTAGTGGCTAACGCACCTGCCTTATAAGCAGGAGACCCGGGTTCAATTCCCCGCCTTGCTCCAAATTTACACTCGTCGCTTCAGTCTATATACATAAAATATTGGCAATTTAGTTACAATTACTACCCTTGTGAGTTAAAAGCCTATAGGCCACCATATTGTAGCACAATGGTAAAATCTTGCACGAGCCGCCACTGCAGTTAGCATAGGGTGTGGGACAGTGAATGGAGAGCGTCTGGTGTGCCCCAGGACGGCGGCGGAGGAGCAGCGGAGCCTGGGCCACGGAGAGGAGGTGCCGTCGAGCACGTGGTTCGTGTCGGCGTACGGCGCCATCGTGGCGTTCGTCATCCTGCTGAGCACGGCGCGAGCGCTGGGCTTCGCCGCCATGTGCATGCGCGCCTCGCGACGCCTGCACAACTGGATGTTCGAGCGCGTGCTGCGCTCGCCCATCCGCTTCTTCGACACCAACCCCGCCGGCCGCATCCTCAACCGTTTCTCCAAGGACATCGGCGCCATCGACGAGCTGTTGCCTTTTCCAACGCTTGACATGATACAGGTCAGTGCCACCGCCTCTGGATAGGGGCATAACGACATCACTGATACGTCAAAGAATCGATATCTGAAACACCGATTGGTGTTGGGAGAAAGTAATCTAAGAGGGTAATCCCAAAAGTAAGGTCTCCTATTTTTTTATAAGTTCATAGATCTGTTTATTTCTACAATGGTTTTCATCAGTTTACAGCTTGACCATTCAGGTATTTTTCGACATAATCACCATTTCTGTCGATGCATTTCTGTAGACGCTGTGGCAGTTTTTGCATGCCCATGTTATACCAGCTCGCCGCCATGCTGTTCAGAAAGTTATGAACCTCTTCCTTCACCTCTTCCTTCACCTCTTCCTTCACCTCTTCCTTCACCTCTTCCTTCACCTCTTCCTTCACCTCTTCCTTCACCTCTTCCATCACCTCTTCCATCACCTCTTCCATCACCTCTTCCATCACCTCTTCCATCACCTCTTCCATCACCTCTTCCATCACCTCTTCCATCACCTCTTCCATCACCTCTTCCATCACCTCTTCCATCACCTCTTCCATCACCTCTTCCATCACCTCTTCCATCACCTCTTCCATCACCTCTTCCATCACCTCTTCCATCACCTCTTCCATCACCTCTTCCATCACCTCTTCCATCACCTCTTCCATCACCTCTTCCATCACCTCTTCCATCACCTCTTCCATCACCTCTTCCATCACCTCTTCCATCACCTCTTCCATCACCTCTTCCATCACCTCTTCCATCACCTCTTCCATCACCTCTTCCATCACCTCTTCCATCACCTCTTCCATCACCTCTTCCATCACCTCTTCCATCACCTCTTCCATCACCTCTTCCATCACCTCTTCCATCACCTCTTCCATCACCTCTTCCATCACCTCGTCATCGGAGCTGAATCGCTTTCTGGCCAAATGTTCTTTTAACGTATGGAACTGGTGATAGTCACTGGGCTCCAAGCCAGGACTATAGGGTAGGTGGATGATTATGTTCCACTGAAACTGTTGCAGGAGAGCAACGGCTTACCGAGCGATGTGTGGGCGAACGCTGTCATGGAGAATGTGTACGCCCTTGCTAAACATTCCTCTTCTCCAGTTCTGAATTGCTCGTTTGAGTTTTTTCAGAGTCTCTCAGTACCTGTCAGCGTTAATTATGGTCCCAGCGATTCAGCTCCGACGACGAGGTGAAAGAAGAGGTTAATAACTTTCAAACAGCATGGCGGCGAGCTGGTATGACAAGGGCATACAAAAACTGCAACAGCGTCTACAAAAATGCATCGACAGAAATGGTGATTATGTCGAAAAATAGCTAAATGTTCAAGCCTTTAACAAATAAGCACGCCTATGTACTTACAAAAAAAAACAGGACATCTTACTTTTGGGATTACCCTCATTTTGGGATTACCCTCGTATATACTACTGTACAGGAAACAGGAGCAATAGTGAAAATTACAAATGCTTATGATTTTGATTTTGTGCTACATTTGTTAGTTCAAAACAAAGAAAAGTCTCATTTTTTCTTCTATTCTATATAATGCTTTTCTCTAAAAAAAAAAATAAAAAAAACTTGCAGTAATGGCAGGCATCTGTAGCAGAAAATTCATCTAAAGTTGTATCTTGTTTGTGGTTAGTATGTTAGTACGGTTATATTAGTCTTTTACTGCTTAACATCTGTATTTCATTTTATATTCAAGTTGGTTCATCTAAACATATCAGTCTTGAAATATCGCCCTCTTCCCTTTAATCCCTTAACTTCTTTAGACAAACTTAAAAATACACGGCAAAGCAATCAAATAGATTGCGATACTGTCGATATCAGTACCTAATTCGTTGTTTACCCTCTATTACGGTCAACAAAAGAACAAAACGAATTACAAAATGATTTAGGCAAGATATCTGATTGGTGCGAAAAGTGGCTGTGTGGGATCCTTCACATGAGTATTAAAAAACTCCGTTAAATTTCGGTTACACGATAAATCACACATTTAAAGGCTGTTGATTCACGTAAGTATCTTGGGACTACAGTTACGAACAACTTCGGTCGGAACAACCACATAGAAAATTTTGCTAGGGAAGGTGGACCAAAGAAGGCATTCTGTTAGCCGAACACTTAGAGGCTACAATAGTTTTACTGGTGAGACTTCTTACACAATGCTTGTACGTCCTCTTTTATGTTATTGGTGTACGATGCGAGCTGCTCCTCAGATGGGATTGACGGAGGAAATTGATGGGTTCAGGGAAGGGCGGCTCGTTTTGTACAATTACGGATTAGTGAATAGTGAATCACGAATATGATAAGCGAGATAAGGTGGTAATCATTAAAATAATGGGGTTTTAGTTGTGTTGAGTGTGTTTCACGAAGTTTGAATCGCCACCTTTCTCCTCTGACTGTAAAGTACTTGGACTAGCACCTCCATATGGAGAAATCACCGCCGTAATAAAATAAATCAGAGCTCGCACGGAAAGATTTAGGTCTTCGTTCATCGCACGTGCTATTCGAGAATGGAATGGTCGAGAAATAGTCGGAAAGTGTTTCTATGGGCCCCCTGCAAAGCAGTTCAGTGTGAATTGTAGAGTAATTGCGCAGATGTAGGTATTTAGGTATTGACATGATTTTGGGTGTTGATGTCGGTGCCAGCCAAATACTCGTATATCGAATCTGGTATTGGCGCGTTCTCACATTTGTCATATTCTAACCAATAATTCTCACTCCGTTTTGTATGACGGAACACTTCATTTCTTTGTGTTGCAGATATTCCTCTGTATGTTTGGAATCATCATCCTGGTGCTCATCTCTCAGTACATTGTGATAGTTCCTTTGGCAGTGGTGTCAGTCTTCTTCATATGGCTGTCTGTGATGTTCATATCTACAGGACGGAACGTGAAGCAGTTGGAAGGAATACGTGAGTGTTCTGCGGTATCTTGCCATGTAATAATGTGTTTCGATTAATGACGACGGCTGCAAATAACAGAAAGTTAATTGTGATGTTTCTGCAGGACGAAGCCCGGTGTTCTCGCATCTGTCCGACACGCTGAACGGCCTAGCGACAGTGCGCTCTGCAAGAGTCCAGGAGATGGTCAAGCACGAGTTCGACGCTCACCAGGTGAGAAACAGTACCTCTCGTCACACTTTATACAGGCAGTTGGCACTGTCGTACAACGATAATCAGCAAAGTTCAGAAAACAGCATGAACTTCAAAATGTTTATTTTGACGACACAGTTTGCATTACGCGAATAGGGGTTCGATCATCTGCGTCGCATCCAGATAGCGTATAAAGTGTCACCCGACCAGGGGACACGCAAGCCCCTCTGCCGCTCCGAGTGTTCAGCAGTCGTCACGCGAAACATGGAACACAGACGCCATATAGTTACTCACTCGTTTATACGTTAACACGGGATCAGACTACTGTAAAGTTACCATATTAGCGGTTCTGTCAATATTTCGGTGCTATCCATAAACATACAGTATCCTTGGAGGGAGTACTAATTACCCAAAGAAACAAATTACCGTAATGACATTACATAAAATAAAACCAGATTCTGATTTTGTTCGTTAAAAAATTGCACGAAAAAGCGAGAACATTGACAACTTGGACCCACCTTTCAGCTGTACCCAAATATATTTTTTTTTAAGAATGAGTCTTCGGGAGGATGGAATGCAATTACTGATCGGCAGCTGAAACATTGATATAAATGTACAGATCATGTTGGTAATACGTTTCGCAGAACAAGAACGTACTATCGAATATACAAAATAAAACATTGGGAACCATCAGAAAAGCGAATATCGTACATGAATTCCACTGGAAGACAGTAAAAGCTTAGACAGAAAAGGTTTTTCTTTCGATCACACTCTATGTTAAACTGAGATGAGAGAGAGAGAGAGAGAGAGAGAGAGAGAGAGAGAGAGAGAGAGAGAGCCAACAAACTTTACTTAGTAAAAGAGCGACGGATACTGTAAATGAAGCGCTTAGCACGGTGAACTGTTGGCTGCCTACCATTTTAGTAATGCATCCATTAATCAAAGACATGGAGCCAAATATTTTTCTTTCTTCAAGCGTTACTCAGAATATATTGTACAAAGGAAGTCCGTAGAGTTCATTGTCGAGGGAATCCGGTATTCTGTATTCAAACATCAACATACAATGGAGTTCGTAATTATTTCGCCACAGCTTGACGGTAATAACCAAATATAACTGCTTTGCTCTTAATCAGTATCAGAAGATCGGTGTCGATGTTGGAAGGACATTTCGTTTCCAGACACACATTTAGAACTCTTACAAGCGAGCGCAAGAAATGTGCACAAATCTATTTCGAAACTCAGAAGATGCAGCATAACTGGAGTGTCAGATACAGTAAAAGACAGCACTGACGTAGTTTAATGTACTAGTAAGTAGGTTATACAAAATGTTTCACAATTATAGATACAAACAAAAGGAGCGAGTAGAAGGCATTGAAACAAGTAAATAACAGGTCCGGAAACCAATGGTTTCGCCGATACGAACGTATACGTAATTGTAGTCATGCCATTGTTAATGTCTAACGTACTAGTTCCCACAGTAAACAGAAATAGCAGTGTACATGTGTAGCATCTGAAGCGGTTGCCACTGCTCTACAGCGATTTTCATACGAAGAAATGGGTGATATCCAATTTACCTACAGGCGTGCTAACGGCATTTCACGCGAGGCAGCACGATTTAATGATGAAACGTATCGACAGAGGACAGCCAGACAGCAGTGTGTCAACTAGGTTCCATTAGCTCCTGCACGACACTGGTTCATTAAAACCTAAAATGGAACACGCAGGTTGGTCAAAAATAGTGTCGACAACACGAATGAAGGGGCGCGTATTAACAAGTGGATGCAATGCCGGGCGCACGTACCACGAGGATGCTTGCAGCAGAATGCGTTTAGCCCTTCACCATATGACAGACATTACATGCGCAACAATAGTACAAAATGTATCGTATACAAAGCGTGCAAGCGCTGGCCGCACCTGAATTTCCAGCCCAGGCTGCCTTCTGCCAATCCATCCTTACGCAATGATTCAGTTCCTAATGCGCTTGTTACTTACAGATGAATCATGCTTTACCCGAGACGGCACTATGAACACTCACAACCCACGCGTTCTGGTTTAGGAGAACCCATATTCTACCAGTGAACGGAGAATTTCCATTAACACATGAGCAGCTGTCAGAGCAATTGATACAGGCACATTCCCTACCTCAGCGACGTACAATTCGTGTATGCCTTCATCTCCTGCAACAGGTAATAGGCTATTTGGATGATGCTTATAGTGAAAGGAAATGCAAATCATTCATTCATCATGGTGCACCAAGACATGTACCTGTTGCTGTTCGGGAATATGTAGCACCAATCTTCGACAAGGTTATCTGTCGTGTTTCGCTAATACCGTGGCCTCCCAGGTTCTCTGACTTGAGCTTGTTTCATTTTTTGGTGTGGTGATATTTAAAAGCTTTGGTGTATTGCAGCCGTATTGTTAGTGTCGATGAACTCAGAGAACGCATTATAGATATTTGTTAATGCTTTCAGAACACCCCTGGGATTTTTGAACATGGATGGGTGTCGATGAGCATGTATGCCGAAGGCTGCCTTCACATGAACAGTCGCCATGTGGGACATTTGTTGTAATGTATTTGTGTTAGTATGTAGTCTCAATCATCGAGGACTCTGTTGTGAGTTCTTCTACTCAGTCGTAATACGTCAAAACAGAGAAGCCATTGATTTCAGGACCTGCGTTAATTACTAGTTCTGCTTGATTCATTGTTCGCTGCTGACTCATTTCGTTTGTATCTATAATAGTCACACACCCTGTACACTCAGATGAAATATTACCACCACCTGCTTAATAGCGTGCTGTTCCACCTAAACAAAGCAATACAGCAGCGATTCTTTGTGGCTTGGATTCGACGAGTCCTAAGTAGGTTTCCTTAAGTTACGGGCCAGCTGCTTCTCGACAGAGAGCTGCTGCCGGTAGCATCTCTGATGATGTGTTCCATCGGACAGGAATCAGTCGAATTTGGTGACTAACATCAATCTGAATTCTCAAAGATACTCCTCAGACCACTGTAGCAAGAGTCTGAGTTCATTACACCAGCAGTTGTCCTGCTGGAAGATGCCGTCGACGTTGGAGAATGGATGTAATCCGCAACAGTGTTAAAGTAATAAACAGATACCATCTGGCCTTGTGTTGCTACTGCAGGTCCCATGAAAATACAGCTGAATGACATCGATGGTGTAATTCTGACTGCACCAGTGGGGCAGTAAGTTTCGAACAGCTGTTTCCTTGGGTATTGAGGAAGGAAGGGATGTGATTCATCTAATCAGACGATACATTTGCATTGGTCCACAGTGAAGTCTCAATGCCCATTGCAATCGTAATTAACGATATCTTTGGGTTAACTCGGGAACAAGTAGGGGTAGTCTACTTCAGAGCCCCATCTTCATCAGTGTCCTCCGGAAAACTTGTGCCTGCCCCAGCAATACACTCTGCAGTCGTATGTCACATTTCGCCACCGATCCTGCTTCACAGAGAGGGTAAGCCTCCAACCTCCCACGTTTTGTAATGTGTGGACTTCCAATCCCTTGTCACTTACTCGTGGTTTCATCACCCTTCAGCAACTTCCCTTAGATGCTCCCGACAGTTCTTCACCCCCAGATGCTCGCAAACAGCCCCCCCCCCCCCCCCCCCGCCATGTTTCCGACATGATGGTTCCCAGGGGCCAGGCCATAACAACCTGCTCTTCGCAATGAAACCTTCGAGGGTTTCTTACCGGATATTTTAGTTTCTGGCGAAATTGGAAAGAGGCAATAGCTTTCAGAAACAAGCGCTGACCCTGCGATCTTATTCAGCAAAAAAAGTGAAGATATATTGCATTGGCACGGTGCTAGCACTTTCATCGACAAAGCGGCATCTCTAGACAGACTTCCCATTCATCTCTGCTCCGCTAGTACATGAGCATTTCCATTGCCGCGTCGTGTACCTGCAACGCCATCATGGGGCATACAGTCCCCTGGGGCAGTGATCATAGTACTTTGGCACATCAGTGACAGTATTGCCCCAACAAATTAAACTAGTCGCAGGCTCTAGTTCCGGTTAACGTTTTTGGGAGGCTTCTCCTCGTTATCAGCAAATGCCGAAACCGGAAATGGCCTCCCAAATTTTCCACAGTTGAAAGAACGTTCTACGCGAATTTCGGGCGAATGGACGTGTTCTATGATCGCCCCATCCTCGATGGGTAGGGAGTGAAAAGTTTTAAAAGAATAATCGAGGACATAAGTCAAATTTTCATTTACCTACCCTGCTTAAACTTAAGTTTCGCTCCCATATAATGCATCGGAAACCAATTGCTGAAATGTTAACGTGCACGATCGATCAAAATGAATACATAAAATTAATACATTTTATTGATAATCTGTATTATCGGTGACTAAGTCCGCGTGGATAAACAAAATGCTAACCGCATCAGTGGTTATTCATACTGCTGACCAAATTTAACCAGTTCGACAATCCGAATATCTTGCGTTATTGTTGAACCTGGCCTGAAGTATTTTCGTCTTCTGAATTCAGTGCATCCAGCTTTTACGTATTGACATGAAAAAAAGCAGTTACATTATTTAGTTAAAACTCCTGCTTAAGCTGTATAACATGAAATATAAATTTTTTGCGTGGAACACTTTTTTTTCACACAGTGCCGGCCGCTGTGACAGAGCGGTTCTAGGCGCTTCAGTTCGGAACCGCGCTGCTGCTACGGTCGCAGGTTCGAATCCTGCCTCGGGCGTGGATGTGTGTGATGTCCTTAGGTTAGTTAGGTATAAGTAGTTTTAAGTTCTAGGGGACTGATGACCACAGCATTTAAGTCCCATAGTGCTTAGAGCCATTTGAGCCATTTTTACACACAGTCTCACCACTAAGATTTTTCTGTACCATCAAAAAACAACTAAAATTTTATTAGATCACCAATATTCATTTGGTTTTTCTCAGTGTTGATTTCGAGCGCATCTTTAATTTCACTGATCCACAGTCAATAATATTTTAACTCCCTAGAACATCTTAAGTGGTCACCAAGCCACTACACAGCAGCAATATCAGGAACTGTACATCGTAGGTAATTAGTGGTCACGGATGTCTTCGTGAATGTACTTCACAGACGACACGAACGTTCGGGTTTCGACCACAAGACATGAGGAGGATCCTTCTAGGCGATTGTAGTACGAAGTTAAAGGTGGAAGCAGAATTTCGCTGGAACTGTATTTTGCGTGATTCTAAGAATCCAGCACGCGCCCTTACTGCAGTAATAGCGATCCTCACGTCATGTAATTTAAAGAAATCTGTGCTGTAGTACCGACACTGTCCTTTAACTCTGAACCACAAAGTAATTGTTGCTGCAGATATTTGCTAATATACCCACGGATATTTTCATCTGTGTAGACTTCCACATACAAAGTAATTAAGGCTGCAGGTACACATGCCCCATCCATCGATAAAAACGTTCTCATACTAGTTTATCATTCCCCCTCTGGTCATTTCGTCTGTCGCAGTTCCCCGTGCTTGCACCAGGAGAATGCGGCCGTGCGGAATAACCACTTTCCTGAACACAGATCTGACGGCATTTCTCAGCGTTGATGGTCTGGCACTTTCGTCGTGGCTACCTGCAGGACAAAGGAGAAAAGAATGGGCATTTCGGGACCGTCTCAGGGTCTGCAGGTAGACGCTCGGCACACGTGCGCCCCCCCCCCCCCCCTCATTTCGAACCCCCCCCCCCCCCCCCACACACACACACACACACACACACACACACACACACACACACAATCTTATATATATATCTCCGTACCCTATCGTATGAACCCGAATTTCCAATTGTTCAATTATTATTAGTTTTATCATTACTACATGAGGTGTAGGACGGAGGCTGTAATATTGTCCTTTCATAAGTATTCAAATATAGGCTACCGATATTTTTTGACGAAGACCCTCTGCAATGGACAACGTCCTGGTTCTTACATCTGCCACGGTGCTTCGTTGCGTTTTTCGGGGCTACTTTCACGGTGACTAAACCTGCAAATAATTGTTCTAGTCTTCCCATTTTCTGTATTCCATCACTCCACCTTGATGAGAGTGCTAAAGAACTAGTCGAAGGAAGATTGTTACAGAATTCTTTCGTCTGTGAAGTAAAATTCCTTGCGGTGTTTCAAATTAAAGTAAATTATCACTTGCTTTGGCTGCGGCTACATTTATTCATCGGTCGGAACAGAAACAGGTTCTTTGAGTATGTAGCTCATGGCAATAACTGATCGCTATTCGCGCAGTCAAACATCATCCAGTCTTTCCGTCTATTTACGCGCGTTACATCATGTTTTATGCACACTCCAAGAAAATGAAAAAGACACACGGGAAGGAATTAGCAAAACACGACGGTAAGAGGTAATGTGATACACGTGTACAGACGAACATATGACTACAATTTCAGAAAAATTGCATAATTTATTTATGTGAATAGGTTCACAAATTTAGCAAGTCAGTAACATATCGGTCCACCTCTGGCCCTTGTGCACGCAGTTAAACTTGGCTTTGATAGTTGTTGGATGACTTACTGAGGGATATTGTTCAAATTCTGTGTAGCTGGGACTTTAGATCCTTTTAGCAGGAGGTCTCTGGGACGACGGCCGTTTACTGTCGTGACAAGAAATAAAAACACCTACAGCCGTCCTGATTGTATCTTATTTTATCGCTACCAGCTTCAGCTCTTCAGTGCGTCATCTTCAGGCTGTTTTTGATGCGATACAGGTTGATATGATCCCCATGCATACCACATCTGTTGCCGCCATTACTGGATGCGCAGATAGTTTCAGCACTCCAATCATCAACTGAGTTGGCAGTTGATGGTTGGAGTGCTGACACATTATCTGCGCGTCCAGTAATGCTGGCAACAGATGCGGTAGGCATGGGGATCATATCAACCTGTGTTGTTGTTGTTGTTGTCTTCAGTCCTGAGACTGGTTTGATGCAGCTCGCGAACGGTCTACCCGACGAGAGGCCTTAGCCACACGACATTTCATTTTTTCCATGCTACCCTATCCTGTGCAAGCTTCTTCATCTCCCAGTACTTACTGCAACCCACATCCTTCTGAACCTGCTTAGTGTATTCATCTCTTGGTCTCCCTCTACGATTTTTACCCTCCACGCTGCCCTCCAATGCTAAATTTGTGATCCCTTGATGCCTCAGAACATGTCCTACTAACCGGTCCCTTCTTTTTATCAAGTTGTGCCACATACTCTTCTCCTCAATTCTATTCAATACTTCATCATTAGTTATGTGATCTACCCATCTAATCGTCAGCATTCTTCTGTAGCACCACATTTCGAAAGCTTTTATTTCCTTCGTGCCCAAACTATTTGTCGTCCGTGTTTAACTTCCATACATGGCTACACTCCATACAAATACTTCCAGAAACGACTTCCTGACACTTAAATCTATGCTCATCGCATCAAAAACTGCCTGAAGATGACGCACTGAAGTGCTGAAACTGGTAGCGACAAAATAAAATAAAATCATAAGGACGGCTGTAGGTGTTATTTACTTGTCACGAAAATCCAGAGATGGTTGGAGGGCCTTGCCCATAATGGTTCAAACGTTCTCAGCTGGGGAGAGATCCAACAGCCTCGCTGGCAAAGGCAGGGTTTAGCAAACACGAATACAAGCAGCAGAAACACTAGCCGTGTGCTTGCGGGAGTTATCTTGCTGATACATAAGCCTAGGATGGCTCGCTATGAAGGGCAACGAAACTGGGCATGGAATATCGTCGACGTACCGCTTTGCTGTAGGTGTGCCACGGATGACAGCCAAAGGGGTCCTCATACGAAATAACACCTCAGAGCATGGCTCCTGGTTGGCAGGCCATAGGGTTAGAGACAGTCAGATCCAGTATGTCTCCAGACTGTAATCTCATTGACTGGAGCAGAACTGTCTTCAGTGATGATTGCCCCTTCGGATTGAGCCCCGACGAGCAGCGAAGACGAATCTGGAGGCGCCTCGGACAGCGGTGGAATACCAACACGAGTGTCGTCCGCCATACGGCCCGACAAACAGGAGTGATGCTCTGGGATACCATTTCTGTTCATAGTGGGACCTCTTTGGTTGTCAGCCGCGGCACCCTTCCCTAGCACTGCGGTTCGTCGACGGTATTCTACGCCTCGTTTTGTTGCCCTTCATGGCAAGCCATCCGGGCATAAATTTCAGCAAGATAAAGCCCGCACACGTAGAGTTTGTAATGCTTGTCTCTGTGCTTGCCTCACCATACCTTGACTAGCAAGGTCGCTGGACCTTTCCCCAGTTGAGAACGTTCAGATTATGGGCAAGGCCCTTTAACTAGCTCAGGATTTTGATGATGTAACGCGCTAATTGGACTAAATTTGGCACTATACCCTCAGGAGAGGCAGCTAACAACTCTTATCAGTCAATACCAAGCTGAATGGCTGCTTGCTTGAGGGTCAGAGGTCGACAAACGCGTTATTGGCTTTCTCAATCTGTTAAGCTCTTCCTCTTGAAAAAATATTTTTTTCCAAAAATTTTAGTCCTTTGTTTACCTGTACATGTATACCACAATTTCCGTCCCATTTGGATAATTTCTTCGAAGTGTGTCGTTCCCTTGCGTCTTGTGTTACTGTGTTTACTCAGATGTCAATCACTGAAGCGGGAATCAATCACCTGCAGCTCGGTCTTCATTTCATACTAACCGTCTTAGTGTTGTTGCTCTCCTGTGCGTCACCGAACAGACTCATAGCAGACGCTGTCAGCCAGCTCATTTGCATAGGTCTATTATCGGTCTTATGGAAGTCGAGAAACACGGCAACGCCTGGAGATGCGTTATCTAATTCCTTCTGGACCTCAAGAACGAACAGAGAAAACAAGTTTTCACACTGCAGAAAACATATTCATTCCCGTACAGGAGTTTTACTGTCTGCAGAAAAAGGCTAATTCGATAAATATGTAACTTGACTTTGTTAAGAAATGTTTATAACAAAGTGGTAATAATGTATACCCTCTCTTTTTCCTTGAATTGTGTGGAAGGTTAATTGCTGTTACGGTACAACAAAAGTTATAGTAACAGTTGCAGATGACTTGATACACGTGTCAGGAATTGAGATAGTTCCGTGTTTGCCATCTGCTGTACAAATTAGTTAAAATAGTTCATGATTTTGTACAGGTGGTGGCAAACATAGAATACTTCAGATGTAATAGTTCAGCATCGTGTTTTGTGCCCAAGAGTCTAGAGTTTTTTCTGATAAGACTACAAACCTACAAACCTGTTTCTTATTAATTTCCACCAGAACTGTACATGTTTTTTGATTAGTTTTCAGAGATTTCACACAACTTTCTGGTATTTCTTCCAGGACAGACACACATCAGCCTGGTTTCTGTACGTGTGCTCTGGAACTGCGCTGGGACTGTGGCTGGATTTACTCAGCGTCGTTTACGTCACTCTCGTCACTTTCAGCTTTCTTGTCATTAATTCTGGTAAGTAACGCCTGGCAGTAAACCTCCGATTATCTGTACTCGTTTTTACTGTAGCTTTGTCAGCAAGTGTTAAGTTTGTCGCATTGTGTGTAAACCGTACAAAACACAGGCAGCAAAGAATTGAACAGTATTGTTCTGCTCAGAGGTGACATTTCACTATCTGACCCGCCTGGTACAGCCAGCAGAAATATTTTATTTAAAAGATATGTACTTCACGATAAAAGGTAATAACATAAGGGGACCTCGAAATGAGAGCATTCTACTGAAACGCATCTTATCAAACTGCAGTTGGGAATAGTGACTGAATTAGAAATCGTGTGACGTTTTGTATCGATAAGCTATTTGAAAATCTCGTATGTCTGAAATTGTCGCTCATATCACTCACAATTATGTAATCAAGAAATTGTAAATTTAATTTTTCAGTTTTTTTTTTACTCACGAAATTAGCAGTACCACTGAACAAACTTTCTGCATGTTTCTGAGATAAATTGGCAACGAATGAGGTCACTTTGGGTGGTGTGTTAATTGTTGTCGTCGGAGGAAACTCATGTATGTCACACTGTCTGCATTCTGTTATTGAAAAGCATTGTTGAAAGTAGAAAATCAGAAAGTAGAAAATCAACAAGAAATGGCAAGAGCCATTAGAGCAGGGGCTGTTTACAAGAGGGAAGTAGTTAATGGCCTCCTTAAAGAGCTCTCGTGATAGCCACAATTTTTCCAGTGGTCTCACATAGAATGTTAACTATTTTGCGTTAAGGCGGTGCGTAACGCAGTCACCTCATTAACGAAAGTAATGTGCTCCGTTTTCGAGGAGTGAGTGAAAACTGAAATCAGCATTCATTAAGAACATTGCAGGTTGCTCTATGATCAAATATTTTTCCCTGTAGGGATGCAGCGCAGGTTTGCTTCCGTAGGGAAGACGGATGAAGGACCAAACATGTTACTAGGTACGAAACTTCCGAGCCGAGAAAGGAACACGGGACCTTTGCCTTTCACGGGCAAGTGCTCTACCAATTGAGCTAAACGGGAACGACTCACTACCCGTCCTCAAAGCAAATCCCCCAGGCTGTAGCTAAGCTATGTCTCCGCAATATTCTTTCGTCTAGAATTGCTAATCCCGCAAGTTTCGCAGAATAACTTCTGTAAAGTTTGGAAGGTAGGAGATAAGGTACTGGTGGTTGTAAGATTGTGAGGACGAGTCGTGAGTTGTCCTTGGGTAGCTCAACTGAAAGAGCACTTACCAGGAAAGGCAAAGAACCCGAGTTTGAGTCACGATCCCGCACGTAGAAGCTGCCTATCACATTCCTCTGCAGAGGGAAAATTTATTCTGGACGTAATTATGTAGGTGTTACAATTTAGGTTCTATACCACTGGGTAAGTACACTCGACAAATAATCAGTTATCACGCTAATACGGTGTAATACCGCCTCCATCTTTTATAACGGCCTCTGTTCAGTGAGGAATTGCGTCAACGAGATTTCAGGTTCGCCACACCCAGCTGAAGCCGCTCATAGATAGTTGCCCTTAGAACTACCAAATTGCAGAGACGTTGATTGTCACGGTTCACGCTTTGTTTCAAAAAATTCCTGACGTTTTCTATGCGATGATTTCGTGAGCCAGTCGAGGCACCTGATAGTTCCTCAAACCAAGAACGAATGAGTGCAGACCTATGTACAGGGCTGTTGTCAGCTTATAAGACGGCGGAAGTGTCTACGGCATATTTTTAATAAAGATACGGTAGAAAGTGCAATATTTGATTGCCGTGAATGTAGAAATACTATGGTCCACACAACCAACTAGCACGTACGTACTACTCCACCGTCTTGATTTACGTCATCAGTAGAAAGTCACGTCCGCAGTTCTCCACCAGAACTGCTCAAAAATCACAATATTCTCTTTGAACGAAGTGACTAATATCTTGAATGGTGAGCTAATTAGTTACGTATGGTCAGTGTCACGGAAGCAGTAGATTTTACCACTCTGTACTGTTATAACAAAAAGGAGGTAGACGTTTAAACGTTCCCTTAGAAAAAATTATAAAAATGACAGTGCTGATAAATTTCTATGTTATTTGTTTTTCAAACAGCAGAGCAAAACTGAACGTACTCAGTTATCTCTTTACTTATTCTGATCATCACTAAACTGACACAATATATTTAGCGCAACGCAGTCTGATTTTCAATAATCCCTACAAAAGAATGGCCCTGACTAACAATAACCTATACCTTTCATCAATCACTTACCTCACAAAAATCTTCGTTACTCGAACTACTGCAATACAGCGAGCGCCCATACTGCCAGCTAAATAAAAGATTATAACTACTGAAGGCACTAACTACTGATAGGCACAGTCAGCAAATGAAAGATTTTGATAGAGAACAAATAATGTTTTACCTTAATAATGTCCAAAAGTGATTATATATATATATAATCTCAATTCATGACATCCATATTTACAGATTTTCTTTTTCTGGCGGACACACGTCCAGTTCGTCCGCTTATAGCAACCCCTCAAAATCTCTCTCTCCCTCTCCACATCCACAATTGCTGGCGGCTCACCTCCAACTGAGCAACGCTACGCGCTGTTCACATCCAACTGCCCAACACGACACAAGCGAATATTCCAACAATGAGTCCAACCAGCCACAGACTGCACACAGCACAGTCAGTGATTTCATACAGAGCGCTACGTGGCGTTACCAATACAAAAACCTAAACAGCCTACTTACAATGTGAACTTGCGTTCCGTTTGCAGATTCCGTGGCCGGGTCTAACGTGGGTCTGGCGGTGTCTCAGTCCCTGCTGCTGACGGGCATGCTGCAGTACGGCGTGCTGCAGCTCAACGAGATGGTCAGCCAGGCCACCTCCATAGAGCGAGTGCTGGAGTACACGCGCCTGCCGCCAGAGCCCGCCCTCGAGTCGGAAGGAGGTGAGTTCGCTGCCAGCTTCCACGATGCAAGCCCTAAACCCGCAATGCGCAACTCGTGCACAAAACCACATCTACAGGAAACCTCGAGCTTTCCTTCCGATCTACAATTCTTGAAAAAACTTACCTGTAGATACGAACTTTATGTTCACATATACTGGATGTATATCAATCCGCCAGGGTAGCCGAGAGCGCTAACGCGCTGCTTCCTGGACTCGGGTAGGCGAGGGCCGGTGTGACGGCCAGCATTAATGTGGTTTTTAGGCGGTTTTTCACATCCCGCCAGGTGAATACCGGGCTGGTCCCCACGTTCCGCCTCAGTTACACGCGTCGCAGACACTTGAAACACATCCGCACTATTTCACGATTTGCACTAGACGCAGACAGTTGCGGTACACTGATTCCCTCCTGGGGGGTACGGGGTGGCGGCAGGATGGGCATCCGGCCACCCCTAAAACTAACATTGCCAAATCCGTTGTAACCACGCCGACTCTGCGATCGTTGCGGGACTATGGCGTAAGCGAAAGAAAGAAAGAAAGAAAGAAAGAATACTGGATGTATATACTGATAGTAGTATTGTAGTATGAGCATTTTCTCTGGTGTTTCAGCAGATATTTGCAATTTCGTTTTCGCATTGCCCAGCTGGAATTAGCCCAGACAAATAGTGCTCATCACATCTGTCATGCAACACCCCGTGTCGACGGAAAACGTCGGTTTCTTTCCTGCTATAAACGAAATGACTTTTAAGGTGGGGCACTACGTACCCATTCGGTAGAACGGTTGCAGATTAGTCTTGTGCGATATTTGATTTATCGATGTGTAGTAAAAAGGGCCGTAAAACTCGAAGAATAACCAGTACTCCAGCAGCGACAGCACTGCCCTGGCCCAGCTGACTGCTACCACTAAACATGCAGTGCTGCTCAGTCGCTGCTGCATTGCTGTTAATTCTCAGTGTTTTGCGGCCCCTGTTAAAACATATCGATCAAACAAATATCACCCTAGACTAATCTAGGACACCTCTGTTTAATGGACACGTAAAATTCCGCTTTAAAAACATTTTCTTCGTAACGCAGGAACAAACAGACGCTTTCCGTCGACACTGGGCTTCACACGAAAGACATGATGAGCACTATTTGTTTGGGCTGATTCCAGCTGGACAACGCGAAAACAAAATTGTAGAGGTCTACTGAAACACTAGAGAAAATGCGCCTGACGACTCTGTCTTAGCAGAGAGAGAGAGAGAGAGAGAGAGAGAGAGAGAGAGAGAGAGAGAGAGAGAGAGAGAGTGAGAGAGAGAGAGAGACTGTATAGTGTCTAATTTCGGCCTCTGACAGTTACAGAATAAAAAATTATTGAACTATATGAAATAAAATCGTCATAACTTCTGAACGGTTAGCGTCAGGACGTTCATGCTGCACCGTTAGCCGCACGGCATGATGGGAATTAGTAGGCGCATGCGTGGACTGGTTTAGCGACGAAGCCCACTTTCATCTGGGTGGGTTCGTCCGTAAGCAAAATTGGCGCATATGGGGAATTGAGAATCCGCATTTCGCGATCGAGAAGTCTCTCCACCCTCAGCGGGCGACTGTGTCGTATGCAATGTCCAGTCGCAGAATAATCAGTGGGATAGTCCTTGATGGCACGGTTACTACTGAACGGTACGTGAAGATTTCGGAAGATGATTCCAGCCCCATTATCCAAAGTGATGCTGATTTCGGCAAGAGGTGATTCACACAGGACGCATCTCGACCACATTGAAGCAAGAATATGTTTGATGTCTTGGAGGAGCACTCTGAGGGCCGCATTCTGGCTCTGGGGTAGCCAGAGGCCACTGGCACAGGCCTCTATTGGCGCCGTTTTCTCCGGATTTGAAAACATTAGACTCCTTTTTGTGGAGCTATATTAAAGATAAGGTAGACAAGAATAACCCCAAAACCATTGATAAGCTGAAAACAGCCCTTCAGGAGGTCATCGACAACATCGATGTTCCTACGCTTCAGCGGGTCCTGCAGAATTTC
This sequence comes from Schistocerca piceifrons, assembly GCF_021461385.2. Lineage (NCBI taxonomy): Eukaryota > Metazoa > Arthropoda > Insecta > Orthoptera > Acrididae > Schistocerca > Schistocerca piceifrons. Next base: position 305,215,486 of record NC_060139.1, on the reverse strand, counting down.
GCTATTCGTCGGCGACACATCATCGTCAATGATGGCAGGCATATCGAACATGTCGTAACCTAAATCTGAATATCTGTAGTCACGTTTACATGTTGAATAAAGTGTGTGTACTAGGTAGTTTGTAACTAATTTACTTTTTCTATTTTTTTTTAAATAGTTCAGTAATTGTCAGCCTGTACATGCACAAGGGCCGTTCGAGAATTGTGTATACTCATTAGCTGACACCCAAACTGCATGTTTGGCAGGAGTTACAACAGTTAGGGCCCGCACTATTACGCTACATTGAACAACAGTTAAACATAACATCGATATTCCATTCGGGAGGACTGTGATTCAAATCTATATATAGATTTGCCGAGAATTTCTTAGATCACTTAAGGCAAAAGCAATGATAGTTAAATTGAAAATACAACACCGATCTCCAATCCCATGCTTTTCCGATTCGAAGTCGTATTACATCTCAGGTAACCTCTCCACGCACGTGACGTTAAATACTGCAATTCTGTTGTTTGAAATTGAGCATAAACAGGAAGTGATACTATATTTTCCTAAAAAGAATACTGCAAGAGTTTCAAGGTAAGGAAAAGTTTACCACACAAAATTTCGTAAGCCCTAGAGTCTAAAACAAGCAGGTACAGATTAAAAAAGGTCGTATGATTACCTGAGGCTGTTGGAATATTGACACTGTGTATTCCGTATGGGGTTCCTCAAAAACCCAACGGCTAACAGATGCTATTTCTAACAAAGAACTGTGCATAAGTCAAAGATCTGTGGGTATGGTAAAAGGGCTGCTCTAAAGCCTTAAAATGATACTTTGTGCTATCTCCACTGCTATGAGACTACTGTGTGTCTGCCCAAAGGCATCGGAAGATTTTATCCTGGAAAACTGGTCCGAATAGAGATCTACTAAGTTTTCCTCACCAACAGGCCCTCTATGCCCACAACTAAAATGCAAAAACGACTGAGAAACACCTTTTTTGTTGCCTTTCAGTTGTGTGCATATATAAAGTAGGGAATTGTCTTTTTAAACAGCTAATGTAATTCCGACGTGGGACGAAATCTGTTCATCTTGAAATTGTTTCCTCTTTCCAGTATCATCTTTCGCAGACTACGATTTACCATTAGACACCTAGCCATTGAATACATTTAAAAAACAGGCTTATATCTGTGAAGGGCAGTATTAGTTACAATGCCAGCGTTGAGCAACTTCGGACGCAAAATGTGTCGACTTCAGTGGATCAGATACTTACTGATTTGCAAATTAGTCCTTCGTTTGTTCTATCAAAGACCTTTATATTTTCACGAAGAATGTGAAAGACGGGTCCTAAATCAGCTGACAGGTGATTATAAACGCAAATGCATCGCCGTTTCCCAAAGTGCTGCAGACTAAAGTTCGAGGGAGATGATCTGTTGAAAACAGAGTAGCGACTACGGCTTGAATCTGAGGCAACCATTACAACCCAGGAGCATACCCCAAAGAGTGAAATGGGAACGTCGATAAAATCAAGCAGCAGTTCAAAGAACACCAACTAAAATTGGCGGAAAGTCGAATATTGGTTTCAACAACAATAGGCTTTAACAGGAATTGAAGTTTTTTCTTGTTGTGGGTTGATTTTTGAGTGACTGATATATTGCGAGATGCGGAGTCTTTAGTCGTTCTCTGCAACAACAGTTACCGTCTTTTCCGAATTTCCCGGTCACCGCCTTGTTTTGATGTTGCGGTCCTGCTATGCAGTGCCACCTATTTGACAGCTGATTTCTTTTCCGATCACAGAAGGGTGAGGGCTGTAAGAGAGCTTCCAGATTTCCATAAATCGTCTATATTTAAATAAGTTCTCAACTCACAACAAATGATGATTAGCAAAGCTTTTCAGACATGATGTTCATATATGATGCTTCAATGCTTGACCAAACCCAGAAGTTCGTGCTTACCTGCAGATACCGCAACCTAGAGTCCATACGACAATATTTAATTTCGTTTAGTGCTCGACCATTGTCATCAGTCTCTTTCTTCTTTGGAGTCCACAGCACTCCGAAATCTTAACTGCAAAGTGTAAGTGACCTCTGCCTGGCCAGTCCAAATTACACATCAGTCGTCGCTTTCTGCGCTGTGCCCACATTTTTTCTTTCTGATATCTGCACACAAATTCCAACAAACCAGGCACAGATGCTCTTTACGTTACTACTAATTAAAAGTCACGTTTTTTTTTCACTCGCAAATGTTCCACCGTTCTAGCAAAAGGAAAATGAGACGTGTTGCTATGCTTTATAGCAACATTTACCACTACAGTATGATCTCACCAACGTTGGTATGTCCTTGAACGCTGACTTTAAACCACGGTGCAACTAGGCATTTATTCGCGTAAGAGTGGCGTTCAATAAGTAATGCAACACTTTTTTCTGAAAGCAGGTTGGTTTTATTCAGGATTCCAGTACACCAAAGAGTGGATCCTTCATTGGGCGAAGAGATGGGAATCGGAAGGTGCGAGATCAGAGCTGAAGGGTAGATGAGGGAAAACAGTCCAGTGAAGTTTCATGAGCATCTCTCGTGTGCGCTGACTTGTGTGAGGCCTTGCGCTGTCATGGAGAAGTCGTTTTGCATTTTTGTGGCGAGTTCCTTCAATTTGCTAAGGGGAGCACAATGAATTGATCGCAGGACTATGGAGGAGGACATCGAACAGTATAACCCTTTGAGAGTCCCAGAAGAATTTCGCATGACTTTACCGGCTGAGGATGAGGCTTTGAAAGTTTTCTTTCGAGGAGATATCTCCATCTACATCTACATCCATACTCCGCAAGCCACCTGACGGTGTGTGGCGGAGGGTACCTTGAGTACCTCTATCGGTTCTCCCTTCTATTCCAGTCTCGTATTGTTCGTGGAAAGAAGGATTGTCGGTATGCCTCTGTGTGGGCTCTAATCTCTCTGATTTTATCCTCATGGTCTCTTCGCGAGATATACGTCGGAGGGAGCAATATACTGCTTGACTCTTCGGTGAAGGTTATGTTCTCGAAACTTTGACAAAAGCCCGTACCGAGCTACTGAGCGTCTCTCCTGCAGAGTCTTCCACTGGAGTTTATCTATCATCTCCGTAACGCTTTCGCGATTACTAAATGATCCTGTAACGAAGCGCGCTGCTCTCCATTGGATCTTCTCTATATCTTCTATCAACCCTGTCTGGTACGGATCCCACACTGCTGAGCAGTATTCAAGCAGTGGGCGAACAAGCGTACTGTAACCTACTTCCTTTGTTTTCGGATTGCATTTCCTTAGGATTCTTCCAATGAATCTGTCTGGCATCTGCTTTACCGACGATCAACATTATATGATCATTCCATTTTAAATCACTCCTAATGCGTACTCCCAGATAATTCATGGTATTAACTGCTTCCAGTTGCTGACCTGCTATTTTGTAGCTAAATGATAAAGGATCTATCTTTCTGTGTATTCGCAGCACATTACACTTGTCTACATTGAGATTCAATGAGATATGTGGCGCCACTGAATGGATTACTGTTTGTTTTCGGTTCGAAGTGATGCATCCTTGCTTCATCGCCTGTGACGATGGGCGACAAGAAGTTATGATTAGCTTCGTAACGCACAAGAAATTCCGCGCAATGGTCCTTCGTTGCTCTTCATGGTCTTCTGTCAGACGAATAGGAACTCAGCGGGCACACCCCTTTGAACACCCGAACTGGTAGACGAGTGTGTCAGCACTACCAACAGGGACGTCCAGCTGTGAGGCTAGGTGCTTCATTTTGACAAACTGCCTATTGGCTTCTGTCTCGGGTTCTTCGGCCGACGTTCATATAATGATTTTTCTGACGTTTCGCCAGCACGAGTGGCTGACATTGTCAAAGCTTCACCCTCCATTGCCGGTGGTGAACTGGAGCCGAGCTTACGGCCGCAGACTTCGTGTACCTGGCGCGCCAATGTCCGAGGGCTTCTCCGCGGTCATTTCCGGTGCGGTTCTCGTCTTGCTACCTGCGACAGTCGTTCGCTGCAGTACGGGAAGCCAGGATCCGTTTACCTTAAGGCTTTCCACTTTCTTGTTGAAACTGCTGGCGCGTTTTTGTATTTCTGCAGCTTCTCTGAACAAGCGCGTGGGATAGTGCTTCTCTACAGCCAGAACTTCCGTGTCGGCGAATTTTATTACGTGGTCAGCCTCACTCAGTGCGTGTTCTGCCACGGCCGATTTCTCCACTTGCCCCAACCTGCAATGTCGCTTATGTTCTTTGATCCTGGTGTTGATTGATCGTCCAGTCATTCCGACATAAACTTTTCCGCATGTGCATGGTATACGGTATATTCTCGATATTGCAAATGGGTTCCTCTTCTCCTTTGTCGATCTAAGACACTCTTTGATCTTCCTTGTCGGTCAGTAAAATCATTACTGACCCCGAGACAGAAGCCCATAGGCAGTTTAACAAGAAGCCACTAAAGCCTTGGCAATTTTGTTTCTTTTTGATCCGTCGACCACCTCGAATGACTGTCCTGACGTTCCAGCATTACAGGAGTCACAGCTTTGTGCGGCCGCTCGGGACGTGGGAGATCGGAAAGGTTTGGGGACCTCGTCGTGATGATGAGAAATGCCTCGCCGCGCGATTAACCGTCCTTTCGTTCACTGCCAGGTCTCCGTAGACATTCAGCAAGTGCCTACGAATATATGCGATGCTTTGGTTATACGTCAGAACAACTCAGTGACAGCTCTCTGTTCTGAACACGTCTCCAGTACAGACGCAATTTGGAGGCTACTTATAGCGCTGCCATCTATCGGAACTTCATGAACTAGAGAGGTTGAAGCGGGAATATTCCACTATGTCCGGCAGAATATTCCGCAGTTCTTCAATCGATATGGACCAAGACAAGTGTGTCGCATCAGTAATTGAACGCTACTCGTATAAATATCATTGTCAGAAGAAAAAAAGTCAGAAAAAGCTAAGTGCCGACTGGAGAAAGATCCCTCGACCAAATAGATTTGCAGTATGAAATACGCCTATCCATCGATAGTGTTGACAGAAAACAATCGTACATCTATAGTCAATCATATTGTCGAAATATCTAATGACCTGTATTTCGAGCAACCTCAACATGTTTCTCATTGGCCCTACTTTGTTATTCCTAAATGGGGTTTCTTTAGTGCGCTTAAAAAATACTTCATGGGATTAGTAATTCGCTGCGGGACAGTATATCATCTCATCAGAAGTATATGGCCATGTCTATGTAATATAGAACTGACCACTAGATGTAAAGAGAGGCGGACCCGGCAGTATAGCAGGAGTCTGAGTATGATGTCGCCCGTCGTCACTGAACTGCTACCAGTGCCAGAGAGATGTCTTTGGCCCGGCACGAATTCCGAGGAGCACTGAATCGAACGAAAGATGTGGTGGATCGCCGTCTGGCGGAGCCTGTTCCGTCACTGACCCCTTTTGGCCCCTCTCTTAGGACTTGGCCTGCATACTTCGACATGGACACACATGAAACTGACAGGGAGGGTTCTTCCGACTCAATGAAACAAACCATCTCCGGAGAAGAATGGAAATGTCAACATTGGCGAAGGTGATGTTAAAGTTTGATACCAATAAGTGGAACTATTCACGGATTCACGGACACAGACGAAGCCAGCAGTCTGTAAAAGCTCACAAAAGATGAGGGGCACATCACTATTACCAAGAAGTGCGAAGTCGTAGTTTTGTGGGCCTTGCCTGGACGACCGTAGAGGCCAAACGCGCGGCCCGCCCAACACAGACGGGGCACATCAGCTGAAACATCCGCCGCCGTCATCTACCGCCAACAGGTTCCAGCCGCTGGCGGAAGAAGAGAGACCGGCCACACCAATGCCCGCAACTCCAGCTAAATGAGAATCAGCCAAGCGCAGCCACCCATCGCTTTTCGTCCACTGGGAAGTACGGCGGGACGCACGACGACCACTTCCAGTCATCCTAGAAGTGGAAGACGGCTACTAAGGCTTCTTGCAGCTCCTCAGACGGTGGACGACACACGCCACTGTCCTAGAAAAGCCATGGAAGGTTGCGTTAAAGGGCTTCCGGCACTGCGCGGACCCTGATCACATCAAAAGGGTGGGACATCTAGCACCTCAATGCTCTTTCCCCAAGACATGTGTGAAGTGCATTCTCTCTTAATATACGCACCTGACGTTTCAACTGCAGGGGTGCAAAAACAAGAGTAACTAAACTCAGGAAGGACAACACAGTGTGTTTAGCATTTGGCTGAAATCGGAAATAGGTCATGTGACCTCCCTCTCCTGATGGGTATTGCCATTTTGAGTTCACCAACAAATTTATGTCAGTGTTCTTAAAGACTGGACCGCAGCTAAGTATTTGTGACAAATGGGACTATAAATAAGATCGCTGCTCGTTTCATTCGCAGCAAGCTTGTGCCTCGGAAAGCGCAACATATTCTAAAAGCGGTCAAATAGTTGTGATAAACAATATAAATGTAACTGCTCCTTGTTTCACTTGCAGAAATTTCATTTTTCGTTTTCAAATCACGCTGAAGTCCCGAAATCGAAGAAACTGATTACTGAGAACTCCATCTTATATTTAAATCACATCGAATATTGCAGAACATAATTCTGTTACATGTGTTACAAATACGATAGAAAACAGTAGCATGTATCAGGACCTGAACCTACTTTCTTAAACTTTCTAACTGCACGTATCTGACCTCATGGCCACGCTAATGAAATGCTGCCTGGAAAGTTATTACTGTTCATCTTATCTCCTAAGGAGATTTACAGCCAGTGTGTCATCCACTAACATAAAAATTATAACAAATCTTATCGAGAGTGACTTCATGATAAATATACAATTCACCATTCCCGTGAAACGGCATACTGTCATAACACCAAGTTATAATAAGGAAACGACAAAATACAATGAATCCAATACGGCTTTTCAAAAGTAGCGAGTGAGGGTCGTCGCGCAACAGATTTCCGTTTTCAGCCACACGCTGTGGCACTTCCTAATTTTAGTTACTCGTGCAGAAACGGCAACTACTTCGTAAGCTACCGTGGCTGCTAAACTTCGCAGGCTGCGGAATCTCGCCTACGTGGCTTACCTCAGAGAAAAGACCGACTGCTGACTGCAACGTCCGACGTCCGCGCCTTGGCGTACAGTCGGCGGAAATACCGAATAACACCGCTGGGCACTGACAGAAGTCATGTGTTGCAAGTTTTCTGTTAGCAAGAATTCCTGTTTTTGTGCAATAGTGATCTTTTGCGCCCAGCGCGTGGTGTTCTCTGTGCTGATAGTCCTTTTTTTCCATTAGCCCCTATCTTACGAAGGAATTATCGGAACGCTGAATCGGTTCATGATAGAAGTTAGATCCGCGTAAACTTTGCCAAGAAGACTGCCATCTTAATTACTCAAATTATAACTGAAGATACTAATAAATGCCTACTCTTGGCTTATGGTGAGGCTAAACCCTGTATTACAGTATGAGAATGAAATTTTCACTCTGCAGCAGAGTGTGCGCTGATATGAAACTTCCTGGCACATTAAAACAGTGTGCCGGACAGAGACACGAACTCGGAACCTTTGCCTTTCGCGGGCAAGTGCTCTACCAACTGAGCTACCCAAGCACGACTCACGCCCCGTCCTCACAGATTTAATTCCGCCAGTACCTCGTCTCCTACCTTCCAAGCTTCACAGAAGCTCTCCTGCGAACCTTGCAGAACTAGCACTCCTGGAAGAAAGGATATTGCGGAGACATGGCTTTCCTGTGTTACAGTGTCCACTGAGTTATTCTTAGATTGGAAGATTACTTTTCCGGGATTGAAATTTTGTAGCATGGTTCGCATTGGGAATTCATGGAGTGGCGATATTGAGAACGTACACCCAGTGAGGAGTTTATTTGTATTATTCCTCCTCACAATTTCGAAACATTTGTCCACTCCAACCATTGCCTGACCTGCACAATCAAACCAGCATTGCAGTACACTCTGCTCTGTACCAGCCACTCAAATGACGTTTCATTTTATTTAACTTAATGAATAGAGGTACTCTCTCTCTCCCCGTTCCCACCCACACTCCAAGCAAGTGGCCCAACTGCAAACACAGGTAATGGCTTTTGCTATTACACAACCACATTTCCCTGTTAATTATTGACTTAATCTTGTATACAAGTGTGTGTGGGCGCATGGGCTCACCAGTAAAATTGGCATTATTGTTTAGCTCTGCCGCTGAGTGGATATCCTTAGATAGCAATCACTGCCCACTTCTCTAGGAAGTGCGTATTTAAGGAATGAGGCTTTGTGAGAGCTGAACATCCAGACGCACAAATGACTGTAACTGAATCATGCGACCATTTCCAAACTGAGAACTTTGACTGTTTTTATCACTATACAAAGGCGTATGGCAGAGACTATAATGTAGCTCATGAAGCGTGGCTCCATTTGTGTAACGTGGCTTCAGCAGTTCGAAACTCAGTGTATGAAAACTCTGCCAATTTACGTTGGTGAAAGAACGTGGTCCGAAGGTGGTGCGAAAGTATACTTAACGTGAAGAATGGATAGCTACCATATTTTGTAAGTTTCATGAGGTGATATTTTTTAAACTACCAGAAGTGTGAAAGTCTATATTCTATATCTTTATTCGACGGATTTATCATTTTAAAATAGTCCCATGTGACTTAATCATCCCGTTCGCTAGGAAGCTGTATCGCTACGAGGTGGTGTATAGTCATCCCTGTTAGATATATTCCATTGCTACAACTATCTGTTCAGTTTCCAGTAATGGTTCTGTGGTAGTGAAAAAGTCGAATATATACATACTGGCAACGGTCAAAAAAAGGAAGCTTCTTTCTCCGATGAAACTGAGCTTACGGAGCAGGAAGACTTTCTCAGGAGCCGAATAATGGAAGTAGTAGTCGGTGTTGGTCTATTTAAGAAGAATTCTGGGAATTAGGAAACTGAACCCCCTCCTCCCAAAAGTGAGCTGCTTGTCCTAAAAATTGCGCCGCCTCTCCTGGTACAGGAAGCAAATGATCAGTGAAGACCAACATGTGAAGTATTTAAAGACGCTGTACAGTGGCCAAGTCACAAGACGATCTGAGGCTCTACGTCGTAGTAGAGTTGTAATGGTGAATGTTCTCTGTATATTCTACGAGTGTAATTGTAAAATAAATGCTAATGCCTCTCTGTTTCTCTCCAGGGAAGAAGCCACCAAACGAATGGCCTTCCAAAGGCGAGATAGTCTTCAAGGACGTCTCGCTGCGATACGGCGAGATCGCTCCACCTGTGCTCAAAGCAGTCAACTTTATTATTGCGCCAACACACAAGGTACTATTTATCTATATGCATTTGTTGTTGTTTTACAGGAAAACCATCTTGTTATATGTATTTAGGCCTATGAACTTGTAACCTATATAAGTAAATTGAAGACCATTATATTTAATTTGCAGCATGTGGGGAATATTTGAAAATTACAACAAATATTGAACTGATGAACGAACCATGTCATACCCTAAATTATGAAATCGGCAGTCAGAATAAAAGAACTTAAGACCTAGTTGTACTAGTACATTCAAGAAAACATTAATGAAACGAAAAAGAGTATGTATAGCTAAGTCCCACTTTTAATTTCCTGTGTGTTGTGTGCTGTCCTTAGGTTAGTTAGGTTTAAGTAGTTCTAAGTTCTAGGGGACTGATGACCATAGATGTTAACTCCCATAGTGCTCAGAGCCATTTCAACCACTTTTTAATTTCCTGTGCCAGCTTCACTCTCTGGAATCAGCAGCCTCCGAAGAACTTACAAGGGGACCATCGTTACTGGTCATCACTTATTTTTTGCCAAGTTTGTTATATGAAGGGCTTGGCCAGAAATGAAAGCGACGGAAGTGGCAGCTCCAGATGGCAAAGCGTTTAGAATAGCAGTTTTGGCGCTTGCTGAGCCAGCCATTTGCTAGTGTAGCTACCAGGCAGCCTTGGCGCAGAGGAAAGGAATGCAGCGGTAATGCGAGGGTCGTTAATCGCGTCCCTATGTGGAAATTTTATTTTACACGTTTCATTATTTTCAGTTTTTACTTTAATTACAATGCAAATAGACCTAAACAATTCTCCTTATATTGTACTTACAAAATATTTTCATAAAAGGGATCAAAAGTGAAGGCAAAGAAAATGTGGGATTTTCAAATAAATTTACAAGAAAGTGTTGTGCTTATAGCGTCCACGAAAACTCTGCATATAACGTTCCAAGAAGGAAATGTATTTCTAAATTCAAATTTTCCCTAGCCTTATTTTTCACGTATTTTATGAAAATATTAACAAATTACAAACAAATACAGTATATTGAGCATTATTTCGGTCTATTTGGAATGATGACGTAAAAACTGAAAATAAAAAACTAAGTTTCTACATAGGGACACGGCCCTATGAGCCTCGGATTACTGTTGTGTACTCTTCCAACTGCGGCAACCGTTGCCTGTAACGTACGTAAATGACTCACTTCTCGCCCAGCCGGCCATGTCATCATGTACCACGGCCTTCGTGAACCATTCTGCACACACTCGTTGCGTTGCCGACACTTCGTCCCACATGAGCGCGATTTACTGGATGGATGCATGCAAAAAGTCACTCATCCATTACCTTCGGTTTATAGCGATAACGAGAGCCACAAGCACATTTTACCGGCAGGTGGTGCTGCGCCGCCATATCGACGTTGACCTTGAACTCGCGGGCCGACATGGTTCAAATACTAATAATTTCTGCGGCACACACTAGTGTACATGTCCTGTGAATATGTACGTTGTATCTCTAGCCGTTCAAGGTGTTTTGTTTTCTTTCTGAACGTGAGTGTACCTCCGAAAATCTACAGGAATTCCCTTCCGTATAGATTTATATGGTCTAGCTTCAGTATTACACTACTCCATTAATTCGTATATATTTAAATAATACTAAGAAATTCTACAATCAAAAACAAAAATAACGCAAAGACGCCTTTCCCTTAAAAATCTCGTATCAGAAAAGTTGCATAGTTAATGTCACTGACGGATATGTACACACACGAAGCTCTACTTAATGTCCTATGTTCGTCTGTCACACGTTGTCATCTTATTCACATACGTGCTGTATTTGCAAACCAATGGAAATTCAATTTGGAATTTGTCATTACATTATAAATAATTCACTAGTGCTCTTAGCCTATGCTTCTAATGGAAGAAAACACATCTATGATTTCATACACGCAGCTGAAACATGTTTTAGACATACGGGAAGGAAAATGGAGATTACGTTTGTATAAAATTCAGTCGAATTTATTAGAAGAGGGGCAAGTAGTAGCTCGTTCGAAGATGATGTGACGAGGAAACGACCTCGTATTCTTTGAGTATCACCTGAAATGATGGTCACAAACCATGTAAAACGTGGATTTTCAATTTTTTAGAGACGTGCGAATCAATCCATGAGCTTGGCTGCTCACGAATATTAGCAACACAGAGTTCTAGTACCCTGGATGGGAGATACGTCTTGAGAGACATAGTTGTTAATGTGAACATCGTCGTTAAGCTAATGTGCAAACTTCGAAAAATGTGGTTACACACGAGTTCAGTGAAGGTGCTCTGAGTCGTGGTATCTGGTAGCTGCATCAATGAACAGATTTGTAATGATTAACACGACCTCACAGCATCATGAGGAAGCTTCTAGCGTGCACCACTCATTGAAAGGAGTCGTTCTTGAAAAAGCCTTTTGATCTCTTCCTCAACATGAAGCGACGGAGACTTCACGTACAGGCAAAGAAAATGTTTTGTTTGTGCCCCAATTCTCCCTGGACCACCCAGTGTGATTGTGCAACATTGTAGGCAGGAGTAAGTAATAGTATCTTGCACGCAAATCTGCTCCAGATACCCGTGAGATACAATACCCGTTGTGATCTAGATCTGTGCTCTACACGTCAAGGTTCGGTGTTTGATGGAGGGTACTTCTCGGTCCTTACTGTTCTGTTCACTGCTGGTGTGCGGGACGAAATGTTATCGGTACCTCTGTGTACACGCCAAAATCTCTAATTTTTGTCGTGGTGTTTACACGAGGCTGAAATTGGAGAAAACGACGTGCCTGCTAACTTCTATTGGAATCAACGCCCATATGATGTGCTGAAGATAGATACTGCCTACAGGAAAATTGAAGAGACCTTTGGAGAGAAGAGAACCACTTGTATGAATATCAAGAGGTCAGATGGAAACCCAGTTCTAAGCAAAGAAGGGAAGGCAGAAAGGTGGAAGGAGTTTATTGAGGGTTTATACAAGGGCGATGTACTTGAGGACAATATTATGGAAATGGAAGAGGATGTAGATGAAGATGAAATGGGAGATACGATACTGCGTGAAGAGTTTGACAGAGCACTGAAAGACCTGAGTCGAAACAAGGCCCCCGGAGTAGACAACATTCCATTAGAACTACTGACGGCCTTGGGAGAGCCAGTCATGACTAAACTCTATCATCTGGTGAGCAAGATGTATGAGACAGGTGAAATACCCTCAGACTTCAAGAAGAATATAATAATTCCAATCCCAAAGAAAGCAGGTGTTGACAGATGTGAAAATTACCGAACTATCAGTTTGATAAGTCACAGCTGCAAAATACTAACGCGAATTCTTTACAGACGAATGGAAAAACTGGTAGAAGCGGACCTCGGGGAAGATCAGTTTGTATTCCGTAGAAATGTTGGAACACGTGAGGCAATACTAACCTTACGACTTATCTTAGAAGAAAGATTAAGAAAAGGCAAACCTACGTTTCTAGCATTTGTAGACTTAGAGAAAGCTTTTGACAACGTTAACTGGAATACTCTCTTTCAAATTCTGGAGGTGGCAGGAGTAAAATACAAGGAGCGAAAGGCTATTTACAATTTGTACAGAAACCAGATGGCAGTTACAACAGTCGAGGGGCATGAAAGGGAAGCAATGGTTGGGAAAGGAGTGAGACAGGGTTGTAGCCTCTCCCCGATGTTATTCAATCTGTATATTGAGCAAGCAGTAAAGGAAACAAAAGAAAAATTCGGGAGTAGGTATTAAAATTCATGGAGAAGTAGTAAAAATTTTGAGGTTCGCCGATGACATTGTAATTCTGTCAGACACAGCAAAGGACTTCGAAGAGCAGTTGAACGGAATGGACAGTTTGTTGAAAGGAGGATATAAGATGAACATCAACAAAAGGAAAACGAGGATAATGGAATGTAGTCAAATTAAATCGGGTGATGCTGAGGGGATTAGATTAGGAAATGAGGCGCTTAAAGTAGTAAAGGGGTTTTGCTATTTAGGGAGTAAAATAACTGATGATGGTCGAAGTAGAGAGGATATAAAATGTAGACTGGCAATGGCAAGGAAAGCGTTTCTGAAGAAGAGAAATTTGTTAACATCCAGTATTGATTGAAGTGTCAGGAAGTCGTTTCTGAAAGTATTTGTCTGGAGTGTAGCCATGTATGGAAGTGAAGCATGGACGATAACCAGTTTGGACAAGGAGAGAATAGAAGCTTTCGAAATGTGGTGCTACAGAAGAATGCTGAAGATAGGGTGGGTAGATCACGTAACTAATGAGGAGGTATTGAATAGGATTGGGGAGAAGAGAAGTTTGTGGCACAACTTGACTAGAAGGAGGGATCGGTTGGTAGGACATGTTCTGAGGCATCAAGGGATCACAAATTTAGCATTGGAGGGCAGCGTGGAGGGTAAAAATCGTAGAGGGAGACCAAGAGATGAATACACTAAGCAGATTCAGAAGGATGTAGGTTGCAGTAGGTACTGGGAGATAAAGAAGCTTGCACAGGATAGAGTAGCATGGAGAGCTGCATCAAACCAGTCTCAGGACTGAAGACCACAACAACAACATGATGTGCTGACTAAACAGCCTTGCAAACAAGGCTGGAACTACCACTAACAATTTTCTCTTGTTCGTTAATTCTGTTTGGTAAGGATCCAACACAAGCTAGCACAACTTCTAAGACTTCGAACGAGATTTTGTAAACGACCTACTTCATAGCTGAATTAGATACTCTGTACGTTTAAAAAATCGGACCACTGACAATAAGACATTTGGCGGAATGAAATGGTACGCTTGCACACGGTAGTTCACAGTATATATTTTGTGGAACATCGAAAATAAACTGCTTTAAAGTTAATATGAACTGAGAAACGTCAGTTAACTAGTGCAGGTGAGTTAATGAAAAATTAATAATAAGAACTGTGATACTTGGTGAATAATTGAAGGTAGTTGCCATGAGATTTCTGGACCATGTGTGTTGTGCGTATTCCTTGGAAGTTTACAGCGACAGGAATTGTTACACACACAAGTTTCTGAGTTGCCTATAGAAAATTTATTGGGTACTGTTGTAATTAGGGGAGATTTCGACAGTATATAAGTGGGAAATCCCGACACGTGTCCAGTTTTGTCTCACCTCACACCTTTTCTCATTTAAATAGGTATTTTCTATCTTAAGTTGAAAATACCACTCAAATATAACAGTATGGGGTGAGATGTAGATCTGGTTGGAGCAATAAAAGATGTTGAAGCTACAGTCGTGAAACGACGTAATGTACGAAGAAAGACTCTGCATTCTAGATTGATCTCAGGGATTTAATACACAACGCAAACTGGCAAAAGCTCACCTCTCGACAAAAACACAGAGTAGCAGTTGTTACCGTCAGCCATACTGCTGTCGGAACATTTCTGATGAAGGCAGGACTCAAATTTCAACTGGCGTTCTGCACATCGTTCAGACGCTTGCAGCTGACGATTATAGCGGCAAACCACAGGACGCAAGGAAAAGAGCCCTGAAGACTACTGTCTGAAACGCGACATTATCTTTTTACATATAAATGTTCTGTAAAACATGGTGGAAGATGCGAAAAGTATTATTTCACAAGATTTATGACATGACGCTCAGGAAACTAAATCTTTCTCTTCTGATGACTGCAAGAGTCCTCGTACTTAATGAATTGGGATGTCCCGAGGTCGCTATCGCTCTGGGAGAATACGTCTACAAGTAGGCCTTTCACAACTAAACAACACTTCAGAATATAACGATTACAGCTTAACCAGAGAGCTAATGTAACTTCATGTCCAAAAGAACAGATACCATTGGTGATTTTGCAGCTCTCTAAGAATGAAATCACAATGAAATCCAGACCGTTAGCTGCTTACAGGCGTTGATAAATATCCACGGGAACAGCTGAAAATGTGTGCTCCGACCAAGACTCTAACCCGGGATCTCCTGCTTATATGGCAGGCGTTCTAACCGACTGAGCCATCAAGGACACAGAGGATAGTGCGACTGCAGGGACTTATCTCTGGCACCTTCCCCCCTCCCTCGAGTCCCACATTTCCAATGTACTGTCCACACACTACATTTGTAGTGTCCCCTGCTCCCCCCCCCTCCCCCCCCCCCCCCCCCCCCCCGATGTACCGCTGTAACCATCCATTACTCGCGGCAGTCAATCTACCGATTCCCTTAAGAGTTTGAGCAATGTGAGTGCATCCGCACTGAAGAAGATACCATCTTCATATAGATAAGGCTTACCGGTCAATGATTTTTCAGTGCGGTTGCACTCACATTGCTCAAACTCTTACGGGAATCGGTAGATTGACTGCCGCGAGTAATGAGTATAGTAGGCAGGGGCACAACAAATGTAAAGTGTGGACATTAAGTTGGAAATGTGGGTGTCGGGGGGTGCCAGAGATAAGTTCCTGCAGTCGCACTGTCCTCTGTGTCCTCGGTGGCTCATTCGGATAGAGCGTCTTCCATGTAAGCAGGAGATCCAAGGTTCGAGTCCCAGTCGGGGCACACATTTTCAACTGTCCCTGTTGATATTTATCAACGCCTGTGTAAGCAGCTAATGGTCATTCTCTAACAGTTACCCGTCATACTGAAGTAAAACGTTGGAAATTCCAGTGAACCATTGTTCACTTTTAAGTTTTCCTAAGAAGTTTTAATCTGGTATTAAATCGGTAAACCGATCAAAGCTATCCATCGAGATATTCGGTGACCATAAAATGGCTTTGTCGGGGAGGATGATAGAAATAATACTAAATTCTTTTTTCGAATACTATTTCTCTGAGACAGACAGTATTGCGGTTCCTCCATCCATATGCCATGCGAAGGTGAATAATGAGAGACATCGAAATGACTGACTGCGAGACATAAAATCTCCTAAAATCACTGAACAGAAGGGAGACGACAGGAGCTAATGGGACACGTGTACGATTCTACATGTAGTATGCGAAAGAGATTGGTCCTCTTCGACCAGTAGCCTGCAGTAGATCGCTGGAGGTGCCTAGTGATTGGAAACATGTGTAGGTCCTTCTTGTTTCCAAGATTGCATCATCGAACAGATACACACAACTATAGGCCTATACTACTGATGTCAGTCTGTTACAAAAATTTAGCACGTCTTTTAGTTGTGAATTATGACCGTTCCTATCACTGGCTATAGACCACTTTTTACTGATAATTCCCACGCACGTTACCGGTTCATTTAATTTCAGTGTTGTACTTACGTGGGTAGCCATGAAGTTTTAATTATTCCTGAAAATATAGTTATGTAATTATGTTTGCGGGTATGTGTCTGCAGCCCTGGTACACACAGAAATCAGTGTATTACAATACTGTGGCCTGCAGATAGAGTAAAGGAAACAAAATGGCAAAGCCCGTCCCCGGTTTATCAACTTTGTTTCAGCTCCAATAACAACTTGCTCCAAAACGCGATAGTTAAGTTGATGGGTATCAGTCGTATGTTGTTCTGATGCGTCAGTATTCAAACACGGATATGTATCCTGAATGTGTCACTCATTTCATTCATTAATCATACAGTGTCCCGTAACTATGTAATGTGTAAAATGTTTGCCCACAGGTTGGCATCGTGGGCCGCACCGGTGCCGGTAAGTCGTCGCTGATCGCGGCGCTGTTCCGGCTGACTCCGGTGGAGGGCGCCGTGGTGATCGACGGCATCGACTCGTCGACCATCGGGCTGCACGACCTGCGCCGCCGCATCTCCATCATCCCACAGGAACCGGTGCTCTTCTCCGCCTCCATGAGGTTCAACCTCGACCCCTTCCAGGAGTTCGACGACGCTAAGCTGTGGGACGCGCTCGAGGAGGTAAGGGCGAAGAGCTTAGCAAAAGTTCGCTTGACGCTTACAGATAGTTGGCAGAGGATGTAAACCCAACCAGGCTGAGGCAACCTAAGCAATTTGGCTCGACGAAATGGAGTTCCAGCTTCCGTAGTGTAATTTTCGTAGTTCAGCTGATACTCTTTCTTTTTTAAACTTCAAGCTCACATTCAGAACTATAGGTCACTATGTCTGACAAGTAAAGAAATTTACAACGTATTTTGAGACGAGTAATTAAAAAAAACTTTTTAGCAGCCGAAAAGCGCGAGAATTCTCAAGTGATTGATGAATTTACAGCAGTACTAAGGAAACAGTAACAGGTCTGAAGTATCGGGGAAGAAAAGGCGTTAGGGCATGTACAGCCCATATAGAAGTAAGAAATGGTTCAAATGGCTCTAAGCACTATGGGACTTAACACCTGAGGTCATCAGTCCCCTAGACTTAGAACTACTTAAACCTAACTAACCTAGGGACATCAGACATCTATGCCCGAGGCAGGATTCGAACCTGCGACCGTAGCAGCAGCGCGGTTCCGGAGTGAAGCGCCTAGAATTTCTCGGCCACAGCGGCCGGCCATAAATAAGAGTAGAAGAGAGTATGAACATAGACAAAATTCCCCATTACTAGAATACTTTGATTTATTGCCTTGTCAGGGTGGCAATTTGAACAATTCTCTTTGAAAGCAAAATCCCAGTTATGTAGTCTGTAAGGAACCGCTAGTGGCACTAAAAACTCTGACTGCTTAATACTAGACGCTGAGGACATACACTGGTTGAGTACAAAGGAAACAGTTGGACCAATAAAACTATTGCACATAAATTTGAGAAGTAGTCACACAACTAGAGTTGACATTTTCCACAGACTATCGGAGCGCTCGGTTTCCCAGCGAACAGTGTCTGTCTGCAGCCTAAGAAATAATCTTCTGCTAATCCTTGTAGAGTCAAACAAGCTCCCCGTCCGCTCAACTTTTGTGAAGTGTGCTGTAGAGTAGATACGAGCATAGCAAAGGGAAAATTACGTGTTTGGATTAACTTGTAGTGCTGTAACTAGCACTTGACGAACATTGTAAACTAGCAGTCTCAGGTTCGCATATTGTGAGGTATCGGGCGAGTTGTGTCGCCCTGGAAATATTATATGTTTGGAGTTGGGGCGGCCGCACGGGCCGCTCGGCCAGCCGGGGCCCGGCAGCGACCACGTGGTGCCGAACGTTAGCCGGACGAGAGGGGTGGCCCCAGCGCGTGGTCCAGCCGCGTGGCTGGGAATTCCGCTGTGACGAGGACGGTGCTTTGAGTCGATGAAGGAGATGTCTATGCCGGGAGTGCCAAACGTAGCGGACTTTGTGAAACCATAATGGCACACAAGTCACAGTCCGTATAGAAATTAATAGTAGCCAGATGAATCATGATACCTCAAAAAGAAACATGTATTTTAGTATTATTTGCACTAAGATTCTGATGGTGTAATTAGATTTTCAAAATCTATAGTTTAAAGTTTAGTATCTGATGGTAAATTATACAAGTAACACCCAGCAACGAATTTCCAAAATCTAAATGGTTCTTCAGATTTCGTCGATCTACATGTCTTGTGAAAGCTATTAGTGTAAACCTAAATTGGTATGAATTACAGGAATGCAACTTAAATAGTACATGAGTTATTGCAGGTCAAAGTGGCAAATTACTATCAACCGCGTCAGGCCATAAGTACTCCACAGTTAAACGAATAAACAGTAGCAGCATGCTTATAAATATATTTATTCATCTATGTCTTTGTTTGTATCCGATATATACTATTCGTGAAGAAATTGGTTAATTATTTACTGTGTTTTAGAAATTACAGAGTCGTTAGGCTATTGGCCTACCTTTGCTTGCTATTCCTTTGATATGTCTATTTAATTTGTTTATGTATTTAATAATGTGTGTTTGAGCGTGTTAATGGTCCAGCCGTAGGAACATTAATTTCAAGTTGTTTCAATGTTTGTAAACGTGCATTGGCGTGGACACACGGAGGGAGCGCTCTAGCCAATCACAGCGCTCGTTACTAAGAGAGCCATATGGTGGTTGGGGGGTGGGGGAGGGGAGGGAGCAGCGTCGTTTCCGGAGAGGACACGAGGTAGTTCTGAGGAGTTTTGTGCGAGGGACAGTCGCACAAAACACGGGAAGTGCTGAACGCGACGGCGCGACGGACGCACAGTGGCGGGAAGGACTTGGAGAGTGGAGAGGTCCACACGTGGACGCGGCTATTACAAATACTTCAGAGTGTCGACTTGTGCACTTCTGAGATTTCCGTGGCTTCTACAGTTAAGACATAGTGCGTTTAGAAGTGAATATCTCGCGAGCTAGGTTCTTGTCCATAGCTAATTACGTTCAGTAGGAATATATAGTTTCCCTGTTATTCAACTTATATTTTATTTAATTGTTCAAGACTGCGCAGGAAATAAGCACAGAGGGCAGACGCTGAGACCAGGTCTGCGAGCGGCAAGTGCAGTACCCCCCCCCCCCCTCCGCCCCTCGTTTCAGGGAACGAGGTATGGGGATCCTTGTGGAGACTTACGTAAAAGAGGTAAAGGCTTGGAGAAATCTAGACTGTCACAGTACATATCAATAACGTCAAGCTGTAGATCAGTGCGAATTATTTCCTCGAAGCTTTTTCTCCATTCATTTGCGCTATGAATCTTAATTCCCCCCGTCCCCCTCCCCCCCCTTCCCCCTCCCCCCCCCCCCTCCCGCCACCGACATGACGGCCGCTCCATATCTAGTACACTCAAAATAATAAAATCCAAGACGAACCTACATTTCTAAGCTTTGTTCAACGCCGATAAGACAGACTCATCAGCTGTGTACCTTCGTAAATTGGACATCCCGAAAGTATTTAGCGTCTTACGATACACCAAAAGTTTAGCGAACAATATTGTGTGTGAAATAATGAGACTCCTAGCACTGAGGACTGAAGTGTGAAGACATTGTCGGTGTTACCCAACGGCGACTCGCATTGCTATTTCTGTCAAAACTGACTCTCCCGTATTTCACAGTTGGAGCTTCTCCCCTGTTGTCGCGCATTTCTCTCTCTCCACTTCGCCGCAGCTGCTCTGTTCACGTGAACAGAAGCTAGTGATCATGCTGAAATCGGCGAGTTATTAAGCATTGCGACTACGCAAACATTTCGAAAACGTACTTACTCTGTACCATGGAGAGGGGGAGAGGGAGGGGGGCGCCAGGAAGGGCATCCAACCACCAACCGTGACTAAGATTGCCAAATCCTGTATACCAGTTCCAACGTCGTAGAGGTGGTGGTGGTGGTGGTGGTGGTGGTGGTGGTGTCCTAAAATTTTCGGTTTGTGGACATACTGATGAAAAAATTTCGAACTTTGCAAGTAGAAAGCTAGCTTAATTACAAAATAGCATGCTGACGTTGAAGAATACTGCTGCACGCAAACCACCTTTCGCCTTTCGTCGGAGGTGCTGTGGCTTCTCGTGAAGCCCTGCTCGTAGGTACAACCAGTCCGTGCAATCTTCTCTCCGTGGGACATTACTGTCAAATTATCCCACGTCTTTCTCCTCAGATTTATTCCGAAGCAGTTGCCGGTAGGCCTGCATTAATTTTCTGCACTTGTTCATCAGTCAACATAAGGATTGCCACAATCGTTTAGACCTTCTGCGCCACTAATAAACGCTCTGCAGCAGAAACACTCACAGATCCGATCACGGGATTGGAATATATACCTAGTCAACACAATATACACTGCTCCGATTGATCTCTAGCAACTACTGCCAATACTCTTGGCAACATAAAACATGGACACAGTTCAAAATCAGTTGGTCAAGACACAATACTAAAATTCAAATTTCCACGGAAACAAATGTAATTTATTGGCTTGAATGACACCTCAGCAAGTCCACTACAGCTGCCTACAGATCATGTGTCCACTCACTAGATCACATCACTCGCACAGAAAACTGGAGCTTCTCCCCTCCAGAAAACTGGAGATGCCTCACTCAGACTTCCATCCCCGCCCACGGGAAAACATTTAGGATCCTTGAAAGATCTCCATGTTTGAAAAATTTCATCACTAAAGATCACAGGCATCGGCTATAGAAATACTTTTGAAACTCCACTATGACCTTGACGGTATAACTTTACACCTACATCGCACACAGACTACCGATCTGCTTCCATTCCATGAGCTCCCCGAACCGCTCCCTGAAACTGTTTTAACAAAGAAGTGTATCTGCCAACTGGCTCCAGGAGTCCAGTGCAGGCATTTCAGTTGGCCATTTCATGCTCCCACGAATAGCACCACTCTGCAAAGGGCTTTCATGACAAATGAATGGTGCGGTTTTAAAAATTAATAATAAATCGATCGATTACTTTGTACGGGCAAACCTTGCACCATAAGCAGCGGCAACTGTCAGAGATTTTGATGCCTTATCCGCTGTTAGCTTGTGCTTACTGCGCAGGCATAACGTCTATCCCAAGACGGCGTCGCAACAGGATAAGGCTTTCTGTGTGCTCCGTTTTGAGGGTCCAGATCTGTGACTACAGTGAAGCGTGAGTTTCGTGAACTGTTAAGGAAAGATCCACCAGCCAAGAATAGTATAGGTAGGTGGTACCGACAGTACATGCAAACAGGGCGCCTTTGTAAGTGGAAGGTTTCTGGTCGACCTCGTGTGCCTGATGCAAACGTTGAAGGAGTGCGCAGGGCGGTGCACCGAAGTCCTCGCAAGTCACTTAGTAAAGCAAACAGGGAATCGGTCATGTCAATGATTACGATGTGGAATGTGTTAAGTAAGCTACTATGTTTTAAGCCGTACAAAATGGGATTAGTGCAAAGTGGGAAGGTGTGAGTTTCGTGAAGCTCCGAACAATGGTTTTGTAAAAAGACTCGTCCTCGGCGATGAAGACACGCGCCGTGTAAATGGCAAGGCAAAAGCTCACAAGGTCCGTATCTGGAGAAGCGAAAAACCACATACGCTGAATCAAAGTTGAACGTTTTCTGCGCAGTGTCGCGCGAGAAAGTATACGGCCCATGTTTGTTCAAATAACAAACGGTGAAGGGTAACTCATTTACAGATATGTTGGAAACGACTGGAAGGTGCTCCATCCCAATTTCACAAGCATGTACGAGAGCTTCTTAAGCGTGTTTTTGACCAATGCTGGACTGAAGAAGCTGCAACAGCAGGCAACCACCTTCTCCCACGGCTACCTCATTCGCCGAATTCAACACCCTACGATTTCTTTCTGCGGGGGGTCGAGGGAGACAGGTTGTATGTACCTCCAACGCGCGTGTCGCTTGAGGAAAGTTTGTGATCAGATAATGCATGCACCGCAGACCATCGCGGAGGACATACTACATCGAGTATGGGAAAAATTTGGTTACCGTACGGATGCGTATCATGTAATTAACGGTGTTCGTAGTGAATGATTGTAATCACTGAATCAAAAACTTGGTCAGATGCCGCTGCTTATGCTGTAAGGTTTTCCCATATAAAGTAACGAATCGATTTATTATTAATTTTTAAACCCACACCATTCATTTATAAACTCCCTGGATTTTGCAAGGGTGCTGGAAACCACTTGGCATTCTGGGAATGGCACATCCACTACGCCACTGTAGTTGAACTCCACCACAACGCAATTAAGCGATTTACAAAATGGCAGAACAAAGCTTGCTAGCAGGTGCTCGCCTTGTAGACTCATTTCACTGTCAGAGGGTGTGCGAGAACGCCACTAAGTTTTTTTCACCCCGGTAACAGCACCTGTTGGTAATCGTAAGGTTTTACAGGTGTACATCGATTACACAGTCAGGCAAGGATGCGCATAAATAAATATCTAAGAAAAACGGTACATAAAATTGAGGAAATAAATGAAACAGAGGACTGAACAATATAGTAGTAAATTTGCAAAATTGATTAAAAAATAAAGGTCGACTTTGTCAGTAAAATTCATTCACAGACGATTATGACCTTAAAAGGTAATTAAATGCGTGTCCGCTCCTCCTCAAGTTGAATAATAAAAATTGTAGCACATGCAGTTAGGTTGCCTAAAATACTAAACTATTTGGAAGACACAGTTGTAAAATCAGAGCCTAAAACCTGACGAAGTAGTGCAGTAAAATTTCCTTCATTATACACTGCTGTTCGTAAAAGTTCAACACGGTATAAAATCGCTCTCATCAAGCTACAGTCCTTCGATCGCGAGTAAAAGCTCAATACTCAAAAGCACTGTGTCCACGTGGCTGTTCAGTTTCTATCCCCATGAATTTCCCAAGTGTTCAAACGGTACCGTGTGCTGCTGCTCAGAGAAACTAACAAGACCAACTTTTATTTCCAACGACCACCGGCTCCTGTGGTCCTTCCTCAAGCTAGAGCCGTCAGCCAAAGACCACGAGGCTTGTAGCATAATCCCCTAACTGTTCAGGAGTACTAGCCATAGAACAAGAGTTCCCAAACTTTTCCTCTGGCAGAACACTTTGAGGATCCTGGTACTGTGATGGAACACGTTGTTTATTTTAATGATTAACAAAATTTTTAAAAATGGGACCTTAAATTATTCAGTGTTTCCTTTAATTTTAAATCGTCACTAATAATAAGCAAATCATAATAAATTTTAAAAATTAGTGTCGCCAAAATGTCGAAAAAGTGCCATGTTACTAAGTTTTGCGCGGAACCCTTACTAACTTCCCGAGGAACGCGTATTGTGTTCGAGTATAATGACTTTTCTGGAGACAAGAAATCTACTCTGTAGGAATCAGCATGGGTTTCGAAAAAGACGGTCATGTGAAACCCAGCTCGCGCTATTCGTCCACGAGACTCAGAGGGCCATAGATACGGGTTCACAGGTAGATGCCGTGTTTCTTGACTTCCGCAAGGCGTTCGATACAGTTCCCCACAGTCGTTTAATGAACAAAGTAAGAGCATATGGACTATCAGACCAATTGTGTGATTGGATTGAGGAGTTCCTAGATAACAGGACGCAGCATGTCATTCTCAATGGAGAGAAGTCTTCCGAAGTAAGAGTGATTTCAGGGGTGCCGCAGGGTAGTGTCATAGGACCGTTGCTATTCACAATATACATAAATGACCTTGTGGATGACACCGGATGTTCACTGAGGCTTTTTGCGGATGATGCTGTGGTGTATCGAGAGGTTGTAACAATGGAAAATTGTACTGAAATGCAGGAGGATCTGCAGCGAATTGACGCATGGTGCAGGGAATGGCAATTGAATCTCAATGTAGACAAGTGTAATGTGCTGCGAATACATAGAAAGATAGATCCCTTATCATTTAGCTACAAAATAGCAGGTCAGCAACTGGAAGCAGTTAATACCATAAATTATCTGGGAGTACGCATTAGGAGTGATTTAAAATGGAATGATCATATAATGTTGATCGTCGGTAAAGCAGATGCCAGACTGAGATTCATTGGAAGAATCCTAAGGAAATGCAATCCGAAAACAAAGGAAGTAGGTTACAGTAGGCTTGTTCGCCCACTGCTTGAATACTGCTCAGCAGTGTGGGATCCGTACCAGATGGGGTTGATAGAAGATATAGAGAAGATCCAACGGAGAGCAGCGCGCTTCGTTACAGGATCATTTAGTAATCGCGAAAGCGTTACGGAGATGATAGATAAACTCCAGTGGAAGACTCTGCAGGAGAGACGCTCAGTAGCTCGGTACGGGCTTTTGTCAAAGTTTCGAGAACATAACCTTCACCGAAGAGTCAAGCAGTATATTGCTCCCTCCTACGTATATCTCGCGAAGAGACCATGAGGATAAAATCAGAGAGATTAGAGCCCACACAGAGGCATACAGACAATCTTTCTTTCCACGAACAATACGAGAATGGAATAGAAGGGAGAACCGATAGAGGTACTCAAGGTACCCTCCGCCACACACCGTCAGTTGGCTTGCGGAGTATGGATGTAGATGTAGATGTAGAAACCAAGTCTTCCGCAGAACACAGTTCCGGACACCCTGAGCTAGGGCTTGAGCCTTCGACACGGCTTGTTACGCGTTTTCTTACGTCTCCTTTTGTTTGGCAACTCGGTTGCATAGACGAACAAAACAATAACTTCACAGGTAGAGGTGGTGGGAGGTTAAGATGTTACCTATACCCATTTGAGCGGTTTGAAGTACCAAGAATATTCTGGTGTCGCCATAAAATCATTGGCGTGAATGTGTCAAGCTTGTCTTACTCGGCCTTGCGTTTTGAGACATGATACCTGAGCGAAAAACCTAGGTATAATGAGCGTACTCCTGCCCACCCACATAGTTACTACAACCTCAAAAGTATATAACCTATACCCACTAAAATATAGCAGACTACATAAGAATAACACTGGAACAAGAATTATCTATCAAAACAATTTACCAACTATAATTACTATAACAATAGCTGTGTTGCATCTTCTGCCGTTGTAGCTTTCCAACTGCGACTGGAAGAGAGGTGCAGACATCGTAGCAAAAAATAAAAATTATACTACCCATACAAATAACTTAGATACTAGGACAGCCGTTTCAATAGCGGAGTGTGTTCTGGGATCAAAGGATCTCAACTGGTTTATGACCTAGCCCTTGCATTATCATTTTAAGGAGCCCCAGAACAAATTCATAACTAAAAAAATTACAGACTAGGATCGCAATTAAAAAAGCGGTGATTTTGTCTTCCCCCTCGCTGCAAATTTGTACTCCTGACAGGGAGCGGGTACCTAAAATATTGTAAGTGATCCAGACCAAACGGTACCTTGTTTAATAGTCCAAAAGTTGCATTAACCCACCAAAATATTATATACTAGGAAAGTCGTTTGACGGCGGCATGTGTTGTTTACCTTTCACTTTGACTTTACAGCTGTGAAGAGGGACATTACCAAGATGTTACACAACGAGGCGCTCCAGCGCAGCCTATTTCAAAGCCTGGAATCCAGACCACGCTAGTCATTCATGACTCGTTACAGGATCGTCGTTGGAATGACCATCAAAACTAATACGTTTCATTACCACACAACAAATCAAAATAAGCGTCTTCTCACGCTGATTACTCTACCATCTTCCGAATCATTCACTGAATGTTACAGCATTTATGAATAAAATCATTGACTTGTGCTGCCATGCAGTAATTTAGGACAAATGAAATACAAAGGAACATATGTATGTAAATGACTGAGCCATATCAAAAAGGTACACAAACTTCAGTTCTTTACAGGGGGTCAGTTCATAGTTAACATAAACCAGATTTCACTTGACTGTCTTATACAATGACTTGATTTAATCTAGCAACATAACACACAATTTGGCATTTAGAACCAACATGATGCATATTTATGGAAAGATTCTGTGTGTGAGAGGATACATCCTGACGTTATGCAACGATTTTCTATGGATGACAACATGCTCTCATTCATTCATTCATTCATTTGATTGAATCATAGTAATTACAATCATCGTTACTCTAGTATCATCGGATTTCGGAGAAACAAAGTTTTTGTCTGTTTACTGTATACATAAGGTTGGGTTTGATGTAACACTGAATAGGGCAGCTTCAGTGGTTGACAGTATTTAATTTTCAAGGTTTGTTAAATCGCAGTCACACAACAAAGTGCAATGTTGCTATGAACTCGTGACATCAAGACGCCAAATTTGAAATCCTCAGTCTCTGACACCATTAGGTTCAAATTTATTTTTCATGTATTTCAGAGTTACATTCAGTAGCTGGAAGTGACACTTCGCTGCAGACGTGCTCGTTTCCCATAGCTCTGGGTTTTTCCCCGCCGCTTGTGATATCCTAAGCCGGCCGGTGTGGCCGTGCTGTTGTAGGCGCTTCAGTCTGGAACCGCGTGACCGCTACGCACGCAGGTTCGAATCCTCGGGCGTCGATGTGTGTGATGTCCTTAGGTTAGTTAGGTTTAAGTAGTTCTAAGTTCTAGGGGACTGATCACCACAGATGTTAAGTCCGATAGTGCTCAGAGCCATTTGAAACATTTTTTGTGATATCCTAATCACTTTGTGCGGCGCGCCTACTTCGCTTCAGACCAAGCCAAATTTGTAGATTGGTAAACTCCATCCCTCCTGCTACCAGAAACTCTTGCCAGCGGTCACGACAGCCTAAGGATGAGCCAAGAAGTGGTACGTGGCGGCATGAAGTTACTCCAGTGTTTTTTTTTTTAAATCCTTTATTTTCACCATACCTGATGGTTTGGTCGCCGTCCAAACTATCACCGACTACAGGACAGTCTCTTAAAATTCTGGTGATTACCTGGCGTAAGTGCTACAAAAGTGCTAGATTTTTAAGACCTCACATAGGTCTACTTGCAGAAAGCTAGTTAAAATCTGCAAGTGACATCAGTGATATTTTTGGGGAAATTTTTAGCTTATATCGATACGATAGGCTGACAGTAAATGAGGTTTGTGTATTTGTCATAGAAGATAACCGCAAAGCCACAGATACAAATTCAAATTGCACGCAAGATTGTTTGGGCAAGACTTAGTTTCAACAGGATTGTTTTATTGACCACCAGACTCGCCTCCTGATGTAACCTGACACTTGAAACCTAAGTTCTCTAGTACGTAAGTTCCCAACCGTATGTCACATTGTAGGAAACTTACCTTCAATCAATTAAAAAAAATAGTATTGTAAATAAGCAGCGTTAAAAGATTTCCTGCCAAACATGACTAAATTAGTTCTGTAACAACTACCTGAAATACGTTGTTCGAAATCCCACTTACAGTGAAGTCACATGGGATTCAATAGCACCAAATAGATCTGACCCCTTTGAAGATGTTCACGTAGAAATTGGTATTAGTATCACATTCTAAAGCGAATTTGCGTCTGCGTTAGCCCATACTTCAACTATAATGTACCACAGACACTTTGAACAAAAAACTGCGCACAGTAGTTGGGAGAAAGCGCAGTTCACACCAGTCTAGTAGAGTAGCAAAAGTGTTCAACAAAACAACCGTCCAATATCTTTTATATTCGTTTGTTGTAAGATCCTAGAACATACTCTAAGCTCAAACATAATGCGGTACCTCGAACAGAATGGCCTCCATGCCAACCAGAAAGGATTACGTAAACATTGGTCATGTAAAACTCAACTCGCACTTTTCTCACAGAGACATGGATCAAGGCAGTCTGGAGAATCTAGTATTTCTCGATTTCCGAAAAACACTTGACTCGGTAGGACTTCTACGTTTATCAAAAGTACGGTCATATGGGCTATCAAGCGAAATTTGTGACTGGATTGAGAAGTTTTGTTTGTCATTGACGGATGTAGAAGTAACTTCAGGTGTCCACCAGGGAAGTGTGTTGGGACCCTTGCTGTTCATGCTGTTTCTTAATGATCTTGTAAACTGTATTAATAGTAACCTCAGAAATTTCACAGATGGTAAATTTATCTGTAATGAAGTAATATTTGAAAAAAAGCTGCAAAAATATGCAGTCGTATTTCGAAGTGAGTGAAAGACTGTCAGCTCACTGTAAATGTTCAGAAATGTAAAATTGTGAGGTTCACAAAACGAAAAGAATGTGGTATCCTTTGACTACAGTATCAGCGAGTCACAGCTAGAAACTGTCAGCTCATACAAATACTTGGTAAACACTTTGTAAATGATCTGTAATAGAACGATCACGTGGACGTAGTCGTTGTTATACTTTGGTTTATTGGTAAAATACTAGGCAAATGGAATCATTTTGCAAAGGAAATTCCTTACAAAAACACGTGCGGCGCCTTCTGGAATACTGTTAAAGAAGTGAGAGGAAGGGAGGGAGAGAAGAGAGAAAATCCATATCAAATAAGACTAATAGGGGATATCGAACGAGTACAAAGAAGGGCAGCACGAATAACAAAAAAATTGTTAGACCTATGAGAGAGAGTCACAGAGATGCTGCAGGAACTGATCTGACAAAAATTGATACATAGGTGCAAACTATTCCGAGAAAGCATACTTGGAAAGCTTCAAGAAACTTCCTTTAACTACCGACTTCTAATGTAGTACAAAGACTACTACCTCCGAATTTACGTGAAAACTCTTAAAGGTTTCCAGACGTTCTAAGATTCTACATCTTTATTCTTCATGCCTACATATTTATTTCACAAGATAGTCACCCTGGCAACGAACACGTTTCTCCCAACGAGAAACTAGTTCGCTGATGACGTCACTCTAAATTGACATTGTTGACGGACCACCACCTCACATCTGATCGCACCGCTTCACCATTATCAAAGTGAAGTCCTCGAAGATGTTAAAGGCATGGAAATCGATTGGGGTGAAGTCGGGACTTTATGGAGGATGATCGATGACAGTGAACCCGAGGCATCGGATTGTTGCAAATGTAGTAGCGCTCTTGTGTGGTCTGGCATTGTTATCTTGAAGGAGAAGGTGCTCCTTTTCGAATTCGAAAGTCTATTACAGCACGCTGTTTCTCTCGCGCCGACGCAGTTAAGTTACCCACCGACATGTTACAGGCTGCAATAGACATGAAGAATAAACATGTAGAACGTTAATAGCATTTGTTTGGTATAAAAAGCGTTTCGAAGTTTCAGATAAAAAATTCGAAGGCATTACTTTCCAGCATGCCCCTGCACAATACCCCATGCGTGTCTCCTACAGGGATCGCGAGTACTAGATTAACTATTGCGCACACAGACACTGAAGTCATTTCTCCCGTGCTCCATGTGTGAATGGAATGGGAAGTAGCCCTAAAAGCTATACGACGAGAAGTATCCTCTGCCATACACTTCAGTCGTTCTCAGAAAAATCAGATTTTGCTTCATTCATTATCTGTAGAATACTGTCCCCTTGCTGATGCTGATGCTGCTGCTGCTGCTGCTGCTGCTGCTGATGATGATGATGTGGATCTTTTGAGGAGGGATATTTCCTTTTTCTCTAGTGTCTGATGTGCCGACCTTTAATACACAAACTTCATTCTAATCCTTTTCGCTACAGTAGCTGTGATAAGAAAGTATTCTAGTTACTTTATCAGCTTCCTGAAGCAGCTCTACGATTTTAGATATGCATTTTGGTTGTAATTGTTGTTGAGGTCATAACTCGGATGACTGGTTTGATGCAGCTCTCCACGCTAGTGCATCTTCTTAGTTACTGGATCTACTGATATAATCTTCAACATTCTTCTGCACCACCACATTTCAAAAAGCTTATATTCTCTTCTTGTCTGTACTGCTTATCGTCCACGTTGTACTTCCGCAAAAGGCTACATTCAAGTCGAAGACCTTCAGAAAGGATTTCCTAACACTTTTATATCTGATGTAAAATTTCTCTGCTCCAGTGCTATATACGGCTGTGGTTTTATTTAGTGAAATATATGTAGTTCGCTTGTAATTACGTAATAAATAATCTGGTGCCGTCTGATAGTTATTTAGAATTTTAGTTTCGTTACAGGCTGGTTGATTACACGTACCAATAGTCGCACATTGAGCTCAAAATTTGTCAAAAACCACAAATTTTTACTAATCACTGTCTTTAACTGTGAATAACCTTTTAATTGCACATTCTGCAGCGTAGTTACATGTCTTAAACTGTTCGACTCAACGACACCTTCACATTGACGCACCTCTTTCACGCGTAGTGCAAATGGTATTGATTGTTGTCAAATTTTCACTGAGCATAGTGAAGACAATATTCTGACGTCACAGTTCTGAAGTAACGTAAACTACCTCGAGGGCTACGGGAAAGTCTCTCTCTTCGGCCTTGAACTCCTTGCTTCACGTTGCCCAGGAGAAAGCAGGGACTCTGTGTGTCAGGCGGACGCATGCAGGGGCCAACTGTTTCTAGTCTGCCGTGGACTCATGCAGGCCCCAAGCCTGTTCAGCAATGTCCTACCTGTGGTAGTACTTCCTGACGTTTGACATCCCGCGTACACGCTATCTACACCTCGTAATGTGTTTAATCTTTCCGCATTGCCTCATTCTTCCAATGGCCGCACTTTGTTGTTTGACTGCATGTTCTGTTGTGCATTTATCACCCAATCGCTTTGTACCTCCAGGCTGTTCCATGCCCACCGGCCGTATCACACGGAGAAAGATAGATTTGCTTTTAGTTTACTTGATGGTTCGCGCGACATCTTCCAAGCAGAAACCTTTGACATCTAGGTTATTCACATGTATCGAGCTTGGCTTGTTTTCGGCTGATAGCTCTGATGCTACATTTCTGGTAACTTCCTCTTTGTTACCTACTTTGGCAAATCACAAGTCCTGTCGGCATCTGACGTCGGTATCTGAAAGGCGGGCCTTCACCTTCTTGGGTTTTTCTTCCTAGTTATGTGTAGTCGTAAATTTTCCAATTTTGTCTGTCTAGTATATAAAGTGATCTTATTCCTTCTTCGTACAAGTCTTCTTTTATTTCACCGATACATTTTTGTTTAAATTTTAGTTTTGCTCCGTGTTGCATAGAATTTCACTACCTGTCTAGTTTACTTGATCGGTTCCAATCTCCCAAAATGTCCGCAGATTTTTAGCCTGCATTTTTCATGTCCGAGTAAAATGTTGGCATACTTTCTATTTTTGCATGTGCTCTTCAGTATGTTGTTCCGTCGTCAGTATAATTTAGACCTCATATTTTTTAAAATAACTTCCGTTCTTTCGGATTTCTTCAGTGTGCCTCTTTCTTCTTAGGATGTGGCTCGTCTGATGCAACTGAATTAAAAGCTGTTTGTATTGTAGCATACGCGTTTCGCGTTTTTTACTTGTGAATCATCTTTAGTGACCTGTAACACATTTTTAGTATGTAGCGTGAGTTAGCTGCCCCTACAGCTGTCAGGTTATGGAACCCACAGTGTTATATCCGGCCTAAAAAAATCGCGCGCGAGATTTTCATATTTTCTAGCTCGCTACACACAAACTATTAGTCCTGCAGAAAAAAACGAACAGGACCTTTTTGTAGGAAGTTTAATGTAGTTAATTCTGTACTTGTTCAAGTTTTCGCTGGAGACCGCGGTTTTAAAGTTATTAAAGAAAATCGTACAAAAGTGACCTTCAAACGCATTTCGATCCGCCCCGCCCCCCGAACTCGTACCGCATTTATATTTATCACGGTTTCTAGTAAGTTGCTCATGGCAGCCACCAGCGTAGTCGGGTATTCCGGTAACATTATTAATTTAAACGTGACCTTGAGAGTAATGAATGGAAAAAGACTTCTGTAAAAATTACGCTGAAACTAATTACGTTGACAATTCGATCCAAACTTAACTCTTACAAGCACAATAGTTTCGTAGTTATAAGGCATGGCGAGTACAACGCTGTAATTGTTTATTCTAAGCTGTTGAAATTCCCAAAAGTGTTAGGTAATATTTACACAGACGTAAATTTTAGTTCCTATTTGCTCGACTGAAGCGATCTCGTAATAAGGCCAGTAGGTCGAAATAATTCGTGCAGTCCTAAATTTTTGAACAGAGGTAGGAGAGAGTGACCTCAACCACGTAGTAGAAAACCTTACGGTGGGGTCTGAGTGTGGGAGTGGGGGTGCGTTTGAAGGTCAGTTTTGCACATTTTCCTCGAATAACTCGAAAACTACAGCCTTTAGCGAAAACTTATCCCGATACAAAATTTAACTACATTAAATGCCCTACCAAAAGGTCCTGTTCATTTTTTCTGTATAACTGTAGTTTGCGTGTATCGATCGAGACAATATAAAAATCTCGCGCATGCTATCTGGAGGCCAGATATAACATTGCGGGTTGTGTTAAAGTTCGGTAGAAACAGCCGAATCACCCTTGGATCTAGCGGCAGTCTGCTCGGCGTATTCTCAGAGGTGCTGCCGGAACTTAAATTTTTCAACTAACCCTTCCATGCTTATTCACTAAGATTTTTCTTACAAATCGACCCTGTAATTCCAGGTGAGTTTTCGTCATGATGAAGAAGCATTATTGCTTCAATGGTTGCATACGGGGCTGACTTGTTCTTATCAACTTACCTCACGTCTCACGTCTGATCCTGTGGAAGTGGCCGAGCTGTTCTAGGCGCTTCAGTCTGGAACCGTGCGACCGCTACGGTCGCAGGTCGAATCCTGCCACGGGCATGGATGTGTGTGATGTCCTTAGGTTAGTTAGGTTTAAGTAGTTCTAAGTTCTAGGGGACTGATGACCTCAGACGTTAAGTCCCATAGTGCTCAGAGCTATTTTTGAACTTAGCCTGTGTGACATCTTTGATACGAGGTCTGGCCGTCGTTGCTGCCCGCCAGCGCCAAGCAAAGTTACGGCGTAGCTGCTCAGTCTGACACGATCTTTAAGACTGTTGTGTGAAGTAAGGTGGGTGTAACAGGAGAGATATTTTGACTGTCGAACAGGTGGAGCTGAAACAGGCGGTGGGCAGTCTGGACGCTCAGGTGACGGAGGGCGGCGGCAACCTGAGCGTGGGGCAGCGCCAGCTGGTGTGTCTGGCGAGGGCCATCCTTAGGAACAACAAGGTGCTCGTCCTGGACGAGGCCACCGCCAACGTCGACACCGAGTGAGTACAACCCCTCACTATACGCCACCGACAATTACTCTAATGTCTCTCAGCCTCCCCTAGACCACAGAAAAAGTTTATTTCTAGCAGTCAGTCTAGCAATCTTTCTGAATACATTCATATCAGCCACTTTATCTGACACAAAAACAAGCCAGAGTTTTATTGATATGTCCTCCAAACCCTGAACTAGAGCGCGATGCAT
This sequence comes from Schistocerca piceifrons, assembly GCF_021461385.2. NCBI lineage: Eukaryota > Metazoa > Arthropoda > Insecta > Orthoptera > Acrididae > Schistocerca > Schistocerca piceifrons. The sequence continues at coordinate 305,181,716 of NC_060139.1, read as the reverse complement.
GCGGGTATATATCGGTATTCTGGGTCAGGTGAACGTTTGTTACATCGGCCAAAGTAGGCTGACGGAAACGGGAGGTGCTACATCATACAGTACTAATCCCATATTTAAGTTTGTTGAGATGTTCACGACGGGCGTTAACAGATAAAACTTTCATTCCATTCCTGATAGATATTGCATACAACCGGCTGGCACATACACATCACTTACCGCAACGTCTTACGTCAGCGGTAGACGGTCACATTACCACCTGGTACCACTGCACCATCTACAGCCCTCAGAAGCGAGCAGTGTGATCTTTTTAAATGAGTTACTAATACTTTGTCCAGTTAGGTTGCAATGCTCTGTGGCTTTTTATCCAGCGAGCTAATTTTCAATCTTAGTCTAATTAGTAATTTTGAACTTAAAAGGAGCGATAGTTTCCGTTAGAAGGCCGTACACTCCAAACCCGGTATGCCAAACAGGCAAAATCGTCGTGAGCATTGATGTACCAGGTTGAAGATAACTGGTTGATAAAACACCAGAACCTGTTGCATGAAGTAGTTCGTAACTGCCCGCTTCACATCCTCGTCGGACAGCAGTCGTCGACACTTCAGCGCCTGTTTGAAGGGAACGAAGACGTGATGGTCGGACGGGGGAGACATCAGGACTATTGGGCGGGTGTTAGTGTGTCGCCCACTTGTTACCCATAATTGATGACGCTTGCCTCCCAGGTCGACAGGCGTCTTGTGTCGAATCGTGACCAGCGCACCATTCCACAACAGCGGTTTTCGACAGAGTTGTTACCCGAAACACATCCTAAATTCTCTGTTGGATTTCTAGTGGGTTTGTCTTTCGGCAGCCAACAAAATAATGAAACATATTAGTCCAGTTTAGACGCATCTGGTAGCGCTGCAACTGTTGACGTTTCGGCATTTACCGCACGCACGTACAAAAAGCGCGAATGCCACAATAATCCCTTGCCTACATGTTAGTGCTTACATACCTGCAACGGAGTCGCGATAAGTTGCGCACACGCTGCAGGAACGCCTCGAACAGGAGATTCTTGTTCGCCCATTGCACTAAACTCGGTGAATTCGTATATTAGTATTTGTTTGAAATGCTGCTGTAGTTAAATCATGTAACTACCAAGGTCAGACACGGAAGGGGGATACAAACCGAGCGAGGTGGCGCAGTTGTTAACACACTGGATTCGCATTCGGGAAGACGACGGTCCAGAGCGGCGTCCGGCCATCCAGATTTAGGTTTTCTGTGATTTCCCTAAACAGTTCCAGGTAAATGCCGGGATTATTCCTGGGCCGATTTCCTTCCCCATCCTTGACACAGAGTTTGTGCTCCGTCCCTAATGACCTCGATGTTGAACAACCAGTTTTCCTTCCTTCCAGGGCTGCAATAATGGACTTAATTTTCTACCTCTAAATAACTGGCGAAGCTTTACTGATAAGTTAGATTTGCCATAATCTCTGAGTTTATACACACTGTTGAGGGGTTTTCTTTTTTTTAAACCACCCACATTAAAATACTGAATGTCGCAGGACGGACACGCTGATCCAGAAGACGATCCGCCGCAAGTTCAAGGAGTGCACCGTGCTGACGATCGCCCATCGCCTCAACACCATCATGGACTCCGACCGCGTGCTCGTCATGGACGCTGGACAGGTCGCGGTAAGTCTGTCGAATTACATCGACCTCTTCAGGGCGGGACGCCAAGTGAGTCAGGAAGATATTTAATTTACAAACTGATGCGGATGCCATCACTTCATCTAGGAAATATTTAGGTACCGCCAATGAAGTAAACTAGCGCCCTGTGTCACGTTTTGGCCTCAGTCTCGTGAAGATTGAAGAATAACGGGGATTCTCTGACTGGATTCAGTCTTGATCAGTGCGACCCAAATGTCACTCAGACTGGCATTTTTTCTCGTTTATTAATTGTTAATACACAAACTAACAGGTACGTCGCACATGTCGAGTACATCATACACTTTGCTTTAATAAACATGTAAATAAATACGCTTAAAAATAAACAAGGATTTTGTAGTTTCATTTAGGACATCTGGTCTCAAAATTAGTAGCAATACCATAGCTGAGACCAAAGTAAATTACGGGACTGGAATTCCCATCCCAAGTATGCAGAACTTACACTCCTCGCCCTCAAGCAGTTTGCCTGATACTTAGCTAAAAACACCCTGACACTGACGCGGATCAGAACTCGAGCTTCTACACTTACCTGTAGAGAATGAGAAGCATAAACTAATGAACTAGTAAAGGCAGAGAAAGAGGACGTTCCGTGCTCCAAGCAAATTAGTTTCCAAATGTATCACAAACTGTTGTCATGGAGTACTGTGGAGCCTCAAAAATCACAATTTTTTTGTATAACGATTTGATTTCTGGCTGCCAATCACCTGCGTCATTTCATCTCCTCACGAACAGGGTTTTTTTTTTAACCGCATGTTTACTAAGATGGACAGTCTGGTTGATGGTATAGTTAAGATATGGAGTACTAACTTATCAGAAATTATTTAAATAAAAATCTTTTTAATATAACAATTTTTAAAATGAACTAAAATGTATAAAATAATCATCCTAGGCCCATACAGATCGTTCTGAACATTTGTGCTTGTCAATTTTTAATAGCTATGATAATACTTAACAAAATTTAAGACAAAAAACGAGGAGTACATGCAGCAGATAACTGAAGCATGAAAATTTTGGCTAAGTCGCTAACGTTTTTTATTGCTCTGCAAATGATATGAACTGTTTCCGCTACTCTCTTGACTATTTACTGTTAACCGTTGCATGCGTCCCACGTTTTTTGTTTCTAATTTTACAAGTATTCTCATAGCTACTAAAAATTCATAACTGTAAATGTTTACTTTATTATGGGGGCTACAAATCTTTATGGGGCTAAAAGAAATTATTTTATACTGTGTAGTCCACTTTAAAAACGTGTTACAGTATGGTTTTTGTACTTACTTTCTGCTTTTTAGTCTTTGAGGTGTGAAATTTTCACTAGATTTCAAACAGTTTTGTGAGATTACAACAGAGACATGTGGTAAATTTAAACTGGCCCATACAACACTTGGCTGCCGTGTGACTTCCATCAGCAAAGGAGGATCGCTGACTGCCTGGTACTGTTTTATATCTATATCTGCGAGATTACTCTATTCACAACAAAGTGCCTGGCAGAGGGTTCAATGAACCACCTTCAAGCTCTCTCTTTCTACCGTCCCACTAACGAACGGCGGGCGGAAAAAACGAGCACTTAAATTTTTCTGTGCGAGCCCCGGTTTCTCTCATTTTATAGTGATGATCATTTGTCCCTATGTAGGTGGGTGCCAACAGAATGTTTCCGCAATACAAAACAAGCTGCCCTTCTTCGAACTTTTTCGATGTCATTCGTCATTCCCGCCTGATGAGAATCCCACACCGCACAGCAATACTCGAGAATAGGGCGGAGGTTGGGTTGTTTGGAGATGAGACCAAACAGCGAGGTCATCGGTCTCATTGGATTAGGGAAGGATAGGGAAGGAAGTCTGCCGTGCCCTTTAAAAGGTACTAACGCAGCATTTGCCTGAAGCGATTTAGGGAAATCATGGAAAACCTAAATCAGGATGGCCGGATGCGGGATTGAACCGTCATTCTCCCGAATGCGAGTCCAGTGTGCTAACCACTGCGAATAGGGCGGACAAGCATGGTGTAAACAGTCTCTTTAGTACACCTGTTGCACGTTCTAAGTGTTCTGTCAATGAACCACAGTCTTTGGTTTGCTCTACCCACAACAGTATGTATGTGGTCGTTCCAATTTAGGTTATTTGTAACTGTAATTTCTGTGTATTTAGTTGAATTTACAGCCATCAGATTTGTGTGACTTATCGCGTACTCGAAATTTAGCGGATTCCTTCTAGTACTCTTGTGAATAAATTCACACTTTCCTTTATTCAGGGTCAATTGTCACTTTTCGCGCCGTACAGATATCTTACCTACATCATTTTTCAATTAGTTTTGGTCATCTGGTGACTTCACAAGACGGTAAATGACAGCATCATCTGCAAACAATCTAAGAGGGCTTCTTAGATCGTCTCCTATGTCGTTAATATAGATCAGGAACAATAGAGGCCTATAACACCATCCACAGCACTCCAAAGCAGTGAGTATGCTGTTCTAGCGTGGTGACTGAATACTTTTTTCTATTAAGCTTATTTTGTTTACCAGGCTGTTGCGTGAGAGCGTAACAAAAGCTGTCAAGAGGTCAAGAAACTCGGTATTAACATGGTTTCCACTAGCTACTGCCTTCTGAGTCTTAAGAACAAAAATACCAGCTTGTTTTACGCGTTCGGTGCTTGCGAAAGTCATTTTGATTCCCACTGACTACCTTTCAGGTCTCCAATGATGTCGTGGGGATGTTAAACCCTCACCTTACACCCGGAAAAAAAATAGTCACACTCGAGCACAGAAATTTGCATAATTCTTGTATTTGACGCGTCCTGATTGATAGTGTGGGTGACATGTACGGCTGTGTGTTTCAGGAGTACGGGACGCCTCACGAGCTGCTGCAGCGGTCGGAAGGCATCCTGACGGCGATGGTGCGCCAGACTGGGCCCGCCATGGAGCGCCAGTTGCGGGCAGTCGCCCAAGAGGTGGGTCTCAGCTGCCGGCCTGTGGCAAGCGTCGCGGCATGCGTGCAGTAGTGGAGATCATCAGCAGAATACACTGGGGCTGGCATTGCTACGAAACTCGTTCTCAGAGTACTAAAAGCCATCTTAGGGACGCGGTCTGGGACAAATTTTCGTTTGTCTCGAGGTATCCATTTGATTTTGGTGTTGAACAGACAGCAGCATAGGGTTCAGTCCTCAGAGATGTAGTATATGACGCAGTCAACTGAAAACCGAACACCCGCCACAGCGGGGCCATTGAATGGTTCCATTCGAAGTAATCACCATACGCATTTAGACATTTATCCCACTGGGAGACGAAACAATCCGTTTATAACGTAGAATGTGGTCAGCTGTCGGCGGATCCACGACCACACCCCGTCTTGCACTTCCTCGTTGCGCTGAAATCAACGTCCACGCATTCTTTCCTCAAGTCGCCAAAAATATGAAACTCTCACGGTGAAAGATGAGCGCTGTTCGGCGAATGTTGCAATGTTTCCCAACCAAAGCTCTGAACCGTGGCTTTCATCCTATTGGAAGTGTGGGGGCAGGCTGATGCTGTCTGACAGTATTCCTGGGCATCTTGCAAAGAGTCTTCATAGCGCTGTGCATTGATTGTGGTTCCGTGCACAAGGAACTCGACGAGTAGAAGACCCTTGCAGTCGGAGATGATGATCATGACCTTACCGGAACTTGTGTGAACAGCTTTGGATTTCTTTGGCGGGAAGATGTTGGATGTTTCAACTTTTGGCTTTGCCCTTTGGCTGTTGGAACGCTGTTGGACTGAATCATCCTGTTGCAGCGTAACGCCCACGCCCCCACTGCCAATCTGACAAAGACTACACTTCAGGGATTTGGTTGTGGACACTGCAGCATTCTTCGTAAAGCCCAGATCTTACACTATATGACTTCACATCTTGGGCGACCTCAAGACAGACATACGTGGACTTCCGTTTGTCAGACAAGGAAGTGCAAGAGTGAGCGCAGTTATGGATCCATCAGCGGCCAACCTCGTTCTACGAAACAGGGACTGGTCGTGTTGTCTCCTAGTGGGATAAGCTTCTTAAGTGTGGCGATTACTCTCGAATAAAAACATTCCATGGTCTCGCCGTGACGGATGTTCGGTTTTCATTTGAGTGCCCCTCATATTATTCGACTGACTACAGGAATGTCTTGAAACTGGCCTTGGTGAATTGAGTTGGTCCCTTTGGAATTCATTCTGGGCAGATACTTACGGCATACACTTACTTTACTAGCTCATACATGTGATACGGGAAGAGACCATATCGGTTACACACGTTTCATAATGAGGAGAGCAACGTAAGTGGTTTCCTGAAACCTGTACTCTTGTGGGTTAATTTGAACTTCGCAGATGATGATATGGATGGCATGGAACCCAGATGAGCTCGGTCTTCGCCATAAAACAGCACACACATAGTGTCTGAAACAAGTTTTTATTGCCTTCTTGTAATATGGGTCCACAGATTCTATAATTTTTTAAGTTATGTTATCTTGCTTTTTAGCTGTTGTTCTTTACCACAGCAGTTCCGCCATTTGTGCCATTTCCAAGCATAACACTTTTGACACCAAACAGTAACAGCTAAAAGCAATAGGACATACAAAAAAAGATTGTCTGACAGTACAATAGTTGTTCTCTGTAGGTAATTTCAAAGTGTGCACTTTCCTCAGCAAATACATTACTTAATTTCGTTACTGACAATCCAGTAACAATTCCAACACTGATGCACATATCTCTCTCTCTCTCTCTCTCTCTCTCTCTCTCTCTCTCTCTCTCTCTCTCTCTCTCTCTCTCTCCCCTCGTCAATTAAAAGGAAACCTGGAGACGAATCATTGTCAAGCAGCTCCATTTAGGAACTACCTTAACAGAGCAGAGCAACTGAACGACTGAAGTGAAATTAATTTCTAATTTTTGATCATAGCGTAAAGATAAGCTATTAAGGTCAAGGAAAACGTTAAAAATTGTCAAAGACCAAGCCTCGAATCTACACACTCGATGATCGCGGGAAATGTGCTTACCTGCCGAGGGAAATGTGCTTACCTGCCGAGGTATCAGTACACCACTCTCGAAAAGTTAAAGTTTCAATAAAGCATCAGAATTTGAAAAGTAGGAGAGAAGTACTGACAACTGGAAGATGCAAACTGAGCGTTTCGCCTCCCTCGATGGCTCAGCTCGTAAGGCAAGGGTTTGTTTGAAATTTGATTCAGCACACAAATTTAAACTGCCAGGAATGTTCAAAATAGCCCATACTCCATCATAAAATGAAAGTCATTCTAGACGAATGATTTAGTAGTTTCCCAAATTTTGTAATTATGTGTGACCCGATAACCAATACACTTCAGAAGGATACATATTAAGTTTCAGTTAATTCCGTCAATATTTCCTGTTTTCTTCGGGAGAAGCATTTTTCTTCCTTACATTGTCAATTGCTTGCTGTACTTTCTTTCTAAATAGTTGACTTTCTTCACAGCCGACCTTGGGTATTGTCTGCGGTGCAGAATTTTACTTAGTCTTCGAAGTGCTCTGCTGTGCCCGTTGTTAAATAGTTGTCTTAGTTGTGTGGACCTGTTTGAGAACTAGTCATTAGAACTGTTACGACAAACATTTCGTTTCTCGCAAGTGTCTTCGTCTGCGCTCAAACAAAAGTAAAACAGGTAGCTACCAAATAGTCCACGTTCTAATAACAATATGCTTAAAACAGCTTCGTATGATTCGTCGCCAATACTGTGTGTTATTCAGTGACTTTCATTTAATAAACAAGCTATTTAATCCATTTCAAATATCCAAGTTCGTACTTCATAGAACGTTGTCTGCTACTTGAAAATTTTTGTGTTTTATGCGATAGCTCTGGCCTTTTGCATGTTGATAATGCTCTTTTGTTACAGACGTACCTGAAAGATCAGCCGGAAATAGAATCCGTGCGTTTGTGAAACCAAAGAAACTGAATATGTTGACGCGAAGATATTGGTCCTGCTTTGTGCCACGTGTGCTGCACTTTCAAGCAGACTTCAGAAACTATTTCAAAAAATTGAAAACAATGAACTGTTTCACTGCTGCATATGTACAACAGTGCGTAGTGAAAAACCAGTCAAAGAAGAGTTCCTGCTGTGATGATATTTATAGTGTGTTCAGTGGAACCAACAAATGTATATATGATACAAGCTTTTGTAGTAGTTCCTGTAAGTGCTCATGATTTTATAAGAAAAAAATACTGTGAAGAAAATGACAAATGTACTTTTTTAATTATTAACACAAATATTTCTTTCATGTCAGTTTCCATTTTAATAAATTTCAATTTTTTTTCTCTAGTCAGATTTCATTATTTGTCTGAGCGAACGAACAAAATCACCCCTGTTAAAATCGGCTCCATTTTCGACAAAAATCTTTATTATTGCAAGAGAAAAATATATTGTTTCAAATCAAACAATTAAATAAAATTGACCAAAAAGATTCTTAATTCAATTAACAAGAATCTAAAATGCTAAATAATTAAAATCTCATGAGGAAGTAAAATGCTGTTTCCTGAAACAAATGTCTGCTGTTAAGTGATGTTACATAAACTCGGAATATATTTTCCACAAATGCGTCGAATCTCTTTTTCCTTCAAAAAACGCATACCAATTCTCTAAGTTACAATAACCAGAAAAAAAATTTAAAAAATAATTTGTTTGGCACTTACGGTGGAAGTCTGTCGGAATACTGGCTAGAGTCTCTGCTTTTTAACTTACACTACGAACTGTAGTTGTGGTACTGAAATATTCCTGTTTGTCAACTAATCTCAGTTTCACAATATATGGGATAAATCACTCGAAACTTGTACCTCTTTTTGTTTCGTGAACGGTTCAAGACCCGAAGGATGACGGTGAGTAAAGATATATGTAATTTTTTAGCGTGGGTAACTCTTGAATTTTGTATCAACCAAGATTCTAAAGCAAGATTTTTTAGTATAACGACGTACTCTATTAACGGCATTCGAAATCTCTTGAAGAAAAAAAAACGTCCCGGGATATAACACTGTTGGCTTTTAAACTTGAAGCAAAATATCCGAGAAATAAACTGAGTGCAAATGGAGAATAAAAGGTCCCATGAACACATGTCCACGGTAGATGGCCCTGACGAATGAATTTCCTCTGAGCATGTCTGTGTGTTCCTTGTGTGTTGTTGGCTGTGAGACTGACACAGCACACTCTAAGCTGCAAAATAGTCCGGTATTCATGTCGGCAACAAGCCGAGATGGTGTTTGTGGACGGCCAAGCAGATGGACACGGTCGAGAGACAGCACGGCTACACCAAAACAAGTATCCTCACAGACACCAACCAAATCTCACAACATTCCAAGCCCTTTATGGGCGTTTATTTCATCATGGGGCCTTTCAGACAGACGAACGTACAGGGAGGCGGCGGACTGTGTGTACACCAGATCTGTGACCTGGTTCTCCAGAATATAGAGACGAACCCATGTACATGCTCCAGGCTAGTGGCTCGCCAACATGGTGTAAGCCGAAGTTGGATTTTGTGTATCCTGCATGACATATGCTACTATCCCTGTCACCCGCAACGAGAGCAAATATTGCCAGCCGTGGATTTCACTCTACAGGATGGATTTTGTCGATGGTTTTTGTACCAGGCCATCACAATTATGGGTATCTGTCATCGGTCCTCTTCCCTGAAAAAGCAGCCTAAACCAGAAATGCCACCATCAGGCTGTATAATTGTCATCTGTGAGCCATAGACAGTCTTCGGGGAATGATTGAGGCGTCTCATCAGCATCATTTCAGCATCAATGTGTCGGCAGGGATTCTTGGCGACCATATACTTTGACTGGTTATTATTCCAAAACGCCTTGACGGAGATACGTACCTGGACTTCCTGCAAAATACTCTGCGTGAACTGCGTGAGAATGTACCTTTGTCAGTGCAAGTTACGTGGTTTCTGCGTGATGGAGCACCGCCCCGCTTCCGCGGTAGAGTTCGCCGATACATCATCAACATCTTCCCCAGATGTTAGATAGGATGCGGAGCCCTGCAGCATGGCCTGCTAGATTACTGGACTTAAGCCCCCGGATTTTTACCTCTGAGGGAATGTAAAAAGCATTGTGTATATTGGACCAGTTCCTGATGTTCAGACCTTTCAATAACGTGTTCACGACCCCTGTGACGCGATTCGGAGAGAGGACGGAATGCTCGAAAGAGTGCGGCATCCATGATGCGTTGTATGAACTCTTCGAACAGCTGTTATGATGTGGATGCGATGTAGCTCTGTACTGTATTTCAGGAAGATTTATTGTTTAGTTGCACGCACACCGTCTGTTACCAGACAAGCGCTGGTAGTACCTTTTTCCCTCAGTTTTCAGTCAGGAATCTGTCCCAGCTGTTTGTCGGTGTTTGTTAAAGTTCACTGTATACGGTGAACATTAAAAAAACGACTATATATATATGTATATATATAATGTGTAAGAAACACCTAATAGTACAATTAATTATTTCTTTATTTGGTAATATGAAAATTTCACCTTATTGCCAAAAGTAACGTGTTGCCACTTGCCAACAAAGCTCAACTCAGTCTTCTAATCTAAGGTTCACTATCGCAGAGCATAAGAACCTTAATGTTGTGTCGAGTAACTTATAAACAGGCTCAAACCTTTTTTGACAACAGGTATCTTCCTCCTAATACAAACTTGTATTTCATTTTACGATGTATCTGAAACCAAGTCGGAATTCCTTCAGCATATCGAGGCATCTCAAGTTCAATTCCATCCTAAATTTCATTAAAGCAACTTTCATTTCATTAAAATTTTTGTTTCCTTAAATGATCGAGCGCTTCTTTTTAAATAATTTTTTCAACAGTCAACTGGAAACTATGGCAAACAAATTTATTTACAAAACAAAACAGAATACACAAATATTATGAGCTTTAGTTTTGAGATCTTAGCATTGACTCGGACATTGATTTCAACTAATTTCTGATGTAAACGACCTCATAAATAAGCCTGTATTTATTCCATGATAATACAGTGATAAATACTGATTGAAAACACATCGTTAAGCTAATACTAGATTTACGAAACCCCCTAAAATGTACATAAACTATTTAATTACTGCTGGTATTTCAGGAAAGATAAACTGTAATGTAATTATTTAGGATTACATACACCACAAAAGCAAAAAGACGTAAGATGTTTCTAGTTGTTCTTGCATTGTGACATATTCCTTTCCTTGTATCTTCCGTCTGCTGTACAAGAAATTATAGTTAAAAACGACGCATATATTAACCATTTTGTCAAAACGAGGAAGTGCGAGAGTGGGTGCGATTGTGGATCCGTCAGCGGCCGACTGCGTTCTACGAAACAAGAATTGATAGTATCGTCTACCAGTGGAATAAGTGTCTAAACGCCTGTGGTCATTACTTTTGAATGGAACCACTCCATGGCCCCTTGTGGCGGGTGTTTGGTCTTCATTTGACTGACCCTCGTATCTATGTATGCATACATTCGTATTCATTGTTTTGTAAGAGTGAAAGCGAGCACATGAGTGTGTCGCTGTCGCCTTGCTCATCTCATCTGGGCATAAGGGCAAAGCTACCCATTAGACAATAGCTGGATTTGAAGCATCTTTTGTTAAGCCGAATACGTCAAAGAGGCGTTGAACTTAGAGTTGGGGTTGGGATTGGGTTGCTGTGGGAGAGGAGATCAGACAGCTAGGTCATCGGTTTCATCGGATTAGGAAAGGACGGGGTAGCAAGTCGGCCGTGGCCTTTCAAAGGAACCATCCCGGCATGTGCCTGGAGCTATTTAGGGAAATCACGGCAAACCTAAATCAGGATGGCCGGACGCGGGATTGAACCGTCGTCTTCCCGAATGAGAGTCCAGTGTGCTAACCACTGCGCCACGTCGCTCGGTACTTAGAGTTGATTTTGGATAGTAAGGTGGTGGTGTGGTCACGCTGTGCATTAATATCCTAAGTATATGTGAGAGTATGTGGAGCTCTTGTTAACAGAGCAGTGTAGTCAGCGATGGGAGAGTATTAAAGTGGATCATGTTTGTCAGTCACTGTCGGAGATAGTGTAGTGTCTGTCAGTGAATTTTGAGAAATAGTTTTAACCAACCCAGTAACAGTCATGGTACAATCGGAGGTATCGTAGGTAACATCACTGATTTACACGATTAGCTAACTATCGTAGAACTGTTTTAACTAATCAAGCTGCCACAGTCAGAGGGTCGGTCAGTCACAGTAGGTGCTACTAGTCGTAAGGACTGTTTTAATGTGTACTCAATAATCTTGGTTTTAAACCAGCTGTTAATGTTGTCCATGGGGTAAGTAATCCCAAACTTCTTTCCTTTTACAGTTCACCAGGTTCCACCACCAATTGCTTAGTAAAGGGGATATTACTTCGAAACAGTGAGCTTTGGCAATACCAAGGAATTCTCCTGGTTTCGACTTTATTTAAAAACCGTCACTTCAAAAGCTTTGAAGTTTTATGCTTTACTTACGCTCCACTGTGTTCTATTAGTTGGCGTGCCTCGAAGGTACTGAGGGAGGGGTTAAGGTGGTAAGACACTGCCTGCAATCCTATTCCGGAGGACAGTGAATCATATCCCCGTCTGGGCATCCTGATTTAGGTTTTAAATGGTTCCTTTATCACTTATGATGAGTCCCGGGATGGTTCTTTGGAAAGAGTTTCTTCCGACTGTTTTTGCAAACATTTGAGCTTCGTCTCTAATATTTCTTCGTTGAAAAGTCTTAAACTATGATCTTGTTTTTCTCACTTAAGTAACTTACCGTAATACAAGGCTGCTTATTATCCTTAGTGCTGCGGTATGACAAGCATCTTAGGTGGTGCAGAGGAGTGTATTATAGCCCGTGTGTATTCAGATTCCAGAATCCTTCAGTAGTAGGCGAGGTAAGTACTAGAGCATTTTTTCCATAATACTGTTCTACGAAAAACTTCAGTATACACACTTGAAATTGCAGTCTAAATTTTCTCACGGCTGCATCTCCTATACAGGCGTCTAGCAACTGTTTCGCCCTTATTTGACATTATGACAGCGTCTCCTCTTATCAGAACGTTATCGATTACATTTCTTTAGAAATGTGATCTATTCTTTGCGGACAATGGTAACGAGGGCAGTCGTCGAATTGAGTATTTGTTTCCTGACAAGAAGCTGTTGTTTCGAAGTATTTGATGAATATTCAGCGCGCTTCAAATTAACATTCGTAGGAGGACAGTCCAGAGTCGGAATGACTTTCGTTGTGTTAGTCTTCCCCTGCAAACCATACGGAAGGAAAGAGTCGTCCTTCATGCTGAAACAAGCAAAGTTAATTCCCAGAGTATTGCTAGATACTAAAAGGCACCACCAAGATGGTTAACTTCTATACATACTACATAAGTGTGTGCTGTATCTGAGCAGCCTCCATAGATTGTTTGCAGATGACGCTGTAACTTGCGGTCTAGTAAAATCATCAGACGATCAATTCTAATTACAAAATGATCTACAGAGAATTTCCGTATGGTGCGAAAAGTGGCAATTGACACTGAACAAAGAAAAGTGTGAGACCATCCACATGGGTACTAAAAGAAATCCGATAAATTTAGGGTATACGATAAATCGCACAAATCTAAGGGCTGTCAATTCGACTAAATACCTAGGAATTACAATTACGAGCAACTTAAATTGGAAAGACCACAAGACAATACTGTGGGGCAGGTGAAACAATGACTGCGCTTTGTTGGCAGAATACTTAGAAGATGCGACAAACCCACTAAAGAGACAGCCTACGTTACACTTGATCGTCCTCTGCTGGAATATTGCTGCGCGGTGTGGGATCCTTACCACATAGGATTGACGGAGGACAGCAAAAAAGTGCAGAGAAGGGCAGCTCATTTCGTGTTATCGCGCAATAGGGGTGAGAGTGTCGCTGATATGATACGCGAGCTGGGGTGGCAGTCACTGAAACAAAGACAGTTTTCTTTGCGGCGAAATCTATTAACGAAATTTCAATCACCAACTTTCTCTTCCGAATGCGAAAATATTTTGTTGACACCCACCTACGTAGGGAGAAATGATAATCATAATAAAATAAGAGAAATCAGAGGTCGAACGGAAAGATTTAGGTATTTCTTCTTCCCAGGTGCCATTCGAGAGTGGAATGATAGAGAAGTAGTTTGAAAATAGTTCGATGAACCCTCTGCCAGGCACTAAAGTGTGAATTGCAGAGTAATCATGCAGATGTAGTTGTATGATGTTTCACATTTCCTCTTAAACAATTGGATCGATTTCAGCCAAACTTGATAGTCTATACATATTACTTACTATCTGGAAAGAAGTACTGTGAGGGCAAGAACCAGCAACCTCCCATTGGGAAGGGGGTGAATACGTAGGCAGAGAGAGGGGGAGGAGGAGATGGACTAAGAGAAGAGTGGAATAAATACATGCCCGGGGAACGACGGCTTCTCGGCTAATATATTGACAGCGGTTACCTACGGTACCGAGTCCGACATGTTATGAAGTGTCAAGTGTTTCGTGTGGTCGAATGCCATGAGTGCTAGTGCTGTGTTATGCAAGAAGAGAAGGGGCAGTCATGAGAGATTGCAGAGAGATTTGGAATTTAACCCAGGACGTTGCTGTAAAATCGAGTGATCAGGAATTGTATACCGCCTCCTCTCTTCTCCTTGTCGTTCAAACACTGGCAGCGAATATTTGTCCTAACATCACAATTCGAACTGACTGTGTCGGAGTAAAGTGTTACACAAGTGGGTGCCAGCGACCTCGGTTATGCATCTTCTATCTATGTAGGAATGAAACGTCGTGTGTGGATCAGATCAGTTAACTCAAATGCGGAAAAAACTAGACACCACACAAAGAAGAATATATACAAATTCCTTGTGGCAGAGTCTTCCTCGAAGATTTAACGTAGTAAAAATTGGAGGCCTTTCTATACTGTAATTGCACTTACTTGCTTTTCTCAGTTTGTGATTAGAGAGGGTGTAAAAGGACATAAAGTGCCACTTTCTTTGAAGAAAATGGCTGCTGTTTGAATTGGTCCCCAATCAGCTGCTGCTCGATACTGTACTACTACACTACTGGCCATTAAAATTGCTACACCAAGAAGAAATGCAGATGATAAACGGGTATTCATTGGACAAATATATTATACTCGAACTGACATGTGATTACATTTTCACGCAATTTGGGTGCATAGATCCTGAGAAATCAGTACCCAGAACAACCACCTCTGGCCGTAATAACGGCCTTGATTCGCCTGGGCATTGAGTCAAACAGAGCTTGGATGGCGTGTACAGGTACAGCTGCCCATTCAGCTTCAACACGATGCCACAGTTCATCAAGAGTAGTGACTGGCGTTTTGTGACGGGCCAGTTGCTCGGCCACCATTGACCAGACGTTTTCAGTTGGCGAGAGATCTGGAGAATGTGCTGGCCAGGGCAGCAATCGAATATTTTCTGTATCCAGAAAAGCCCGTACAGGACCTGCAACATGCGGTCGTGCTTTATCCTGCTGAAATGTAGGGTTTCGCAGGGATCGAATGAAGGGTAGAGCCACGGGTCGTAACACATCTGAAATGTAACGTCCACTGTTCAAAGTGCCGTCAATGCGAGCAAGAGGTGACCGAGACGTGTAACCAATGGCACCCCATACCATCACGCCGGGTGATACGCCAGTATGGCGATGACGAATACATGCTTCCAATGTGTGTTCACCGCGATGTCGCCAAACACGGATGCGACCATCATGACGCTGTAACATGGATTCATCCGAAAAAATGGCGCTTTGCCATTTGTGCACCCAGGTTCGTCGTTGAGTACACTATCGCAGGCGCTCCTGTCTCTGATGCAGCGTCAAGGGTAACCGCAGCCATGGTCTCCGAGCTGATAGTCCATGCTGCTGCGGACGTCGCCGAACTGTTCGTGCAGATAGTTGTCTTGCAAACGTCCCCATCTGTTGACTCAGGGATCGAGCCGTGACTGCACGATCAGTTACAGCCAGGCGGATAAGATGCCTGCCATCTCGACTGCTAGTGATAAGAGGCCGTTAGGATGCAGCACGGCGTTCCGTATTACCCTCCTGAAACCACCGATTCCATATTCTGCTTACAGTCATTGGATCTCTACCAACGCGAGCAGCAATGTCGCGATACGATAAACCGCAATCGCGATAGGCTACAATCCGACCTTTATCAAAGTCGGAAACGTGATGGTACGCATTTACACGAGGAATCACAATAACGTTTCACCAGGCAACACCGGACAACTGCTGTTTGTGTATGAGAAATCGGTTGGAAACTTTCCTCACGTCAGCACGTTGTAGGTGTCGCCACCGGCGCCAACCTTGTGTGAATGCTCTGAAAAGCTAATCATTTGCATATCACAGCATCTTCTTCCTGTCGGTTAAATTTCGCGTCTGTAGCACGTCATCTTCGTGGTGTAGCAATTTTAATGGCCAGTAGTGTACTTGAAACAAGAATCTTATTATTTCTACGAATAAAGTAATATACCTACATGCGGTGAGGAAGGATGTCTCCTTTACTATGAGTACCGATACTGAAAATCTCTTTACAATCGTTTTTAATCGTCGAAGCTAGACAATTAGAATAATGAAAGAGAAGAAAAATCACAGAACCTGTTAAATGGAATGAACGGTCTAATACGGAGAGATTAAGGATAGGGAGTAAAAGAAAGAGGAGAGTCGAAAGTGATAATAAGTAGTAGAAATGGAATAAGCGATAAATTAAACATTAAAACTCGGAACCACGAAGTAGACGAAATGTCAGAATTTCTCTACCTTGGAAGCCAAATTACGTATGATGGATGAAACAAGGAGAATATTACAAGAGTACTAGCAGAATTAAAAAAGGCATTTCTATCGAAAAGAATTCTAATAATGTCAAACGTAGGCCCTCATTTGAGGAAATGTTTGGGAATGTACATTTGGAGCACATTATTGTATGAAAGTGCTTCACAGATTGTAGGAAAATGGAAAAAGAAGAGAATTGAACCTTTGAGTGTGAGGCAGTAGAAGGATGTTGAAAATTGGGTGGACTGGTAAGGTAAAGAATAAGTTGGTTCTCCGCAGAATCGGATCGGATCGGATCAGATCAGTAAGAAGAGTGATGACCCATGAATAAATAAATAAAATGGTTAACAACAAGCTTTTGAACTTGTCGAACTCCCAATTATTGATTTCTTAGACACGTTATCAACTAACAGAAAGTAGGAATGACGTACTGACCGGTTTCGGTCAGAGACCGTTTCCCATTAGGTACCTATTGTACAATGCTATGAATAGCCTGTAGGACAAGTGTTATGAAACTTTAGTAACGTATACACAATACCTAGTTGTTGTTAAGAACAGATGTCACCTATATCACATAAAATAATTGTCAAAATGTAACATGTGATTCAAAGGTAGATGCATGGAGAGTAAATTATGGAGTGTCAATTACACAACTCTCCAAATAATGTATAAAATAAAATGACAAAGAATCGCTGTTGTGACCAGTATTATCTTTGCAATACAATACTACGAAAATGTTCAATATTTTTTAACTCTCTAAGCATTTACTTTGGATTACAAAATATTGTTTAAAATGTTATAATTTGATAATTGTTTTATTAGATATACGAAGGTGACATATGTTATTAACAAAAACTGAAAGTATTTTGTATATCTTACTACAATTTTCAGACGTCATTTCTGCATAAAACTTGTTCTGTATCCATAACGTTGGAATATCGTCTCTGAGCAAAACCGGTCATACAATTAAAAGTAAGTTATGCAGCAGCTTCGTTCGTCATAATATGTCTTTTCTACAGTTTATCAAAGCTGTGAAACGCAGCCAACGAAAACTATAATAGAAAGTAATTAGAACGAGCCACTCATTGTTACATTTCAGATACGTTCAGTGACGGACGTATTTGTTTGAGTGAATATATACGCGAAAATTACGTAATTGACCCAGGACAGAATTGGTGGGTCGGTTTCGCATCTCTGTAGAAAGTGTCGTTCGATATGTTGGACTACACATTGACACGAAACTTAAATAGCCTGAACATTTAAAAAATTGCAAAGAAGTCAGAAAGTAATCAATACTATCCACTCATTTACTGGGTATTGATGGCGCACCTACGCAAAAGAGTCTATAATACTGTATTGAGCGCTAATAAGTCCATATAAGGGTCGTGAACATGACAAGTGTTTTCATTTACGTAATCTGCAAACATACAGCGCCAGCGCCAGTGATCAATTTTCACACTATTTTTTTTTTCTTCTGCCATGCGTTTTCTCCCTTCTCTGACAATATTCCGCTGCAATTTGACGTCATTATGACCAGTGGTGTTATTTCTACAGTGTTTTCAAAGTTTAACTCTAATTATAATCACCCTGGAGATCGTCAGCGAAAGCTAGGCAGTTCACTCTTATTCTCTGTGTCCGGAACTTCTGCAGAGCGACGTGTGCACAGTCATCATTCTTATGATACAGCTTTCCAAGCAGAGCGCGATCCTGCATTGAGACAGTCATGGGGAATGTCGCAGACACGAAAGGATGAAAAACCTTTTTTCTTTTTTTTTTTCCTTTATTGATTTTCAATTCCCCCCCGAAGGGGGTGGGCTGGCAGCAGCTTAGTACGCTGCTCTACAGCCTACAGACTTTTTTAAAAACCGAAGAAGAAAAGCAACAAGAAACAGGCGATAAAACGGTGACTTAAAGTGCAAAATGGCGGAAAAATGCGGAAAGTTAAAACAGAAAGCAAAGGGGTTGGCAATGTTGAAAAAATACACAGGAATCAGACAAGTAACATAGTAGACACACAATTAAAAAAACCTGGCGACAGTCTGGTTTCTGTTCGCAAGAGATAAAAAAATCACACTCAGCGACAGTATGATGGCCGGTCGCAACACTTCCCAGAAGACACACAACACGGAACACGCACTGTAAAACATTCACTGTAATACACTGCACGAAAATGGCGGCACGAAGATGACACTCCCAAGTGAAGGGGAGATGGGGGGGGGGGAGACCTGTAGGAGGGGGAAAACCAAGGAGGGAGGAGAGGAAAAAACGAAAAGGGGAGGAGGAGGAACAGCCGTGTACCTGACGTATTTATACCAACTTCAATGGGTCGTGCGCATGGCAGGTGTTTTCATTTACCTATTCTGAAACATACAGCGCCATCTATTGATCAATTTTAACACACTTTTTTCTTCAGCCATATGTTTCCCCCTTGTCCGATAATATTCCATTGCAATTTGACATCATTCTGACGAGTTGTGTTATTTCAAAGCGGTTTGAAAGTTTAACTTTAATTATAAGCATCCTGTAGCTATCTTCACTAAGACTAGTGAGGAAGACAAGCACTCCATAGAGAAGTTACACAAGACAGCATTAAAGACTGGCCTTCCAATGTCGTATGAGAAGGTGCCTTCTGGACTAGACAGCAAAGCCAAGTTAGAAAGAGACACGAAACTGCAGAAAGCGTACAGAAAAATATGGAATTGCTACAATAAATGAGTGATACTCTGTAATACGAAACTTTGGCCTTACAAGACAGTTGACTTACCTAGAGCTGTATATGCATCAGAAACTACATCTCTAGGACACCATTCAAAAACTGATGAAATTGCAAAGGAAGAGCGGAAAATTGTAAGCAAAAACTTTGGTCTCTCTAATATAAATGGCACATATTAAAATAAAAATCACGGAGCTATACACAGCACTAGACAAGTTTACTGATGCAATACGCAGAAGGCGTCTACAGTTCTACGGTCACATCTATAAAATGGACACCAGTAGGTAAAAAAAAAAAAAACTACATGCTATAATAAATTCAAAAAAGGAAAAAACTATTTCGCTAGAAAAAGTTAAGCAGAACTTACGAGGAATAAATGCCACCGAAGATATTGTCAGAGAACGCAAAGTCTATGGACTCCTTGTCGCAAATCACACATTCTCGGAGAAAGCTAAAAGAGAAGAAAAATGTCTGGAAAACAGTGGAGGGAGGGAAGTAAGAAGCAACATTGCGAATTCGTGAAAATATTTTGGGAAGAGATGCAGGAAATTAAGTTGTCAGCTCAAGCTAACAAGTGCAAACGCGCTCTTTAACTGGGCATAAAAAATAAGAAAGAAGAATAACGTCAACAATTATTCGGTAGATCGAACAGTAAAATGGCTGAAAGAATTATGCAGAGTGCATCACACTTACATCAAAAACCGACACTGGTGGAGGTATGCAATAGAAGCAGAGATGTTACACTGAACATGGACTTACAAACAAACCGTTTACAAGACAATTTATTGCTAATCTACGGTTAACAGTCGCCACTACCTTCAGTAGAAACATTGTCCCTGTCGGTACAAATATGTTTCAAAATATAAACGTTTCGATTAATTCTCCAACTCATTGGGCTCAAATTTTGCCTGTGACTACTGTTGCAGCAGTTCATTTGTTACAATTTTCTGTACACTCGTTCCTGTTAGAGCAGGTGTTCCACGTGCCGACCTCGCAGTTGGATGCAAGACTGCACTCTTCTCTACGGTGCCTTACAATCACGAGCCGTCTCGTAAAGCTCGACAACTCTGCACACTTCGCTACTTTAAACCGTATCAACGGAAGTGCTCTGTACTTCACATATGAGACGACCCCAGACAGAAATATCCACAGGATTGAGCTCAGGCGATCTTGCAGGTCGAGGCAAAGAGCTTGCTCGACCTACCCATTTGGGACTACAGGGACGCGTACAAGTCGCCGTACATCGGCAAGAAAATCTACCCAGTGGTCCATCGCAATCTACCACATTCTCCAACCAGGAACTACTGCTAGAAGTTGAGACCAATAATATGGGGCTTGTAAGAGGCCGTGCTGAAAAGTAATTCCTCCGAATTTTTTACGTGAAAACTCTTAAAGCTTTTTAAATAAAACAAACTTCGATAACGTTGGAAGCTGAAGAAGTGAATTAAAATTTGTGCTGCTGCCGGCATATCTGCCTAGTAGGCAAGAAGACCCGAGTTCGAGTTCCGACCGCAGCACAAAATTTTAATTCACTTCTTCGGCTTCCAACGTTATCGCAGATAAATTAGAGACTTAAATGTCTCAGGGAAAATTTAATTTAAGAAAAAACGAACTTCATTAACAGTCTACATCTTTATTCTTCATGG
Source organism: Schistocerca piceifrons (assembly GCF_021461385.2). Taxonomy (NCBI): domain Eukaryota; kingdom Metazoa; phylum Arthropoda; class Insecta; order Orthoptera; family Acrididae; genus Schistocerca; species Schistocerca piceifrons. Next base: position 305,160,880 of record NC_060139.1, on the reverse strand, counting down.
CTATATATTAATTTCTCAACACAGTCATCCTGCCGATGAACTTATTTCTCCAAACGAAAGACCAGAGTGTTGCTACTGTCACTGTAGAATGTTTGACTTTGTTGACACAGCCACAGTCTCACTTCAGTTTGCACTGCTTCATCACTATCAAAGAGAAGTCCGGAGTATCCTTTACATTTTGGAAACAGTTCAAGACAAGATGGGGCCAAGTCGAGACTGCATGGAGGATGATCGATGTCAGTGAACCCAAGACGCTGGATTGTCGCAGATGTCGCAGCGCCGGCCGGAGCGGCCGAACGGTTCTAGGCGCTTCAGTCTGGAACCCCGCGACCGCTACGGTCGCAGGTTCGAATCCTGCCACGGGCTTGGATGTGTGTGATGTCCTTAGGTTAGTCACGTTTAAGTAGTTCTGAGTTCTAGGGGACTGATGACCTCAGCTGTTAAGTCCCATAGTTCTCAGAGCCATTTGAACCATCTGATGTCGCAGCGCTCGTGTTTTGTCTGGCATGTCGTGCCGAAGGAGAGTGCGCTCCACGTGTAGGAGAACTCTTCGAATTCGAAACTCTATTACAGCACGCGGTTTCTCGCGCACCGACATAGTTACGTTGCGCAGCGAAATATTACACGCTACAACTCGGAGCTCTCTACCTGCAGAGGGTTGCAAGCGAAGTGGGAAAGTCAAACGTTTGCTATACATGACTGTAATACCTCAACCAATATTGAGAACAGAACACAAAATGCGGAGGCATTATTTTTCAGCACGCCTTCATACAAACTAGGCCGATACTTCATACTGAAGGCAGTGACGGCGGCTCCTTAATAACACATTATCAATTATTTCCGTGGATCCATGGTCATAGGAAGATTTTTGCTTCTGTTATTGTACACTTTCACTGGTTTCGATAACTGCTATTAACTATGATACACCCAGCATAATTCTTTCAGCGGTGTTACTATTTGATCATATTGCGATTTCGGCGCTTACCACAGGCGCTTTCTCGAGACAACATTCGGCCTCCACTTCATCACGGAATGTTTAGACAGCATCTTCGTCCATTTTTGCAGTCAGTATCGTCCCATTGTGGACTGGGATGCTAATATTACCATCAGTTGTGTTCTACGATCACAAGAAACAATTCGTTTGCTTCTGTTTTTACCTGAGTCTAGATAACGATTACCTACTAACATGGAAGACTTTATTAATACTAAATGATATGATATGCAAACAGACCATCATCCTTAGTCAATTAACTCAATGCTGAGTGTCATCAACTCATTTATTCATTCATTTCTTAGGTAACAGAATCTTCGACTAGACCTTCCTCTCTTCTTAAAGCAGCATGAACATTAATAAAACCGACAAACTGCAGGTACGGATTCCTGACTGGAAATGGAGGAAAAAAGGTTCTGTGAACAAGTGTCCGGAAATCAACAGAGTGCGTGCAACGACAACAAATCGTCCCGGAACACCGTACAGAGTTGCATCGCATCCACGTTACAACAGATGTTCGAAGTGGCCACCATGGGATTTCAGGTGATTGGGATAGTAGCGATAGTCGTACAGCATACACATAACCAACCGTACTTTCGGCTTACACCATGCTGGCGGGCCACTTGCCTGGAGCTTGTTCTGGGATTTCATCTCAAAAAACATGATCACAAACACCCAAAAAAGACTTGAAGTGTGATGTGGTTGGTGTCTGTAAGGGTAGTTGTTTTGGTATAACTGTACTGCCTCCTGACCGTTTCCATCTGCTTGACTACACAAACACCATCTCGGCTTGTTCCCGACGTATGTACCGCACAGTTCTGCTTCTTACTGTACGCTGCGTCAACCACACAGCCTGCAACACCCAAGGAACACACGGTACCTGGTCAGAGGAACTGTCATTCGTCATGCATTTCCGGACACGTGTTCATGGGACCTTTGTTCCTCCATTTACGGGCAGTAATCCGTCCCTGCAGTTTGTTGGTTTCTTTAATGTTCATCCTGTGAAGAGGTAGGCTGGTAACCTTCTTCGCTTGATCCAACCATCTACTCCGCGCTTTCCTTCCTCGCGGTATTCTGCCTTTGATTTTGCCTTGCAAAGACTGCCTTTTCTAAATTATCACCCTCCTTCTGAAAACGTGCCGAAGTAGCTGGAAGTATCTTTGGCTGAAACGGAAAGATAAACTTCTTTTAATGCTAAGTTCTTCTATAATGGAATGATGGAAGCATTTGTCCTTCTCTCTGTCCATGCTAAACGTAACATCGTCCGCCGACATCTGGAAGGCATCAGTTCGGCTCTTGTCACTGGCTTTCACGATCCTTGTCTCGCAGCCGTACAAGAATACGGGAAACACCAATGAGTCGACGAAACGACACCTTGTTGTTTTGTTATAGCCCAGTTCTGCAAGATCCCGGTGAGTTTAACCATTGCGGCTCGGTCAAGGACGATTCTTCGTTTTACTCCTTTATCACAACCTTCTGTGTCATTGATCAGAGATCATAGATATACACAGTCTTTCGCTACCTCCAGATGCTTAAGCTACCTGTAATTTGAATTTAATCTGAATTTTGGCGATTAATAACCATTAGTTTCTTTTCATGTTCATTTCTAGGTCGAAACTTAAAACTAACAGTTTTCAGTCTGGAGATCAGACCACTAAGTTCTTCCTCACTTCCTACAATGAGGTTAGCATCATTTGCAAAGCGTATATCGTTGTATTTTCGGGAGTGGTGCCCCACACTTCTTATATTTCTGAAAAATACCGCATTACCACCTTGTTGTGCTGGTAAAATACTTTATTTATACAATCAGTTTCAGTCGTCTGAGCGTCATCAAGTTCATAAATGTATGTACAGCATCATGTTAGATGAAATATCAAATGGTTATCGTCAGCTGATAAAATCGTGAGTAGTACACTGTTATCGTACCGCAATACATATTACGTCACCAGTCTTTAAAAACAGTGCTAGGGAGTTTAACGCTGATTAGAGTTTAACATGAATGTGTACACTCCCCAGCACAATGTTTATAGATTGACGACGTAATTTATATTACGATATGATGACACTCTTATCACCTGACGATAACGATTTTATATATTACCTAACATGATGCTGTGAATACTTTTATGGACCTGATGATCGTCAAATGACTGAAACTGCTTATAAAGTATTTTACCAACAGCTAAAGGCGAAAATACGACATTTTTCAAATGTATATTATCGATTTTCACGCCGCTAGTTGTAATTCCATCATCCTGCCAACCAGTAATCCTGTTATGACACACTCTGCATAGATGTTGTAGATCTGAGGTGACAGTATACAGTCGTGTGTGACTCTCTTTGTCACATCGAAAAATTCCGAGTATTCACCATCCACCTTTATGGTTGCAGTATGGCTGTTAAAGAGAACTTTCAGTAATGATACTAAACGTTTTGGAACCCCAAACTCATTGAGAACATGCGACAACCTGTCCCACAGACACAATCAGAGTCCTTTTTGTAATGTAGGAAACAAGTGAAGGCAGGAACACAGAACTTACGACATTTTACAGTTACCTGACACAAATCTTCTGATTATTTTGATATAAAGAAACCGTCGTCTCCGATGGTCCATTACGGAGTAATAATGTAAAACTTACGGTTTTCGATTTTATATCCCAATTACCTTTGTTTTTGTTAAAATTTGTTCACGACAGTGAAAAACTAGCGTGCGATCACCAAAACGTCTAACACAAACCCCTGACGAAATGCGTGCACTTTTACCACAGCGTGTACGGAACAAAAGCAGAACTGTTCAAAATGTTGACCAACATGATCACGGGAGTGTGCGCAGAGAAGAGCATTCCAGGAGTTTGGTGTACTACCACCGCTGCTGCGACGTTCTAGCATCCAAGTGCATATGAGCATCGACCGCAGTCTCGTAAACTACGTTCTGTCGATGCTCCCAGAAGAGACAGTCTGCTGGTATTCGTATACTGTCTGGTGACAGAGCTAGCCATGAAAAAGAACTACCGTGACCAAGCCATTGTTGTCCAAACTGGACATCAGTGTGGTTCCTAACCTCGAGTGAAAAGTGTGTAGGCGCTTTGTCTTACTTGAAACCACATAAGCTGACGGATTCTCAGCGGTGCATGTTCTAGGAACTGTAGGAGGTAATGTTGGAAAACACACTTTGTTCATAACGGCGTTCGGTTTATCGGGAAGAAGGTAAGGTCCAATAAAATAACGCGTTGAAAGGCTCGCCACACCAGTGGGTGCGGGTTTTCATCACAATATACTCTTGAACACGTCCTCTCTTGTAAACATCACCTCGTCTATAAACAACAAGAAAACTGGGAAATTATGTTTATAAATCCTCCTACTCTATGGCCATGGTGCAACAACCGTGATTTATTTCCAGTAGGACAAAAAACAGTCTAGGTTAAAAAACAGCATGGATTCACTGACGCGTTTCGCCTTTTTGATGCATCTTCAGAAATCGCATAGGAACTGAGGGTAACGCACTACTTATAATTAGTCGAAATTTCGGTGTGCACCTTCGGCGAAGGCATGCAAGCTTGACACTTCCAAGCTTTACACAAATATTAGTATAAAAATTCTACCAACTGTGAACACATTTTCATAACAAGACTTACATCAAGCCTGGAAGTGAGGCCCTTTGTAAGCATAGCTGCATGCTTTCGCCGAAGATGTATACCAAAATGTCGACAATTTTGATCAATAAGTTACCCGCAGTTCATACACGATTTCTGAAGAAGCTTCAAAGAGGCGAAACGCGTCAATGAAAATTTTTGCAACCTATACTGTTTTTTCCTACTGGAAAATTGTGGTTTTCTGTACGTTGCTTTCGTGTTACGAAGTTTTCTCGACTTGGGAAGTCCGCTGCTTGCAAAGACTGCAACTTCTGTGGATTATACAGGTGCTGTTATTGTTGTTCATGTAAGATTCTCAATTCTGTTGTCGGGCTTGTATACACAGCCCATTCGCCGGGCAGACTAACTGTTGGCAAGATTGTCACCAGTCCGCACGACACATTCCCTTCCAAATCGGGCATTCTGGCGTGCCCCGCACGGCCATCATCAGAGAAGGACCAGTTTTCTCCTAGGCGCCTAAGTACACCTGCAGAATTACCGTGATGTGGTTGCCGTCGTTGCGGGAAGAGCTCAGTATAGTGTTCGTTGTTCTGTCGTTTTTCCACTGCACTCAGCGAACATACACAAGAGTTCAATATCGACGCTCTCTTCATCATTATTCCTATCGGTGCTGCTGTATATCACTGTTGATGTACAACTGACAGTACCGGAGAAATGAACCTGTGACAGAACGGAGCAGCACTGAATGCAAGGGCGAAGAGTAAAATGGGTATTATTGTTGTCAACAGCCCAAGTACCGTGGATGAACTGAAGTTGCCTCCAAATAAGACAAACAGCCCATGCCGTCGACGCTTGCTCTGTTATGCACACATTTTCAGTGTAATACAGATCCGAAGATAAAAGGGAATGAGAACTCAAACGAAATGCAATTACCCAATAATGAGTATCAGGAGACCATGGGTTCCTTGTACCAGACTACTCACAAAATATCCATGAACAGCCTCCAACATTCTGTCTCTGGAGTTTCGGTTCGCCCTGTATACCGTTCTCATCTTCTATTAGAGCTTGGTTAACAGGGGGATGAATGGGTAACATGAAATAGTCGATTGTGTGAGGTTACATTCATTTATTTTTAATTTTTATTTATTTTAATTCATCCAAACATCTTTCCAGCATGATATAGAATTTGTCAAGCAATACGATACAAATGAGTAGGTCAAAATATACGAGACATGATCTTAAAGTAATGGGAATTTTTTAATTTCGCGGGCTTTGTACGTCCAATTGCCATTTTATTTATCTCGTTGATACACAAGTACCTCACACACGTTTAAATTTTCAGCTGTTTTGAATATTTAGTTTATTGTTGACAGTCGAAAAAGTTTTATATGTTTTCTGTTGTTCGGCGAATTTTTACTTTCGCAGAAGATGCATCAAAGAATGTACATCAAATTTCGATTGGAAAATGGAATAGAGTGCAGCACCGCATTCGAAATGTCGACTGAGACTTTTGGTGAATCTAAAATGAGTAAAACAAGAGTTTACGAAATGTATAAACGTTTCAAATAGAGCTCGAGAAGACACTGAAGACGACGATGGCCCTGTACCCCTTGTACATCAATTACTGACGACAATGTGGAAGAAGTAAAGAAAATAGTTCTGGAAAATCGCCGAAGCACCATCAGAGAGGCTGCTGATGATGTCGGCATATTCTTTAGCTCATGGCAAGCAATTGTTTCGAATGTTTTGAACATGAAACATGTAGTAGCACAAAGTTTGTTCCGAAACTGTTGAACTTCGACCAAAAACAACGTCGCATAGACATCGGTCAGGAATTGTTAAATGAAGCCGATAACGATCCAGAACTTCTAAAGAACGTTACAAGGGATATACGGGGCTGATGTCAAAATCAAGACCCAATCATCCGGTTGGAAACTGCCTAAAGAGCCAAGACCGAAAAATATTCGACAAGTTCGATCACATGTGAAGGGTCTTCTCATTGTTTTCTTCGATTACAGTGGGATAGTGCCTCATGATTTCCTGAGTTATGGTCGCACGGTCGATGAGGAACACTTCCTGGAAGTCTTTCGCCGTTTGCGTGAAGCAGTCCGAAGAAAGCGGCCAGAACTGTGACTAAACCACTCCTATTCACACGTCAATGCTCTTTCGTGAATTTTTGTCAATAAAAACTAACGGTTATGTTGCCTAAGCCACCGTATTCGCTGGACATAGCCCCCTGCAAGTTCTTCCTGTTCCCCAGGCTGAAGAAAACCAAGAAAGGTCGTCGTTTTGCCACCATTGATGAGATACAAACAGAATTGCTGTAGGAGCTGAACACCATAACGAAAAGGGATTTCCAGAAGTGCTTCTAAGATTGGAAAAGCGTTGGTACAAGACTATTACATCTGAGGAGGATTACTTTGAAGAGGAGAAATTTATGTTCATGACTAAATAAAGATTCTTTAAGAAAAACGAAAATTCCCATTACTTTTTGATCACGCATCGTAGAACATACATACACTACTGGCCATTAAAATTGCTACACCAAGAAGAAATGCAGATGATAAACGGGTATTCATTGGACAAACATATTACACAAGAACTGAAATGTGATTTCATTTCCACGCAATTTGGGTGCATAGATCCTGAGAAATCAGTACCCAGAACAACCACATCTGGCCGTAATAACGGCCTTGATACGCCTGGGCATTGAGCCAAACAGAGCTTGGATGGCGTGTACAGGTACAGCGGCCCATACAGCTTCAACACGATACCACAGTTCATCAGGAGTAGGGACTGGCGTATTGTGACGAGCCAGTTGCTCGGCCACCATTGACCAGACGTTTTCAATTGGTGAGAGATCTGTAGAATGTGCTGGCCAGGGCAGCAGTCGAACATTTTCTGTATCCAGAAAGGCCCGTACAGGACCTGCAACATGCAGTCGTGCATTATCCTGCTGAAATGTAGGGTTCCGCAGGGATCGAATGAAGGGTAGAGCCACGGGTCGTAACACATCTGAAATGTAACGTCCACTGTTCAAAGTGCCGTCAATGCGAACAAGAGGTGACCGAGACGTGTAACTAATGGCACCGCATACCATCACGCCGGGTGATACGCCAGTATGGCGATGACGAATACACGCTTCCAATGTGCGTTCACCGCGATGTCGCCAAACACGGATGCGACCATCATGATGCTGTAAACAGAACCTGGATTCATCAGAAAAAATGACGTTTTGCCATTCGTGCACCCAGGTTCGTCGTTGAGTACACCATCACAGGTGCTCCTGTCTGTGATGCAGCGTCGAGGTCTCCGAGCTGATAGTCCATGCTGCTGCAAACGTCGTCGAACTGTTCGTGCAGACGGTTGTTGTCTTGCAAACGTTCCTATCTGTTGACTCAGGGATCTAGACGTGGCTGCATGATCCGTTACAGCCATGCGAATAAGGTGCCTGTCATTTCGACTGCTAGTGATACGAGGCCGTTGGGATCCAGCACGGCGTTCCGTATTACCCTCCTGAACCCACCGATTCCATATTCCGCTAACAGTCATTGGATCTCGACCAACGCGAGCAGCAATGTCGCGGTACGATAAACCGCAATCACGATAGGCTACAATCCGACCTTTATCAAAGTCGGAAACGTGATGGTACGCACTTCTCCTCCTTACAAGAGGCGTCACAACAATGTTTCACCAGGCAACGCCGGTCAACTGCTGTTTGTGTATGAGAAATCGGTTGGAAACTTTCCTCATGTCAGCACGTTGTAGGTGTCGCCACCGGCGCCAACCTTGTGTGAGTGCTCTGAAAAGCTGATCATTTGCATATCACAGCATCTTCTTCCTGTCGGTTAAATTTGGCGTCTGTAGCACGTCGTCTTCGTAGTGTAGCAATTTTAATGGCCAGTAGTGTAACATGCTTTCTGAGGATAGGATAGGTAGTCAGCCATAGCCTTGATTAAGGAATCATCCCAGCATTTGTCTTTGTGATCAAGGAGAACCACGGAAAACCCATATCAGGATGTTTGGACGGAGCAACTCCATCCCTCCGAGTATGCGCTGGCTCATTCGGTAAATTCCGTATAATGTTTATTGATTTACACACAACTTATTTCAGGTAACTTTAAATACATAGCTCCGCTCTTCATTGCCGCAATTAGGATTCATGTTTGCTTCTTTCATGTGTAAAAAAGGATGCAAAATATTGATGCAACGCAGTGTTTTAGGACTGTTGCTATATTTCTGGCAGCGTTCTAGTACTGAACTACCAGCTGTGTAAACATTGCAAAGTGGCCTTAATGCATCATTTGTGACTGCCACCGATGGTAATGGTTCTACCTACTAACGTTATTCTGCTTATCTGTATCCGCTTGGAGAAGGCCCTTACGATTCTTTTTAAGTAGCTTGTCTCCCTTCTTTGCCTTAACGCGCGTCGTCTGTGAGGTCATTAGAGTCGGGACGGTATCTCGTTTTGACAACGACAGAGGCACAAATCCGCCGTGATCTCGCTGAGAGAGGCAGTCAAACACATTGCTACAGTCATTCAGTAACACAAAGAAGTCTGGTCAGACCACATTCCGCTTAATAGAGTGTCCTGCTTTTAACGATGACCGATGTCGTCGAATCCTGTGAAATTTCTGTCCACCATAAGACAGCAACAAACAGCTTGATCTGGTATTTCTTTCATTCAGAGTTCAGTCATTCTAGATTTTAGCCGATATTTAACCACGTGTAGCATATGATGGAAGATACGAAAAGTCGTTATTAAAAAAAGGACTCACATGACCTGAAGTTTAGGGCCTAAATGAAATGACTGAACTTTTCCATTTGACAACGCAATGACATTTGCATATTTACCAGACTGTCAGCTAACTGATGTGTCGAAGATAACTTCCAAACGCCACTGTTTGTAAAAAATTAGGTTACTTTGAAACTATCGTCAGGTATACTGGTCGAAATATAGCGCGTTCGGAAAGTGGATGAGCATTGGACTACGGACGTAAATAACGTTGCACGTTCGAGACAAAGGTGACAGAATACAAATTGGCAGAATTGTTTCTTTCATAGATACGTGCCTGTTTTTATTCGTTCTACTGTTGCCTAATACTCAAGTTACTGTTTTGTTGAGTTGATGAAAGCTACTGAATGCGATGTGTAGTATTTAGATGTTCAATTTGCTTTTAAATTGTGGTGCTTTCAACGGAGGAACGTATTTTTCTTGTTGTACACGTCTTTCGACAGTGCGATAAATATGTACAGGTAGGTTTAGTATTTCCTGAAAAATTCACGGAAACAGCTATACCTCATCGTAAAGTGGTTCGTCGACTTGTTGAGAAATTTCGATGTTAATGTTAGATGCCGAGCGGAGTGCAAGACCACCTAAACCAGACGGGCAAAAGCTGTTGGGTTATTCCGACTATGTAGCAGAGCCCAGCAAAATCATGGCGCAATTCCACGCAAGACAGGCTTGAAACCACATGTGAAGCAGTTACGCAAACACTGAAATTGATCCTGGGTGAAGTGATAGCAGAGCATGAATTGAAAGATCATGAATAGCGAATCCGATACTGAAAATGTTTTACATCTTTCTACTGAGAGAATCATCGTTGATATCCTTGTTGTCATCTTCTATACAAACGAAAGCTGGTTGCACCTTTGTGGTATGTTAACACACACAGTACACGATTTTGCAGAAAGGGGAATCCCTGTCTTGTGCTTGAAACGCCATTGCATGATCATAAAATTGAAGCTGCGTAGCAGCATCCATATAAAGCGTTACTGGATCTTCATTTTTTGAAAAAACCGAGAACAGTGAATGTTGTTCAATAACTAACAATTTCACTGGCCGCCTAAAGGAAGATGAACTCGAACCCTCTTGGTTTCAACACAATTAATAGCAGTATGCGAGTTCTCGAAAAATATTATGGTGAACGTGTCATCTCAAAAAACCTATGGTACGCTCGTTCGCCGTACCTTACTCCACAAGACTTTTTTCTTCGGGGAGCAGGAAGATCTGTAGGGTGTCGAAATCATCCACGAACGTTTGTGACTTAAAAACTGAAAGTACTGCGTACATGAGAAGCACGCCACAATCATACCCGCAGAAAGGGCTTTTCAAGAAAATTTAGCGGGTTCAGACTGTTACAGCTGCCCACCGATGTCATTTTCAGTACGTGTTGTAACTGCATAGCAACATTCCTGTTGTTGTTGTTGTTGTGGTCTTCAGTCCTGAGACTGGTTTGATGCAGCTCTCCATGCTACTCCATCCTGCGCAAGCTTCTTCATCTCCCAGTACCTACTGCAACCTACATCCTTCTGAATCTGCTTAGTGTATTCATCTCTTGGTCTCCCTCTACGATTTTTACCCTCCACGCTTCCCTCCAATACTAAATTGATGCCATTGATGCCTTAGAACATGTCCTACCAACCGATCCCTTCTTCTAGTCAAGCTGTGCCACAAATTCCTCTTCTCCCCAATTCTGTTCAGTACCTCCTCATTAGTTACGCGATCTACCCATCTAATCTTCAACATTCTTTTCTAGCACCACATTTCGAAAGCTTCTATTCTCTTCTTGTCTAGATTGTTTATCGTCCATGTTTCACTTCAAAACATTGCTACGCTCCATACAAATACTTTAAGGAAAGGCTTCCTAACCCTTAAACGTATACTCGACGTTAACAAATTTCTCTTCTTCAGACACGCTTTCCTTGCCATATCAAGTCTACATTTTATATTCTCTCTACTTCGACCATCATCAGTTATTTTGCTCCCCAAATAGCAAGACGCATCTACTACTTTAAGTGTCTCATTTCCTATTCTAAATCCCTCAGCATCACCCACTTAATTCGACTACATTCCATTATCGTCGTTTTGCTTTTGTTGATGTTCATTTTATATCCTCCTTTTAAGACACTGCCCATTCCGTTCAGCTGCTCTTCCAGATCCTTTGCGGTCTCTGACAGAAACACAATGTCATCGGCGAATCTCAAAGTTTTTATTTGTTCTCCATGGATTTTAATTCGTACTCCAAATTTTTCTTTTGTTTCCTTTACTGCTTGCTCAGTATACAGACTGAATAACATCGGGGATAAACTACAACCCTGTCTCACTCCCTTCTCAACCACTGCTTTCCTTTCATGTCCCTCGACTCTTACAAATGCCATCTGGTTTCTGTACAAATTGTAAATAGCCTTTCGCTCCCTGTATTTTACCCCTTGTTACCTTCAGAATGTGAAAGAGAGTTTTCCAGTCAACATTGTCAAAAGCTCTCTCTAAGTCTACAAATCGTAGAATCGTAGATTTGCCTTTCCTCAACCTACCTTCTAAGATAAGTCGTAGGGTCAGTTTTGCTCCGCATGTTCCAACATTTCTACGGAATCCAAACCAATCTTCCCCGAGGTCGGCTCCTACCAGTCTTTTGCAACCATGTCTTATTAAACTGATAATTCGGTAATTTTCGCACCTGTCAACATCTGCTTTCTTTCGAATTGGAATGATTATATTCTTCAAGAAGATTATATATTCTTCAGGAAGTCTGAAGGTATTACGCCTGTCTCATACATCTTGCTCACCAGATGAAAGAGTTTTGTCATGGTAGCTCTCCCAAGGCTATCAGTAGTTCTAATGGAATGTTGTCTACTCCCAGAGCCTTATTTTGACTTAGATCTTTGGGTGGTCTGTCAAATTTTTCACGCATTATCATATCTCCCATTTCATCTTCATCTATGTCCTCTTCCATTCCCTCAAGTACATCGCCCTTATATAGACCTTCTATATACTCCTTCCAATTTTTTGTTTTCCATTCTTTGCTTAGGATTAGTTTTTCATATGAGCTCTTGATATTTATGCAAGTGGTTCTCATTTCTCCAAAGATCTCTTTAATTTTCCTGTAGGCAGTTTCTGTCTTATCCTTCGTGATATATGCTCCTACATCCTTACATCTGTTCTCTAGCCACCCCTGCTTAGCCATTTTGCACTTCCTGTCAATCACATTTTTTAGATGTTTGTATTGCTTTTCGCCTGCTTCGTTCCTAACACACTGTAAAACCTATAGTGATACAGATAACGCCCCTTCTGAAGCCGCACTGGGACGGAATGCTGCGACTGCCTTACCCAAACTGACAGGATATCAAAACATAGGTCCCGAGGAGAGCGGCGCATGCGCGGAAGCGTTCGTGACATCAGATAAACTTTAAGGAAACTGTAGGATACCAGTCGTACAAAAATAAACATACTAATTAAGATAGAAAATGTCGATTGAATGACTCATAGACATGGGGATAACAGCCTAGAACGTGCTCGTCGCCATTCATAAACATAACATTAAGAAATAAAAAATCTTTAAAAAAAGGTGGTCGTGGTAAGTACCTATGGGACCAAACTGCTGAGGTAATCGGTCCCTAGGGTTATACACTACTTAATGTAACTTGAACTAACTTACGCTAGGGACAACACACACACACACACACACACCCATGCAGGAGGTAGGACTCGAACCACCGACAGGGGGGAGCCGCGCGAACCGTGACAAGGCGCCTGAGACCAGGCGGCTACCTCGCGCGGCTAAATCTTAAACATTCTTGCATTGTTTTTTAACTCCCCCTCTCTTTCTGGTTCTCTTTAAAATCTTTTTTCTCGTCTTATTTGTTCATAGGTTCCACTTCCATTACAGTGTTTTAATCCGTGCATATCGCTTTTTGCTAAATTCCCCAAATTTTAAAGAAAGTGTTGGGATCGGTGCATAAAAGCTTGTTGACCACTATAATGTAAGTATTCAGGCCTGGGGACACTTTTTATCACTGTTGTAAGACGTCGTGGTCTCCTGACCCTCATTGCTTACATATTCCGCCCTCACAATCATATTCCACACATCAAGACGCTTCATTCGAACTGAAACTCGATAAGATAAAGTGAATGTTGTATGAATTCATGTAAACGATATGCAAATAACAAGTAAATCGCAAGTGCGCACCAAGATTAAAATACTTGAGGCTGGCGTACACACACACATTCAAGACACGACAGTCACAAAAGCTTTTAGTTCAGGAGAGGCAAACCGCACGCCAGGAGGCCGGTCCCTTCAGAGGACGAGTCAACCTATCTACATAGGCCAGCTGCCGCCCATAGAGCAGACAGCGTTTGCCCGAGTGAAAGGGAGAATGACCCCATGTTCGGCTTAAAAGCAAATTCCGCTACATTGTGTGGGAGCGCCCAGCATACGCATTCTTTACAAACATAGCACGCAGTTTCAGAGGTTTTCACAGGGGGACAGCAAACGCCAAACGCCGATGCTACAGATTTTCAGATCGGTCGCCTTAAACGAAACGTCATTCTCCTGTTTTAGAAGAGCAATGCTGATTGCCAAACGATATTTCTGACGCCTTGAGCTGAAAGAGTAATGGAAGAGACCAAAAGATATACCCCTTCACGTCTGGCGTGGAAGGGGGCTGTTCTGTTGTCCTCCTGGAGCGAGAATACGTAACGGGAGCGTGCGCGCTCGTACGTGTTCTTAAAGAGCGAGGAACAAGTCTCTCCTCAGTACTTCACTGGGAGAGCACCCCTGTCTAGAGCAAATCGGAGTGTGACTCTATATTGAGTCCTTGCGATTAAGCGTTGTTCACTGTGTTGGCCGCCACACTTATTGTGCGGTGTGAATGGACAGAGTTATAGTTAAACGCCTGCGAGCGAATTTTTGAGTGGCATCACGGTGGACTGGTTATCTGACCGTTGTACCACGCCAATAGTTAGACTAGGGGCGAATAGGAGTCCTTGACTTCATCAAGGTGTAGGGAGAGTTTGATTGGCAAAGGTCAATCCAGGTAGAACAAGAGTTATCTTATGTGTCAGCAGCAAGCGGCGCAGACAGCAGTCATCACAGCTTACAGTATTGTGCGCTACAGCTCTTGGGAGTCCTATTTTTCCTCCACAACAGTACATTTCACTGTATTTCATACGCGACAGCCTCGACCATACCTACCAACATTCTAACGGATAATTATTCAAGTTGAGTAGGCGCGGCTCTCAGCCATTCTGCCAAGTCAATAACAATCTTAAACTTTGTATAGAAATTTCATTAGCGAATCCTATCCTTAAGAGGTAATTTCACATTCCGAAAAGAACCTGGAAATAACTTGTTCAGTTCATAACTAAAAGTACCATTGTGATTTCTCAGAATTATTGCAAAAAAAAAAATAATTTTCGTTAGTTTCATGTTTTTCTTACACTAACTAGCACTTCTCCAGTACCCAATTATCCCACTAGTTACGTAAGAAATGTTATGAATTTTTGTGTCATTTCATTACAGTTGACGACTCTAGAAGGTATTTATTGCTGAACGTTTTTCAGGTATTTCTCTTTAGAACGTTAGGAACGTCTGTCTGACTTCTGTAGTAGTGTGGGGGTGGGAATTGCATCTTGCAGGAGCCACAGGGTAAAGGGTACATCTCAGATTAATCCGTTGCGCAGAATGACAGAATAGCACCCACACGTCGCTCACACTGGGATATGACCTTTGCATAATACAGTCTGCTTCTTCTTCTTCTTCTTGTTTAGATTTGCGACTGATTGTGTAATTTAAATTACGAAACCTGTCGTTCCTTGAATAAAGGATTTACAACAGCTGCAGCGATTTTTATTCAGTACTCAAAAGTTTGCCTGTGAATGCTCATACAATAAACTGTTGCATCGAGAATTTATTGTCCTACAATTCTCATTCCACCACATTTCTTCTTCCAGTTTAACAAAACTTCTTCTAAGTATACTTTAAATAAAGGCGGTGATAATGATCACCCTTTTCTTCGATTCTTATTTACGGAGAATTCTTGGGAACTTTTGTTACCTACTTTAAGCATATTGCTGCAACCTTCCTGTAAGTTCCCGATTGTCTGGACATACCTGTTACCGAAACCCAAATTTTGCATTGCTATCACAACTTACATAGTGGGACTGTGCGTATGACTTCTGCAGATTAATAAACGTTAAGTGGACCACCATTTCCCTTTCTGTCCTGTATTCAATAAAGTAATACCGAATAAGCCATTATTACGTGAGCATCCCGCCTTAAACCCATTTTGCTTCTCCGACTCCGTTATTTATGCTTCTATTTTATGCTTAATTTGTTTAATTACTTTACAGAGCAATCGTACTGTTGTACAGATAATGCTGATTCCTCAAACATTCGCACAATCTTTTTTTTTAAATATTGATAAAATAATTGCTTTTTTTCATTCATTTCGTGGTTCCTCGTCATTTAAACCTCTATTAAACATTTCTGCCAGAATTTCTAAAACTGCTGAGGGGGCTACCTTTACAGGTACATTTCCCAAGCCAGTATTGTGTATTAAACCGGAAACGACGGAGAGGCTTCATCTCGCCGTAGCCCTCAGTGATACACAACCCCACAACATGCCACAGCAGTCCATCCACCCCACCGCCGCCCCACACCGAACCGAGGGTTATTGTGCGGTTCGGCCTATTGCTACCTTAGCAGAAGTTTTGATTTCCGTAAGCAAAATAGACATTGACATCACCCTTAGATGAGCTACCAGTTTTTGTAAACACAATATTTCATGTTGGTTAATCGTGTTTCTGCCGGTTATTTGCGTCTTTCCTGCACGATATTTCAACTGCGTGACTCGCAATCTTCTGCAGTTGCTGTCTGATACCGATTCCAGTGTGGAACAAGTCCGGTGTTTATGCCTATGTTGTGCTAGGCGCTCGTGCAGGAAAGACGCGAGTAACTGGCAGAAACACGATTAATCAACAGACAACGCTCTGCCGGGAAAGCCTGAATAACTATAATATTTCTAGTTTAATTACACTCACGTTCAAAAAAATCAGAACACCTTGAACGGTTAGGAATAGGACTTTCATATTCATAGGACATGTAAATTAGTATGTACTGCAAAAACGATTAGCATTTCAGTCACCTCGGTTCAGTATGTATCCTGTTGCCTCGTCGGCATTCGGTCCGCCATGGGCCCTGACAACTTGTCCCATGCGTGATGATATTGTGGCGTATAAGGTGCGAATGGCGTCCTGCGGGATAGCCATCCATGTTGCATTCACCGGGTTCCAAAGTTCATCTGTGGTGGTTGGCCTTGGGTCACAGTGATGCTCGCGTCGTTTCACCATATCCTATGCGTTTTCGATTGGCGACAAGTCTGGTCGTCTGGCGGGGCAGGGCAAAAGCCTGACATCCAGTAACACCAAGAAGGCAACATGTGTCGTCCATTGTCTTGCTGAAAAATGGCGTCTTGGGTGTTGTGCAGAAAGGGTATGGCTATGGGTCGCACAATGTCATTCACCTACGTCACACTGATCACAGTGCCCTGGGGGCGTGCCATCTGTGTCCTGTGGTTGTATCTAATATCACTCCACACCATAAGGCCGCCGGCCGGTGTGGCCGTGCGGTTAAAGGCGCTTCAGTCTGGAACCGCGTGACCGCTACGGTCGCAGGTTCGAATCCTGCCTCGGGCATGGATGTGTGTGATGTCCTTAGGTTAGTTAGGTTTACTTAGTTCTAAGTTCTAGGCGCGTTGTGCCGTGATCTCGGTGCTGATTTTGAACATGCGGGCCGACATGGTTCAAATGCCAATCATTTCTGCAGAACAAACGAATTTACTTTTCCTGTGAATATGAGCGTCCTGTCTCCAGTCGATCAAGGTGTTCTATTTTCTCTAAACATGAGTGAATAATGCTGTTTTTACCACACTCCAAAATTCGGAAATTTGCTGAAGATAGTCACTTTTTAGAATACTATATTATTTTATTCATGATTCAAAAGTAGTTTAGCAGTTTCTGACAGTATGTCGTTAAGCAATAGTTCACTAGTGAAACACATCCTTCACTCCAATTGGAATTAAATTTAGAAAAAAATTATAGATCTTGTCTTCAATATTCAGATTGACATTAATATAGTTAAAAAAGAATTTGAATTATTCATTTAATGTTTTTTCTCATAACTAGAGACAAAATAATTCTCACATCACATCTACATCTACATAGATACACTGCAAATCACATTTAAGTGCCTGGCAGAGGGCTCATCGCCGGCCGGAGTGGCCGAGCGGTTCTAGACGCTACAGTCTGGAACCGCGCGACCACTACGGTCCGATGTTCGAATCCTGCCTCGGGCATGGATGCGTGTGATGTCCTTAGGTTAGTTAGATTTAAATAGTTCTAAGTTCTAGGGGACTGATGACCTCAGCAGTTAAGTCCCATAGTGCTCAGAGCCATTTGAACCATTTTTTAGAGGGCTTATCGAACCACCTTCACAAGTATCTATTATTCCAATCTCGTACAGCGCGCTGAAAGAACGAACACCTATATCGTTCCGTACGATCTCTGATTTCCCTTATTTTATCATTATGATCGTTTCTCCCTATGCAGGTCGGTGTCAACAAAATATTTTCGTATTCGGAGGAAATGGAAAATGGAAATGATCGTAGGGCGTGGCCGGGAGTTCCCAGGCGGGAAGTTCGGCCGCCAAGTGCAAGTCTTACTGAGTGCGACGCCACATTGGGCGACCTGCGCGTCGACAATGGGGATGAAATGATGATGAGGACAGCACAACACCCAGTCCCTGAGCGGAGAAAATCTCCCACCCCAGCCAGGAATGGAATCCGGGCCTCTGTGCGTCGCATTCCAACACGCTGACCGTTCAGCTAATGAGGCTGACACTTCGAAGGATAAAGTTGGTGATTGGAATTTCGTGAGAAGATTCCGTCGCAACGAAAAACGCCTTTCTTTTAATGATGTCCACCGCAAATCTTGTATCATTTCGGTGACACTCTCTCACCTATTTCGCGATAATACAAAAGGTGCTGCCTTTCTTTGAACTTTTTCGATGTACTACGTCAGTTCTATCTGGTAAGGATCCCACACCGCGCAGCAGTATTCTAAAAGAGGACGGACAAGCGTAGTGTAGGCAGTCTCCTTAGTAGGTCTGTTACATTTTCTAAGTGTCCTGCCAATAAAACGCAGTCTTTGGTTAGCCTTCCCCACAACATTTTTTGTGTGTTCTTTCCAATTTAAGTTGTTCGTAATTGTAATATCTAGGTATCAAGTTGAATTTACGGCCTTTAGGTTTGACTACTTTACCGTGTAACCGAAGTTTAACGGATTCCTTTTAGCACTCATGCGGATAACCTCACACTTTTCGTTATTTGGGTTCAATTGCCAATTTTCGCAACATACAGATAGTTTTGCAATTTGTTTCGATCATCTGATGACTTTATTAGACGATAAACGACAGCATCATTTGCAAAGAACCTAAGACGGCTGCTCAGATTGTCTCCCAAATCGTTTACATAAATAAGGAACAGCAAAGGGCCTATACCTTGAGCAACGCCAGAAATCACTTCTGTTTCACTCGAAGACTTTCCTTCAGTTACTACGAACTATGACCTCTCTTACAGGAAATCACGAATCCAGTCACATAACTGAGACGATATTCCACAAGCACGCAATTTCACTACAAGCCTCTTGCGTGGTACAGTTCAAAAGCCTTCCGGAAATCCAGAAATACTGAATCAATCTGAAATCCCTTGTCAGTAGCACTCAACACTTCATCGACACTACACGAATAAGATTACAACACAATATTGAGATACATGAATGTTCAAACCTTTGTCTTCTCTGCCGTAGCGTAACGTACGTAATATCGGCAACAAGGACAGTTAAGTTGCTATATAAGGGCAAGTGAAGTTAGCTCGAGGCGATGGTTTTTGTAGATTCTTCTTGCCTGTAACACGAATGTTGGAGCTGTTTCCCAAGACGATCCCTCCAACACATTTAGAACTGAGTGAAGTAATTCCCTTCCCTACATTTCCCTGTATACAAGTTACTAATGAATTGAGTTAGCATAGTCAAATACTCCACTGTCCGTAAAGAGCCAGAATGTTCTCGTTTGGTCTGCCCTTCCTCCACAGGGAGAGAATGAAGGATGAAAAATGAATTAATAAAATTCTCACGCGTTACAGAGCGTTTCTGAAAGTTCTAAAGGCAAGAACTGTGTCAGTCGAGGTCAGCTTTGATTTATTGAATTGATATAACACCTTGATAATAGCCTGTGCTGTTAAAACTTATAATTACTCTGGTAACTCAGACTTTGATTTTATAACAAATGCGGTTGAGACTGGGCAGTACTCAGTTGACTGAAGTTTTCAGTTACTAATTCATTTCAACTGCAACTGAACACACTTTCACATTTCTGTTACATTGTTATCTCTGGTAAATTAGACTTCAATTTTCAATAAATATATACCAAGCTGGACTCTCTATGACTGATTTTATTTGAACTGTTATTTATTATTCGTAATTTTAATTCCTGTGTATAATTAATAAGAATTGTATACAAACGTAAGATTCCGCTACTAGACGAATTGAAACAAAACACATCACTAGATAAAGGAGTTGAACAATTTTAATACTCATAGTGTTTCTGTTGTTCCGCCACGTGAGTGATACGTGACTGATTAACGGTCTCGCGGGAAACATCTTGTGACCCGATTACCGAGAAAAACCGTTCAATAAGTCAAAGCATTTCTTTAGTCTAATTTTTCGGGTATCTTGAAATAATTTCGCGGGTTTCCTCCTGGATATTTGATCACTGTGGATTCATATGACTAATGCAATAATATGATGAGATTAACTTCTTCTGCCGGCCAGTGTGGCCGAGCGGTTCTAGGAGCTTCTGTGTGGAACCGTGCGACCGCTACCGTCGCAGGTTCGAATCCTGCCTGGGCATGGATGTGTGTGATGTCCTTAGGTTATTTAGGTTTAAGTAGTTCTAAGTTCTAGGGGACTGATGACCTCAGAAGTTAAGTCCCATAGTGCTCAGAGCCATTTGAACTATTCACTTCTTCTCATGCTTACGTTCATTCAGTAAAAAAAATGTCAGTCCAAGATGTGTCACTGTTGGTAAGATTTAAAGTGACTGAAGTGATAGACTTGTATTTGTAACATGCGTGTCATATGTCAAGCGCTTGCACAGTGTAATGTTATGTTTTTGTCAGTATTGGTGAATACGAAATGAGGGAAGGATAAGGGGTGAAACCTAGTGTTGAGACATCTGAAATAATCCTAAGGCACCTGCTGAACTTAACATCGCTATCCGGTCGATGGATCACTTTGTACAGTATAACGCGATTTCACCCTACACAGATATTTGGGCTTAACCCACAGTAATAACTTAGAGTCAGGCGGCCAAAACTTGTGAGCCACCAATTCCCTCTTCTTGTAGGCCAAGTGCAGGATGTTAAAATTTGGTCCGGCGCCAGGACTGCAATCGGTTACTTCCAAATCGAGTATTCGCATACAATCCTGCGTTAGTGTCTTTTGATATGGACTGTGAGTCAGCGCATTGTCGTCTGAGTGAATTTAGCTGCCATCCATTGCACCAAGTGATTTTTTTAAAAGGTATTACCGCTACCTGTGTGGCTGGGGTACTACACAGCGAGGTCACCGACACTCCTATTAAAGTACGTAGCGATTTCAGAAAGTAAATTACACCTGTCGTCCCACGCTAAGATCGTTGCGCAACGAGACTGGCTCATTGTCAGAAGAGGGTTTTCTGCTGTGATATAGATAACAGGTGCATCACGGTGTGCGAGTGAAATGGCGCTGCAACTGGAAACGTACTCCAAAGCTGAAGTACGAGGAACGGTACGATTCTTCTGGGCAAAACATCTGAACTGCACACAGATTCACCGTGAAATTCTATCAGTATTGGGCCGAAGGCAATGTCGCACCCAGCCGTAGCGAAATGGTGCTATCAACTTGACCAAGGCCGCACAGACGTGAGTGATGCTGGTCGGGACGGAAGGCCATCGACACCAATCACAGAGGACAACGTCCAGGCAATCCGAAGAAGAACTTCTGGGAAGAAAGAGATTTTCCAACGGTGACGACATTCACATAGTAGTTCTCGAATGGCTTCGTGACCAAGGAGCGAATTTCTATCGTCCAGGAATTGAACGATTGGTAGAACATTCCAATCGTTGTTTACAGAGCCTTCGCGATTCTGTTAAAAATAGTGTCGTTTATCTACACTGATCAACCAGAACATTATGATCACCTACCTAATAAGTGATCCTACGTGCCTTCCCCATTCTGTAATCCGTTCATCATAAGAATAAACCTGATATAAACCAACACAAACGCGATGATTGGTCAGAAGCCGTAGCACAGGCACACTGGTGTTGTTACGCTCTTGGAAGTAGGTCCTACTTATGTATTAGATATATTATTACTAAGTTACGTTAAATAAAAATTTAAGATATTCAAATGTATTAACAGCCATCAAAGTTTTTCTTAATTACATTTTAGCCACGTAGTTTTTATTTCAAAAATCGTGTACAGTCACAGCCTCTGCAGCGTTGTGCTCTGATTGTAGTGCTGTTAATGCACAGTATGAAAATGGTTGAGGCTGCTTTCTGTTCCGTAGTGAAACACGGCCATGTAACACGGTTAAAAAGTGTCTAGAAGTAGGCTGTTCTTAATGTTTTTGATAAATTTACGGAGTTATCGGCTTTGAAGTTTTCCCTAAGTTTTATATACTGCAGTTGATAGGCATTTCTATATTGAACGTGTAGTGCAGTCGATAGCGTAATGGATTGTGAACTTAACGCAGTTCCTCGTATGTCGGTTCAAATCTCCCAAAAAATGGCTCTGAGCACTATGGGATTTAATTTCTGAGGTCATCAGTCCCCTAGAACCTAGAACTACTTAAACCTAACTAACCTAAAGACACTACACACATCCATGCCTGAGGCAGGATTCGAACCTGCGACCGTAGCGGTCGCGCAATTCTAGACTGTAGCTCCCAACTACCACTTTTTTCTCGTTCAGTTAAATACCTGAATCTCGAAATTATAAAACTCATCATCATTTTTTTTAAATAATGCACGTCTTCTTATTTCTAATTACATATTGGACTCGAAATTCCTGTTTCCATTTCAAATAGAAATTCTTAATTATCTATGTCTTATGAAAGACTGTTCATAAAAGTTGTTAAATTAAGAAAACATAATTTAATTTTTAAGGCAAAAATGAAAAACCAAATCCTCTTTATTTGTACTATGTCCATCGTTTTATACCACAGAGGTAGTTAAGTATCGTAGAAACATGAAAAACAATCATTTTCACAGCATCGAGCACATCACACAAATGCTGCATTTTTACATTTGCTACTGTTCCATTATAATATGAACCCAACAGAACTGACATGGGGCCGAGTTGCGGGATTTGGCCCGAGAAGTAACTTTTAAGCTGCCAGACGTACGCAGCTTCTTCACACGTCTCTGCCGAACGCTGGCACTACGGTATCGTTAGAGTGGGAGCACAAACTCAAGTTAGGGTAGGATGTGGAAGGAATACGGCAGTGCCTTTCAAAGGAACCATTCTGGAATTCGCTTTAAGCGATTTAGGGTAAAATAACGGTAAACTTACAGCAGGATGACCGGACGGGGATTTTAGCTGTCTTCTTCCCGAATATGAATACAGCGTGTTATTACTGCGCCAACTGGATCGCTGGACCGCCTCAACAATCTTCTGATATTTAGCTTACCGATATCGCCACTCTAAAAGCACGGCGGGTTCCATGCGGCTGAGAGCAGTGTTCTTCGACTCCGAGGCGAGTTGCCAAGAGAGTCTCTCACCTCATTTCGTAGACAGAGCTGCAACAGCAGCATCACTGCCTGCGGATGTGTTCTTACTGGACTGGTGCATCCGCAGTTTAGCTGCCCTTAATTCTTGCACGCACAGAATAGTTCCTCTGCCTTCTACTTTACTAGGAAGGAGAGGGAGCGCTGGTTGGTGCGAACTGCTTTCTCTGATGGCCGCCTGCACTGGGTGGCTTTGAGTTCACACGGACATTCAGAGCGGATAAGCAGCTTAACCACGAATATGTCATATCAGTTCCAGCGTGTTTCTCTTTAGACCACCGACTTCGAATTCATTCTGTAGAGGAATCTTTAAGACACGGTCAGAAAAGAAACCTCAGCAGAAAGGCTTACCTAACTGCTTAAAACTACCACTGTTCTAATGTAGTAAGAAGTATATGTTTCTATTGGGCCACATTGGGTGCCAAATGTAATACCGTAAAGAGTGTGCGGTATTCACATGAAACCTCCTTGATTTCCAAATGCTATTAAAAATACTGTGAGTCGTGGATACTTGCAGTTTGCGGCATCATGTGAAGTAACTCAAAGAGTTTTTTTTTTACAAAAAATTAATACACTTTTACACGGACTCCTTACCTAATCTGTAAATTGTGTAGACTATATCATGTTTGCGCAGGCACTTCTGAGATGATGGAGCCAATAGCATCCACCATTGTTCGGTGCAGATCGCCAAGATCACGTACTATACATGCGGGGTATACATTGTCTTTTACATGACGCCACTGAAGAAATCCACAACTCCCAGATCATGGTGTCCCTTGTTTGGTCCATTACATCTTATCCATCGCTGTGGAAACGTTCTTCCCAATAACTCATGAAAATACAAACTCCAGTACGGTGGCGCACCATCCTGCTGAAAGATCACATATGGTTGAAGGGGAAGAAGCTGAAGAACAGCAATTTGCTCAAACACGCGGTTCCTGTTACCATTTTCTCTATGAAGAAAAGTGGTCCAACTCTGCTGTCTTACATCACTGCAGAACGCACATTCACCTTTTCGCTGTCTATTGTATATTCCCCAGAAACAGGGGGGTTTCCGCACCCCAGAGTCGAATGTTGTGAGGGTTAACCTTCTCTCATGCGTGGAGAAAGCCCTGCATTTCCATTTTTATTTAGTGTGGTGAGATGTCATACGCACAAATGCAATAACCAATTTCGAATCTGAAATTTTTCAGTATGAATAGGCTATCTGGATACTTTCACTAAATAATTGATTAATGCAATGCCGTATTTATTAAGTAAACAAAATTAAACAATACACAGAACGCGTGAATTTTGTGGATAAACGAGACCTTAGTGCACGCAGAAGAGTTCTACGACAAAAGTGAGTTGCCGAGTTATTAGTTAACGTGGCTGTCCATATGATGAAACGATGTAATCTGCTTATCGTGACTTGTTTGCATCTCACCACCTTCTTTCTGGAAGTTCAGACGTCGGGATAGAAGACAGTGGTCCTGAATCCGGTCCTTCAGTGATAACCGTAGAACAGGTGCTTCCTTGTTCCAATAGCTAGCGTTGCGAGTGGACCGTCTTATTTACATCTACATATGACCTATATAACAGTTACCGCTGTCACACACTTTGTATTAACACAGAAGTGAGGCAGTACGAGCATTATATCTACGTATGGAAAAATTTTGGAAATTTGTGGTAAATTCCTATGGGACCAAACTGCTGAGATCATTGGTCCCTAGGCTTACACGCTACTTAATCAAACTTAAACTAACTTACGCTAAGGACAAGACACACACCCATGCCCGAGAGAGGACTCGAACCTCCAACGGGGGGAGCCGCGAGAACCGTGGCAAGGCGCCTCGAACCACGCTGCTATATCTACGTATGATAAACGGCCAACGTCGTATAAATGACAAACTTTTACTTTGGTATCTACTTGCCCGTACAGTCCTTCAATTTAACAAGAACGTTTCGGTTCAACAGATTACGACGATGTGTTAATCTTGGTGGCAGAAACGCACTGAACAAAGTAATAATTTTATGTTGATACGAAAGTGGATCGAAAATGAGCTGAAACTAGTTATCAGTAAAGATATTTGGACTGTTTTGAAACTCCTCTTTATGAAAACACTCTTTAAAAATTAGCAGTGTACTCAGTAACAGTAGAAAGTGATATCCACCAGAGTTACGCAACAGGACGGCAAATGTAAGTACAGTAACATGCATAACCACTACCTACAAGAAAGCACTTCATAAACGCATAAAGAATTTTCTTCATGACTACTTTGCATATGACATGAAGTTAAAAATGAAAAAAAGGGCACAAAACCCACTGCAGTTTCATTAGCAGTGTAATTTCCAGAAATAAAATTTGACCCGCTGAAGATGATACACAGGTGTCGAAGCATGTCTGGATGAATAAAAAGAAATAAATAGTGTCTGCATAAGATAGATTTTAAAACAACCCAAATTTTAAACCGCACAGACGGAAAAACATCAAGAGAAGTTTCAAACTTTAGAAATATGACTCAATAAAATTATTTTTGCAATCTTGAGCTAGGATTTTTAATATTTGCATTTTTAATGTTCCGTCGACGACGCTATCACTAGAGGAATCTTCTCAGCATTTGCCTGAAGCGATCCAAGGAAACCACGGAAAACCTAAGTCTGAATAATTATCGTACGTGGATTAGAACCGCCGTTCTCCCGAATACGCGTCCAGTGACTTAGGCTACCACTGCATCAGCTCACTCGGTCCAACAATGTGTGTCATGACGACGGTAGTGCAGCGGTGTTCCCATTGGTGTGAAATCAGAACCAAGTACTTTTTGAGATATGTGCCATTCTGTCATATGATAGTCACATGTCTACAGGAGGTGCTTAATGTATTTACCACTCGTTATCAGACACTTTCAGCACATATTATCAAAATGATATTTTGATACTAAAGCAACCTCGATAACTCGCTTCCATATTCGCTACAGTATTTTAATATGACCACACGATATTATCGTGGTAACTTACTATGCCATTATGTATGTACATTGCCTCATTTGTAAATAAAATGCAAGCTGTGAACAACAAATCTTCAGAAGTGCATCTTAGAATCCACTGGCAAACTTGTACTCTGGCATGGTGGACTTGTGGCCTGAAAGCTTGCACGCACTTTGTGCTATATATAATAATAACAAAATGAGTTGGGGAAAGGGGACCTACAGTTTAACGTGGAGTCCGAACTACGGATCGTTTCTGGCGATTGCTCACATCGTTGATATGTACGGCTAGGATAAAACGCAGACAGAAAAATCGGTGATCCAACCGGGATTCGATCTTGAGATGCTCCGATTCCAGGCATGCGCTTTGCCACTAGAGCAGCAGGCCGTACAGGACAACTACGAAAAGAAACAAACAAGAAAAAAAGTGATGAGCTAATGGAGAAAGCGAAACCTGGTGCCGATATTCTGATCTACTTCTGTCAAATGGCACGAAGGCGGCCGCCGAATTTAACTTGCCCATCTGACGGACGGACCACCAATAACAGCACCACATGCCCTTACCTGATGAGACACTCCTGGAGTGTTTGGAACTTAATCCAGAGCATTAGCGCATAATCTGATAATCGGGAACCTTTCACCACCAGTTCTCCTTTCCTTTCCGGCCAAATACTGGCTGTAAAAATTTCATCCACCACCAGGATTCTGACTGGCTTACCCCGAGCCGAGTGCGACCGCACAGTTAAGCATTAGCGACCTCAGCTTCGGAGGCGGGTAAAAGATAAGTAACAAATGTCAGTCCGCAGCTCGTGGTCGTGCGGTAGCGTTCTCGCTTCCCACGCCCGGGTTCCCGCGTTCGATTCCCGGCGGGGTCAGGGATTTTCTCTGCCTCGTGATGACTGAGTGTTGTGTCATGTCCTTAGGTTAGTTAGGTTTAAGTAGTTCTAAGTTCTAGGGGACTGATGACGATAGATGTTAAGTCCCATAGTGCTCAGAGCCATTTGAACCATTTGAACAAATGTCAAGGCCGACCGCGGTGGCCGAGCGGTTCTAGACGCTTCGGTCTGTAACCACGCGACTGTTACTGTCGCAGGTTCGAATCCTGCCTCGGGCATGGATGTGTGTGATGTCCTCAGGTTAGTTAGGTTTAAGTAGTTCTAAGTTCTAGTGGACTGATGACCTTAGAAGTTGTGTCCCATGGTGACCAGAGCCATTTGAAACATTTGAACAAATGTCAGCATAAAAACAATCTTCCGACCTTCACGTTATAAGCAAAGTGGCGAGTATGTCAACAAGTATTTGTTTCTGGAGTTTGTGTACAGGATTTTTTTCTAGTTTTAACCAGTGCTGTCGCAAGTAGGAATATGGAATACTTCGTTTTGAAACACCTATTGCATTCGTTCAAAAGGCAGGTTTATCCCACAAAAGTACATCAGTGAAACTAAAGTGTCAGTCGTTAAGCGTCTGTGCGAAGAGTTGTAGCCCTTTAACTGCTGTCCATACCGCTTGCCTCGGCTGCAGCGCTGTGTCGGCAGCTGCAGCGGCTGAGCAGCGGATGATAACGCGCCTCGATCAGCTGGCGATGACGGAGCGGCCGCCTCATTGTTACTAACTGGGAGCGCGACCCCGCTGTTACCAGCGGCCGGGCCCGCTTTATCCACGTCTGCTGTACCGCATTGCGTTCACCGCAAGAGACAGCAGCCCGACGTCGTAACGTTTATTTATATACAGGGTGTAAATTTTAAGTTGACAAAGGAGAGTAACTCGAAAAATAAGCTTCACACGAAAAAATGTGTAGAATCCAAAATTGATTATTTTCGAGGGGGACATCTGCTGGTGCTAAAATTAGCCTGCCACCGCATCCCCCTGGGAGTGGTGCGGGAGGCAACTTCAAAATTTCAAATGGGAACCCCCATTTTTTTATTGCAGAATCTGATTCTACATAAAGAACTACGTCCATTTTATCTTAAACGTTTGTTGGCGCTGTAGTTCAAGAAAATTCGTGTTCTTATTTTTGCGTGGAAAATGGTTACAGATAAATAAAAAAAATACTTATTTACTTCGTAAATTTTGATTCGCTAAAACTAAAACTCTCCATCTCCTCCCATAGGGTGAGGTCTGAGAGAGAGGAATTAGAGTTTTACAGACAAAACTTATCCGAATCTGCGGAAAAAATTACTATTTGGGTCAACATTTGTAAAACTCTAATTCCTCTCTCTCAAACCCCACCCTATGGGGAGAGAGGGAGAGTTTCAGTTTTAGTCAATCAAAGTTTACGAAGTAAGTTAGTATTTTTTATTTATCTGTACCCATTTTCCACGCAAAAATGAGAAGACGGATTTTCTTGAATTACAGCGCCAAGCCGGCCGGAGTGGCCGAGCGGTTAAAGGCGCTACAGTCTGGAACCGCACGACCGCTACGGTCGCAGGTTCGAATCCTGCCTCGGGCATGGATGTGTGAAATGTCCTTAGGTTAGTTAGGTTTAAGTAGTTCTAAGTTCTAGGGGACTTATGACCACAGCAGTTGAGTCCCATAGTGTTCAGAGCCATTTGAACCATTTGAACAGCGCCAACTACCAAGAATCAAAACAAATGTTTAAGATAAAATTGACGTAGTCTTTATGTAGAATCTGATTCTGCAATAAAAATGGGGGTTCCCATTTGAAATTTTAAAGTTGGCTCCCGCCCCACCCCCAGGGGGCTGGGGTGGCAGGCTAATTTTAGCACCAGCAGATGTCCTCCTCGAAAATAATCAATTCTGGATTCTACACATTTTTTCGTGTGAAGCTTATTTTTCGAGTTATTCTGGTTTGTCAACTTAAGATTTTCACCCCATATATATATATATATATATATATATATATATATGTATATATATATATATATATATATATATATATATATATATATATACTTGATGTGCAGTTCTTTCTTAGACAAGCAAATGACTGACAGGCGTAAATCTCGTGATGGGTACATATAATCCCAGTAGAAAAAGTGGGTGTTTGTGATCATAGGTTGTACAGAATAAGCGAAATTACGAGGGTTATTCGGAAATTGTGATCCGTATCGCCGTAACTAACGGAACGTAGGCGCGAACATTGAAACCCTCATGCGCAACGACTCCCGACATGCCTTTTCATCAAACGACGCCATTTGAGTTGGTACTGTCCAGTGAGCTGTTTATAGTGTCCATTCAAAATGTTTAAAACAGTTGATCAAACATGGTCAGCGGTTCGGGTTTTGACAGGAAGCAACGTTGCAGTAGCGGAAGTTCATCAACAGATAAGTGAGGTGCATGGCCCCAGTGCTATGAGAGATAGCATAGTGCGGAAGTGGGTGAGAACTTTCACAGATGGGGAAACGTCCACGATAAACAGCGATCAGGCCGACCATCACTGATCTGTCCGTCCCGATAACCGAGTGGTCAGCGCGACGGACTGTCATGTCAGGGGGCCCAGGTTCGATTCCCAGCTGGGTCGGAGATTTTCTCCGATCAGGGACTGGGTGTTGTGTTGTCCTAATCATCATCATTATCTCGTCCCTACCGAAACGCAAGTCACCCAAGTGGCGTCAACTCGACAGACTTGCATCAGGCGACCGGCCTAGCCACAAGTCATTTCATTTCATTTCGTCACTGATCTCACAAGAGTTGGTCAAAGCCGTGGTCACAAACATTCACGAACACCGAGGATTCACAATTTCAACTTTAGCACTGGAATTTCCGGATGTGCGTAGAACAACTTTGCACAAAATTGTCTCTGAAAAGTTGCAGTTTCGCGAATAGTGCGCATGCATGTTGGATTCCCAGGCTGCTTACTGAGAAACACAAAACGGAAAGAATGGTTTGTGTGGTTTTTTTGCCGTTATCATAATGAAGGCGATCAATTTTTAGATAACATTGTCACAGACGACGAGACGTGGGTTTCTCACATGACTCCAAAGTTTAAACGCCTCCCAGTGGAACGGTGTCATACGACATCACCAGTCAAAGCCAAGGCCAAGCAGAGAATCTCAGCTTGGCAACCGTCTTTGGTAATACACGTGGAGTCCTGTCAGTCGAGTGTATGCAGCAAGGGATTGCAATAAATGGAGCCGCTTACTGCGCCACTTTAACTGAACTTTGAAGTGCAATACAGAATAAGCGACATGGCTTTCTGACGTCTGCAGTTTTGTTTCTGTGTGATGACGCTAGACCCCATTCTTTCAATCACATCCAAAATCTGATCAAATCTTTTGGATGAGAGCAGATTGTCCACTCACTGTACAGTCCAGAGTTGGCGCCAATAGATTTTGACGTGTTTGCTACGTAAAGGAGACTCACAACAGCAAGTACTTCACAACATATGACAAACTGAAAGAAGTACTTGAGGAATGGGAAACCTCACAGGCAGCAGACGTCTATGACTTAGGGACACGAAATCTTGTAGAACGTTGTGATAAATGTTCAAACAAATACACACAAATCAAAAAAAGTTTCGCATCACCCTGGTTCCCAGAACTCCTGAAGATAGACGTCTACTGTGGATATTGTATCACAGACACAGTTCCTTTGACTGTTCAGAGATGTCACTAAACCCACTCAAAGATGTAAACAACTATGCATGAGCAGCGTCTATTAGACGGAGGGGGTCCGACAGCCATCAGTCATTCCAGCAGGAAAGAGGTACACAGATCGTGTTGTCTGTAGTATAACCATGCCTAGACGGTCAATACCGCGGTTCCATCGCGTCCGCAGTGTTACTTTGTGCTAGAAAGGACTCTCAACAAGGGAAGTGTTTAGGCGTCTCGGAGTGAACCAAAGCGATGTTGTTCGGATATGGAGGAGATACAGAGAGAGACACGAACTGTCGATGACATGCCTCGCTCAAGCCGCCCAAGGCCTACTACTGCAGTGGATGACTGCTACCTACGGATTATGGCTCGGAGGAACCCTGATAGCAACGTCACCATTTTGAATAATGCTTTTCGTGCAGCCACAGGACGGTATGTTACAACTCAAACTGTGCGCAGTAGGCTTCATGATGCGCACTTCAATCCCGACGTCCATGGCGAGGTCCGTCCTTGCAACCACATTATGCAACGCGGTACAGATGGGCCCAACAACATGCCGAATGGACCGCTCAGGATTGGCATCACGTTCTCTTCACCAATGAGTGTCGCATATGCCTTGAACCAGACAATCGTCGGGGACGTGTTTAGAGGCAACCCGGTCAGATTGAACGCCTTAGACACACTGTTCAGCGAGTGCAGCAAGGTGGAGGTTCGCTGCTGTTTTGGGGTGGCATTATGTGGGGCCGACGTGTGCCGCTGGTGGTCATGGAAGGCACCGTAACGGCTGTACGATACGTGAGTGACGTCCTCCGACCGATAGTGCAACCATATCGGCAATATATTGGCGAGACATTCGTCTTCATGGACGACAATTCGCGCCCCCATCATGCACATCTTGTAAATGGCTTCCTTCAGGATAACGACCTCGCTCGACTAGAGTGACCAGCATGTTCTCCAGACATGAACCCCATCGAACATGCCTGGGATAGATTGAAAAGGAGTATTTATGGACGACGTGAACCACCAACCACACTGAGGGATCTATGCCGAATCGCCGTTGAGGAGTGGGACAATCTGGACAAACAGTGCCCTGATGAACTTGTGGATAGTAAGCCACGACGAATACAGGCATGCATCAGTGCAAAGGGACGTGCTACTGGGTATTATAGGTATCGGCGTGTACAGCAATCTGGACCACCGCTTCTGAAGGTCTCGCTGTATGGTGGTAAAGCCACTAGGCCATCCCTTCGGCAACAAACGTGACCCAGTACGCTGACAGACCTCAGGTGGAACGCTTCGCAATGTTGTTACGATCACCAGTGGAGAAGATGGAGCTAGCTAGCGTAGAAAGACCTTGTCTCCTATGAATACGACGCTCTATTACCTTGGTACACAATGGTTTCGGACATGATTTTCCATCTGCACTTCGTTTTGATCCTGTATACCGAAAAACAACAGAGATTTTAGAGGATTCCCGCAGAAAAATAAACTGCGGATGGAAACCTGTGTTCGAAACCGTCATTCACGGAGACAACAGAGCACTGCATTCATAGGAGACCAGGCTTTTCTACACAGCAGCTAGCTCCATCTTCTCCACTGGCGATAGTGACAACCAGTCGCGATCACGGCATAACAAAGAACTTTGCGAGACACTGCGCCTACTGTCCGTAGCGTACAAGTGAAGTAGTGGGAGGCGCAGCCGCACTTAACTTAGACGCTCTGTAGCGTTAGATGACTTTTCCAGGCTCGGATTCCTATCCTCGAGGAGTTCCTCAAGACATGTTCTACAACTCCTCGAAGTTTCTCGCAACATTTCTGGGACACCCTGTATGCATAATGATGCGATGCTTAAGGATGTAAACGTTACATAAACAGGAATGCATAAATCGTGACTGCCGCACGCATAGTGATGGATGTTTCCGCCAGGCCAGGCCATGGAGTCACCTCGGAGGCTCTGCTGCGCTCACTGTCGGCCTCTTGGCAGCCGGCGTGTTAGTATTGTTGACATGAAATACATCAACTGAGTCTAGAAATAAAGGTTCAAATGGCTCTGAGCACTATGGGACTCAACTGCTGAGGTCATTAGTCCCCTAGAACTTAGAACTAGTTAAACCTAACTAACCTAAGGACATCACACACATCCATGCCCGAGGCAGGATTCGAACCTGCGACCGTAGCAGCAGCGTGGTTTCGGATTGAAGCGCCTAGAACCGCTCGGCCACCGCTGCCGGCAATTTGATTCATGTGACGTGCTTTACTCATCGAGTACATCGCCTCGCAGAAGAGGTACGTACCAAGTTTATGAATGTGAATAAACTGATTTCAGCCACAAAGAAAGTGTTTCTAATGCTCCTGCTCGCATCAAAACCTACAAAGAAAAACTACAAACTGTGTCTTTAGCTCCCGAACCAGTGGTAATTCGTTGGGGTACGCGCGTCGTAAGCTGTGTTGTTTTACAATGAACATGTCGAGACCATTAGAGGGGTAATAAACGACTTCAGTAGCGCAGAGGCTTTGGCAGTTTGCCAGTGCAAGTAGACTTTTAATGATTCCAGTATTAAAAAAGACATTGTTGTGATTAGCACTCATTTTTCCCAAATACCTGCAAGTATTAAAAAGTTGGAAACTCAAGGTTTGGCATTGACTGAATCTATTCAGTTAATGAATAAATTTATTGTAGTGAACTCCTGATTGCCGGATGTATTCCCAAGAAAACTTAAAGAAAAGTTTGAAAACATTTAAACAATAACCCAGACTTTGAATCCTTGTGCCAAATTGATAGTTTTATTAATGGGACGGGTGAACTTTTACCTGAAACAATAAGTGCCAACATAGCACCCAAATTCAAATGCTACGCAGTTACCTCAGTTGATGTAGAACGGTCCTTTTCTGCTTATAAAAATGTTTTCAGTGATCGAAGGCACAATCTTACTACCAAACATTTGGAACAGTACTTGGTCGTTCATGTTTACAATAGTAGAAAAATATAAAATAAATTGTAAATGATTCCTTGGTCCAATAGTATTAATTAAAAGTTAATGCCGTTCAAAAAATTCGTGATTGTATGTTGCTTTTTAAATAAAATACTACGAGTTTTTGATCGTGTCCCTCCACATGCGATATATCTCGAAGTTGGTCCTGTACATATCGATTGTTTCGCTGCGACTCACTCGCATCGCAACCGCATGTTACTGACAACAATAACAAAAGAAGGAACAATTCTTGAAACACGGTATGCGTCCATATTTTGCAAATTTTTGGAAAATAATCCCAGAAAGGTCCCCTTTCTAACCTCTACCAGAAAGTATACAGAAAATGATACCAGCGTTCTATACGTAGGGGTGAGTGGGGGAAATACACGCACCTACCTTCGACCATAGATATTGGTAGACTGGTCATGACTTAATTTCGTGGCACCAACATCTGTACTGCTATACCACGTGACTATTGGCAAAACAATGGTGGTATCCTATTGTGCTTTTGGTTGTACCGAGCGTTTTGTGAAGGGAAGTAACATTAAATTTCACGTGTAAGTATTATTAGTTTAATTTAGCGGCATTTCTTGAATACTGATAAGCTATTGTGTGTATCATATCCTTACCCAGAACGCCACAGTTACGTAAATTGGCGGTTTGAAGTGCTGTGTGTGTTTCCAGGCGCACATTGCAATCGTATATATTTCTTGAAATGGTAAGCTACAAAGCTGCTTTTTCTCTTTCGTATAGGTTTCCAAAGGATGAAGGGCGCAGGCAGATGTGGATACAGGCAGTGAAACGAAAAGATTTCAAGCCTACTGCGCACACACGCATCTGTTCGAAGCACTTTGAAGAATATATATATATATATATATATATATATATATATATATATATATATATATATATATATATATATATATTGTATGTGTGTGTGTGTGTGTGTGAGAGAGAGAGAGAGAGAGAGAGATTTATTACCAATAACCCTTCCCACTCCAAAAGCAATGGCAATGTGCATTGCTACTACATAAGAAGAAAGGATGATTTTTACTATCCTGGATTAAATCTGACTTTGGTACAAAAAGGGGTGAATTATGCTGGTATTATTTTAAAGAACAATTTGCAAAAACATGTTAGGGGTTTGAT
This sequence comes from Schistocerca piceifrons, assembly GCF_021461385.2. Lineage (NCBI taxonomy): Eukaryota > Metazoa > Arthropoda > Insecta > Orthoptera > Acrididae > Schistocerca > Schistocerca piceifrons. The sequence continues at coordinate 305,125,993 of NC_060139.1, read as the reverse complement.
TTCTCATCAGGGTTTAGTTTTATTTTGTACTTCCCAGTTACAAAACATACGAATATCAGAAACAGATACTGAATACCATTTGCAAAAAGGTAGTTGTATGGCCTATGTTAGTTTCCAGATAATAAGCTGTAATGTTTGGGATAAATAATATGCTGCTACAAAAATCTTTGGTCATTTACCAAAAAGCATTAAAAGCCTGACAGATAGCCAACCAGCATTTAAAATCAAACTAAAATAATCTATGAATGACAGCTCCTACTCAGTAGACGATTTTTTTAGGTATAAATAAGTGATTGGAAGAATTATCATGTAATGATACGTCTACCTTTCATTAAACTGACACATCATTGCGAAGTATCGTATTCATGATCTGTGGAACAAGTATTCATGTAAGTAGGTACTGATTTTGTAGATATCTTATTTGATACATCTACGAAACAAACTGTTTAAACCAAAAAAGAGCTTTCAAATGAAACTGCTTTACGTTTTGTGGGTGAACGACACAATTGAGTTCGTTACATTCGATGTGAACACGTGTGTTTACGTTACAGGTTTCGTTGTTTATGCCGATTTATGAAGTCTATAACACTTTCTACAACCACGGCACTAAAACACACACACGCAATATTTACATTTTATGCAGTGCATAACGCGTATTGTTAGTAGAGAATGCATCTCATAATTGGTAACACTGAAATATTCGCGGCGAATATATTGCCGAACATCGAAAGTGTTTCAACAGTTCACAAAGTTCATTGTGAAGTAATGGCTGTAAAACTAAATTTGTACAGTGGTTACGCAATAATTTATCACTTCTAGCTGTGCTTACATAAGCTACATTTAATGTGGTGAAGTTAGCAGGAAATCCACTGAGAAATACTGGAAGTGAAATCAGGAATCAGAATGCTGCCTTGAACTCCCGCCGACGTTCTGCCAACAGTCACGTGATTCTATGTTGCAGCCACGGCAGATGTATAGCCGCTGCACTGCTTGCCCAGTCTATTAGTATCTATGGTCGAAGGCACCTACGGAAAAATCGATGTGAACCATTCGTTACGTCATTAAAACCTACGAAAATAAGTACATACCATACAATGGACATTTCTGCACATACTCCAATTGTCTGTAAATAGTTATAAACAGTATCTTAATTTTGAACATTAAAATAAAAAAAGTGTAAATGTGTGGTATTCCCCACCCGTGAGGGTAATGACACGCAAAGTACCGGGTAATAACACGTAAAACAAACAAACCATAAAAATGTACAATATTTTTATTTTTATTTGCTTATTAGGTACTACAAATAGTAAACAGTATATTTAAGAACGAAATAATGTAATTCTACAAACATCTCTTATAATTTTCGTTTTTTACATTTATATTGGTGTGAAAAGTAGTTCATTTTCTCATACAGCAAAGATCGCACTTGTAACCTTTTGGAGTGTTCCAGCCACTACATTCTTCATGACTCCATCTTCTACAAGAAATACATCGGTACCACAGTTCTCCATCTTTCCCAAACTCTTCACAAACTAAACAGACATCTTCTGAAATCGCCCATGGATCAATATCATGCATTTCATCGTCATCACAAATGTTCTGCAAGTCCAGATTTAGGTCATCCTCGCTGCTACTTTCACTTTCTTGGCGGTGTTTCTTCTTATATAATGTCTCTTTCTTCTTCGAGACTTTTTTAAGTTGCAAATTTCTACGCTTATCTGCTTTATACTTAAGATTTCTTTTCTTGTTTTCTTCAGCTTTCTTTTTTCATAGCTTCTTTTTGTTTCTTTATTGAGAACTCCGTTAGCAGTTTACTCTTCTCAGGAGTTGCTGTAAGGATCACTGACTTTCCCTTAGGCTTTCCCTTGGCTTGTTTCGCCTTAGGAAGAACTTGTTTTTGTTTTGGAACAGGAGATATGTCAAATACACTAACGTGCTTGACACATGCACTTTTAGTTGATGTTGTTGTGACGTCTTCTAGGCCTACTAGAAGTGGAGCGTCTTCTGCTGAAGACCTATGTCTCTAACATCGATCAGTTGTAGAATTTTGGAACACGTATTATGTTCGAGTATAATGACTTTTCTGGAGACTAGAAATCTACTATGTAGGAATCAGCATGGGTTTCGAAAAAGACGGTTGTGTGAAAACCAGCTCGCGCTATTCGTCCACGAGACTGAGAGGGCCATAGACACGGGTTCACAGGTAGATGCCATGTTTCTTGATTTCCGCAAGGCGTTCGATACAGTTCCCCACAGTCATTTAATGAACAAAGTAAGAGCATATGGACTATCAGACCAATTGTGTGATTGGATTGAAGAGTTCCTAGGCAACAGAACGCAGCATGTCATTCTCAATGGAGAGAAGTCTTCCGAAGTAAGAGTGATTTCAGGTGTGCCGCAGGGGAGTGTCGTTGGACCATTGCTATTCACAGTATACA